>NC_134812.1:46349395-46381895 GCF_046742065.1 Oratosquilla oratoria
TGTCTCTCTGGGCAAGAGGATTATTGATGATGTTCTTCTCACCAGGTGTCTAACTCCTTTTTGGGGGCCGTTCCGTTTTCGCCCATTGGTCTGCTGTAGCCCTACTGTCCCAATAACACAAAAAACAAGGGTATTTTGTGTAACCTCCTTGCTGACCCAGCAAAAAGTTCACCATTTTCAAATCTACACAGATTAACCATTCATGTACATGATATTGCAACCTCTCCAAAACAATTTTGATGCTGGTATGTTTTTCTTTCATGATTACCGAGTGTCCTACTGGAATGGAACCAAATTTGTTTCCGATGTGAAGCGAAACACATTTCAAACGCCTTCTTCTTTTAATATTATTTTAGATGTGCACACCTGCGCGATATAGCATTAGAAAATTAAATATTAATTTTGTAAATTATAATACATGAACGTAATGTGCAATTTTCTTGGCTGAAAAAAAAACTTGCTACAAGCAAATTTACTAACGAACGAAGCCGCTAAGATATGGTACGAACGCCATGCTAGTCCAGTCACTATCAGACGACGGCTTTCACGTTGTGGACCGGGTGTTCTCCAACTCCAGGTGACGTTAACAAGTGCTGTTACAAAGACAATAGGGCTTCCTTGGACTTTATGAGAGAACACGGGGTTCTGCCGTCGTCTGTTAATTGCCCGAGGTACATTGTCGGTACGCGCGAAAACAAGCGTGACGTCACCGTCGCGCTGGTACTGTTTACAACGCCATTTTTTGCGACCCGTTTGATTTTGTTTTGCTTAGTTTGAATGGTTTGAGCGTTCAGCGCATGCACAGGACATTCAAATTATCTTGCTAATGTACAAGTGTATGCCCAAATCTTTCAAAGGAAACAAATATTCACCGATTCCAACGCAAATTTGGTTATCAACCTCGGCAAATCAGTTTTCCGAGTGAAAATACTAAGGTAAGACATGATTAATAATCTATTGTAATGTAATAAAACTGTTTTTAACCTATTTTCTCCCGTATTTGAGCAGCTCAAGATCGTTGGATAATATACACTTGGTCAAGAAATGACCCAAAAATCTTCACATGCCAAGTTGCCTGTCAATTGGGCCAGTGGTTCGGATGTTATTTATTATTTCCAATTTGACAACAGTTGCCATGGTGACATGATAGGTGTTAGTAAGAATGGTATAAGAAGAAGGTCCTGCAATGTTAATGACATGCTAAGGAGAATTGTTGACCCAATATTTATCATGAATTGTTGACCCATGATTTATCAGAAGAAGGTCCTGCAAAGTTATTACAGTTTTACAGTTGACGTTTTACTGGAAGAGGCCTTATGTGGCCTGTGACTCCAGTGTGGCAGCCTGATTTCTAGTATGATGTTGGTGCTGGCCGCGTGCAGTGTTAATTTGTGCTCTATAATTATATATTTGCTCTTGTCCCTCCCAGAATTTGTCTAGCCTTGCCTCCAAACTTTTGACTGTGTCTGCATTTGTTATTGACATGCTCAGGTTTTTTATTGACCAATAAAACCTACACATACCAAGTTGCATGTCGGTTGGGCCAGGGGTTTGGATTTTATTGATTATTTCTAAATTGACAACAGTTGCCATGGCAACGTGATAGGTGTTTGTAAGAATGGTATTAGAAGAAGGTCCTGCAATGTTATTGACATGATCAGGTGTTTTATTGACCCATAAAACCTAGACATGCCAAGTTGCATGTCAGTTGGGCTAGGGGTTTGAATTTTATTTATTATTTCTAAATTGACAACAGTTGCCATGGCAACGTGAGAAGTGTTTGTAAGAATGGTATCAGAAGAAGGTCCTGCAATGTTATTGACATGCTCAGGTGTTTCATTGACCCATAAAATCTTGACATGCCAAGTTGCATGTCAGTAGGGCCAGGGGTTTGGATTTTATTGATTATTTCTAAATTGACAACAGTTGCCATGGCAACGTGAGAGGTGTTAGTAAGAATGTGTATCAGAAGAAGGTCCTGCAATGTTATTGACATGCTCAGGTGTTTTATTGACCCATAAAACCTTTACATGCCAAGTTACATGTCAGTTGGGCCAGGGGTTTGGATTTTATTGATTATTTCTAAATTGACAACAGTTGCCATGGCAACGTGATAGATGTTAGTAAGAATGTGTATCAGAAGAAGGTCCTACAATGTTTTTGACATGTTCAGTGTTTTATTGACATGCCAAGTTGCATGTCAGTTGGGCCAGGGGTTTGGATTTTATTGATGATAATCTGAAAATTGACAACTTCATAGTTGCCATGAAAAGGCAAATATGGTATGGTGGAGATGCCTTGCATTGTTTTTGACATGCTCTTGTGATTTGTTGATCCTTAAAACCCTAATATTCCTAATTTTAATAAAATTGGGCCAGTGGTTTAGAGTTAATGTGTATTTCTTTACCGAAATCTTTACAAATGACCACCCTTAATTAATTTTGCCATGGTGAAATCGAGCCAAAAATGCGGGCTAAAAAGATAATTCAAAAAATCGTATCTCCCTTATTTTTCGAGCTATTTCAAAAACTTAAAAAGCATTTTGTTTCTAATCAAATTACCTCTCATATGCAACAATAATTTAAGGGTTAAAAAAATGTAAATTTTGTGCCCGTACCTGCTGCATGATTACTTTGGTCTACACTTTATTGTCACGTAAATTAGTACAAAATGTTGATATAAAATTAGTGAACATATATAACATGTTCCCCCAATAAACAAAATAAAAACCATCTAAAACTAACAAACAAGATGTATATATAAGAAAAAACGAAAACTCGACGCAAAAGAATCGCATTGAGCGACTTAACCTTTCGCACTGCAGCTCAAAAATCAACTGTCTCACATTTTCTTTGACGAGGCAAAAGAAAACAAAAACATGCCAGATTTTGCCAGGAAAATAACTCTGCATGTCCTTAACGATAAGAAGAAAAAATATGTATGTATGTAAGGACGCGTAAAAACATATTAAGCAACTTGCAATAAATGAGGAAGAGTAGAAAGGTAATACTTGCAGAAAAATACTGGAAAAAGGGGTGTGGTGATAGCGTAAAAATGTGGTGATAGGGCAATTCTGAGACCAGATTTGGATTAAGCTCCCCCAAAATTGGTCAAGAAAAGCTATAACTTTCCATGCCAGAAAATTTTCGTTTCTATTTGTCGGCCAGTGTAATATATATATATATATATTTATATAAAAAACATCTATATATATATAATATATATTTTTATATTATATATATATATATATATATATATATATATATGTGTGTGTGTGTGTGTGTGTGTGTGTGTGTGTGTGTGTGTGTGTGTGTGTGTGTGTGTGTGTGTGTGTGTGTGTGTGTGTGTGTGTGTGTGTGTGTGAGCAAAAGTTGACGCAGCCCGAAGGGATTTCTCCCCGTCCTCTCCTTATATGCAAGGGGGGACGGAGAGGGGGGGTCGCCGATTAAATGAAGCGGCCTTGCTGTGGATGTGCTGTGTCTTGCGACACTGCTTCTGACCCAGGGCGGTGGGCAAGGTGCAGGAATGACCCGTCATCCAGGAGGTGCTCAGATGAGAGGGAGGGTGGGAGGGGTGTGGAGTGTATTTAGGGATGAAATGGGTGGGAGTGTTTTTATTCCTTTCCCTTTTTGGCTACCTCCCTTGAAAGGGGGAAAAAGCCTTGGTATATGTATGTATGTATATATATATATATATATATATATATATATATATATACATATATATATATATATATGTATATATATATATATATAATATACATATATATGTATGATATATGTACACATACATATGATATATATATATATATATATATATATATATAATATACATATATATATGATATATGTACACATACATATGAGATATATATATATATATATATATATATATATATATATATATATATATATATATATATACAAATATGCTGGTACATTGTGACAAGTTGATGAAGGTGGAAAAAGAAGTCACTTCACTTACACTGTTACACCCTCGGTCAACATTCCACACACACCGGAGCTGTTTTATAATAACATCACAAAAATTTATTGTATACTGTAATATAACTATTGTTCATTATATTAGAAATTATAAACCATTGTACAACCAAATGGAACCCACCTCCAAGAAGGGAACGCGGTCCTACTCAGACTATGTATACCGCCAGCTTTACTCCAGAGTCACATTCCTCTGAAGAAGCATAGAGCGAAACCGGTCAGGAATAAACTCAGGAACTCGGAACTAGACCCGTGACTTCTTTTTCCACCTTCATCATATATATATATATATATATATATATATATATATATATATATATATATATATATATATATATATATATATATATATATATATATTGAGGCCGGTCAGTTCGTATTTTTATTTTTATTCTTTTTATTTTTACTATATATTTCTTAGGCATTTATTTATTCATTGTTTTATTCTTGTTTCATTTTATATTGCTTCATTTTAAATTAAATTACAATTTATTATCTTAAGTATAAACTAATCTATACCTTAGGTCATACAATGATGTGTCAAAGAGGACGTTGCCCACCTTCACATTATTATTATTATTATTGTTATTATTATATTTTTATTCAGTCCGAATATGTCCAAATATGTTATTATCCATTTATTTATTTATTTATTATTTGCAGTACCATATGTAAAACTGTACCATATATGTATATGTATGTATTTTTTGATAACATTCTGTCACACAACGATATGCGATGAGATGTCATGTCACTTTAAATAAGCACATTTTTATTTATTTATTTTTATTTATATTTATATTTGTATTTGTATATCTATATATTTTTTTTCATTTTATTTCATTTTATTTATCTGGATATTTATCTTTATATTATTTAATACTATAAGTTATCTTATGACACTTTTTAGGATTCCCACATTTTTACACCACTCACTTCACTTACACTGTTACACCCTCGATCAACATTCCACACACACCGGAGCTGTTTTGTAATAACATCACAACAATTTATTGTATACTATATTATCACTATTGTCCATTGTATTAAAAATTAGAAACCATTGAACAACCAAATGTAACCCACCTCCAAGGAGGGAACGCGGTCTTACTCAGACTATGTATACCGCCAGCTTCACTCCAGAGTCACATTCCTCTGAAGAAGCATAGAGCGAAACCGGTCAGGAATAAACTCAGGAACTCGGAACTAGACCCGTGACTTCTTTTTCCACCTTCATCAACTTGTCACAATGTACCAACATATATATATATATATATATATATATATATATGAGTATCATCAGAAATTTGTATTGGAAGCAAAGAGCAGCAGTGAGGGTACGGGGGGGAAGAACAGAATATCAAGCTATAAAGAGGGGAGTGCGTCAAGGCTGTGTTATGTCTCCAGATTTATTTAATTTATATAGGGAGATGATCCTTAGGGAATTAGAGGGAATGGAAGGGATTAAAATTGGAGGATATAATATAAATCATATCAGATATGCTGATGACTCGGTATTGGTGGCTGACTCAGAAGAAAAACTGCAACATCTATTGAATGTAACCGTAAGAGCTGGTGGGGAGAAAGTTTTAAATGTAAATATGGGGAAAACTAAAATACTATAAAAAAAAAAACAGTATAGATCCACCAAGAGTGCAAGTACAAATAGCAGGGAGAAGAATAGAACAAGTAACCAAATTTTCGTACCTGGGAAGCGTATTGACAGAAGATTGTAGATGTGAAAAAGAAATCAAATCAAAGATAGCGATAGCTAAAAGCACGTTTCAGAAAATGAAAGGGGTTTTAACAAACAAGAAAATGTCTACAGATATAAGGAGAAGAACAGTTAAAAAAATCTATATGGTCAACACTATTATATGGTTCAGAAGCGTGGACAACCAGCAAAAAATTGCAGGAAAACTTAGAAGCAGCAGAAATGTGGATATGGAGACGAGTATTAAGAGTACGATGGACAGCGAAGAAAACAAATGAAGAAGTATTGAGAGAAATGGAGACAGATAGGGAATTGATGACAACAATAAGGAAAAGACAGTTGCGATTCATATGACATATAATGCGGAGGGAAGGGTTGGAAGAGGTGGTGATGACGGGAATGGTGGAGGGAAGGAGAGCAAGAAGAAAGCAGAGGGAGAAGTATATGGACGGGCTGATGAGGGCGACGGGAAAACAACTCAAACCAGCACAGATGTTACAAGTAACTAGGGACCGTGAACGGCGGCGCTCCATGATTGCCGAAGTCCAAGAGGATATGGCACGACCGTAAGGTAAGATACATATATATATATATGTATATATATATATATATATATATATATATATATATATATATATAGTGTATAGAGATATATGTCTATATATAATATATATATATATATATATATATACATACATATATTCAAAATCGAGAGGTCATTACCACATAGCCTCTCCATGCACGCTAACACTACAGAAACATTTGTACAGAAAAAAACTGTTTCGCCTATACGGAAGTAAGATGTTGATTCCAAAGAGCACGGACTGGTTCGTCAACCTTTCGGACTGCCCGCTTTCTGACCACCAGAAAGAATTCCTTAACTTAGGATTGAAATGTAGGTACATCCCTTATTTCAGGAAAGCGCAGAAAACAGCTGACATGGAACTTCTATGCAGAACTCTGTGCGAACTCCATAAGAAAGGAAAGATCGACATGAACCCTGATGTAAAAGAACTTTTACAAGCTGAGAGCACCAAACATAGGTCTTTTGACCGTAATTCCTTATTCACCGACGAGTTGCGCCAGGCAGCTAAAGGACTCCGTGAAAATAATGATATTGTAATATGTAGGGAAGACAAGTCAGACATTTTTGTTACTCTTAACTGCTTTGATTACATTGACAAAGTTGAGAGTTTGTTACAGGACCCATCTAGGTTTTTACGTGTGAAGAGGAACCCTATAAAAGATATCTGGAAGAAATTTTACAAGTTAATTGACAATGCTAATGCTTCTAGGGATGGTGTTAAATTTCTTCCACTGCAAGGTCCCTATCAAGATCTAAGGAATAACAGGTCTAACCACTTCCGACCGAATTTCGAGGGAGTTGGCGCAGCGGGCCCGTGAACGTCACCTGGCTGTTCAAAGTGGGGTTCGCGGGTCCTATAGCTGTCAGTTGAAGCTGGTGCGTCGTTCGGGTATGTTGTTGCCTTCGCTCGCACCGCTCCACGCAATTAGTTATATTCTGACAAATATTATATAAAATATATATATAAATATATATAAAATATTATAGTTCCTGTCTATATATATGAATATATAATATATATATATATATATATATATATATATATATAATATATAAAATATTATAGTTCCTGTCTTCCTTGGCGTTTCACAGTTTTCTTCAGTGTTTCACAAAGAGAAAACGGACCCAGCCTAATGACGTCAGAAGCTGCGCACAATAATTCAAACGGTCTGACCTGTTTATTTAGACCTTGGTCCCTATAAACCTGGGTATGTTTATGGAAACGTGAAAACACATAAACCCGGACACAAATTAAGACCCATTATTTCTCAAATTCCGACACCCACATACCAACTAGCAAAACAACTAAATGATCTGATCACTCCATATATCCCCACTATCCATGTTCTCCATTCCACAGACGAATTCGTAAACCTCCTTAGAAATACTAATCCTCAAGGAATCCTAGCCTCTCTAGACGTAGGAAGTTTATTCACTCAAGCTCCTGTATTAGACACAATTAAGATCATACTACAGAATGTTTTCAATCATGATAGTTTGCCTCCTCCAAAGATACCACGCCTCATATTCGAAAATATGCTGCGGACTTGTACTAAAGAAGTTCCTTTCAGATGGCGTTGATATGGGTAGTCCCTTAGGCGTATTATTTGCCCAGGCTTACATGTGTCACATTGAGAACCACGTCCCTGATACATTAAATCAGAAACCCAATATGTACATTAGATATATAGACGATATATTCGTGAATGTGGAAGGAGAATTCCTTAAGAACAAAATGGAAGAAAAGTGTTGACAAAAAAAAAAAAAAAAAAAAAAATAGGCGTGTGGGTTGATGGCTCAGCAGGTGCATTCATTACAAAAACCGAGCAACTCAAGATGTTTAAATGGATCGAGCGAATGCCCCTCTAAATACAAAATCAGCGTGATATGTGCCTACGTTACATGAGCTCTAAGGTTTGTTCCAGTTGGCTTCTCCACCAAGAACTCAATAGAGTAAAACAAATTTTAACTAATAATGGATTTACAATGAAAGACATTGACAAAGAAATAAAAAATGTGGAGAAAGCCAATGGTAACACTAACAAAGTAGACAATAAGATGAATAAACTAAACATTTATTACCAAGGAGAATTCCTTAAGAACAAAATGGAAGAAAAGTGTTGACAAAAAAAAAAAAAAAAAAAATAGGCGTGTGGGTTGATGGCTCAGCAGGTGCATTCATTACAAAAACCGAGCAACTCAAGATGTTTAAATGGATCGAGCGAATGCCCCTCTAAATACAAAATCAGCGTGATATGTGCCTACGTTACATGAGCTCTAAGGTTTGTTCCAGTTGGCTTCTCCACCAAGAACTCAATAGAGTAAAACAAATTTTAACTAATAATGGATTTACAATGAAAGACATTGACAAAGAAATAAAAAATGTGGAGAAAGCCAATGGTAACACTAACAAAGTAGACAATAAGATGAATAAACTAAACATTTATTACCAAAACACAATGTACCCTGCATACACATACAAAACAGACGAGAAAGTATTAAAAGATATAATACACAAGAATTGTAAAACCAAAAAACAAGAGGATAAACTAAGTTTCATATTTTTCACCGTAACCCCAGAACTTCCTCTCTTGTGATGAAAAAAATATGACAGCAAAAACGGACAAAAAAAAAAAAAAAAGTTGTGTTCAGGTACTCATGCAACCTAAACAAAGACAGTGTGCTTTGCAACGAGAGTACGTTGGTCACAAAACGCAAACATTATCCCATAGGCTGACTTTCTACATGCAAAATGGAGCTATTAAATCCCACATCACAAAAACACACACCACCATAACACAGGACCAACTGAATGAAAACACAGTTATAATCTCAAAGAACAACGGCAAAAGAACATTGAAATGTTTGGAGGCAGTTTTGATAAGAAACCATATTAACATCCAGCAGAATATGTGCGGGCATTTGGAACTTTTCGGGGCACCCCGCGCCTCACCACGAAAATGACGACGAATCCTAGCACACTCTTGATTCATCACCTCTCCCAATGTTCCATTATATATATATACATATATATATGTATATATACATATATATATATATATATGTATATATATATACATATATACATATATATATATATCTACACCACTCTTTCCATACAACCTGCCATCAACATCCAACAAATGCCCGCTTCCACTCTTCCTTCAGCTAGAAGCTCACAAGCAACACACGGAGCGCCACAAGGACTTAGACAGCACCCCACGGAGCATCACCTTCCGCACAAAGGTCACCTCCCCCAGTGCCAACATAAGCCAAATATAATCACCATTTCAACCTGACACAATTATACTTACACTCCTGAAGATGGCCGAGTGAAGGCCGAAAGACGTTTCGAGTTATTATGGATTTTAGAAACTTACTTAGTACCCTCTCCTACGAAGATCGGAACACCGTTAGAAAAATTGAAAAAGCAAACCGCAAACTGAATAATGCTGTAACTGCTGTCGACTTCAACAGAACATATATATATATATATATATATATATATATATATATATATGTGTGTGTGTGTGTGTGTGTGTGTGTGTGTGTGTAAGAGGCTCGTAGATATAGGTAGACAAGTGAGGTAGATAGAAGGGTAGGTGGTGAGAATTTAATTTTATGAGTTGGGTTTTTGATAAACAACAGTTCGTAGGCGAAGGAATTGCACAAGCTTGCTCTCCGCCTAAATGTTTACAAGCAACCGCCGGGGACCTGATTTCATTGTTGTATAATAAGAACATAAAAACATAAGAATGAAGGAGACTGCAAGAGACCATAAGGCCTACACTAGGTAGCCCCGTATCCATCACCACCTGTCATCCATCCATAAAGTTGTCTAATCGTATCTTAAAACAACTGATAGTTTCAGCACTTCCTACATGGTTACTAAGTTTATTCCATTCGTCGACCACCCTATTAGTAAACAAATTCTTGCCTATTTCCTTCTTAAATCTAAATTTGTCCAGTTTATACCCATTACTGCGAGTCCTGCCCTGTTGTTTTAATATGATCACCTTGTTTGCATCACCTTTGTTAAAGCCTTTGATCCACTTGAACACCTCTAATAGATCACCCCGCACTCTGCGTCTTTCCAAAAAGTGTAAGTTAAGATGCCTAAGCCTCTCTTCGTAAGGTAAATTTCTGAGTCCATGTATCATTTTGGTCATTCTTCTCTGTACTGATTCTAGTGAATTGATATCCATTCTGTAGGACGCAGACCAAAACTGTACCACATAGTCAAGGATGGGTCTATCTATCGCTAGATAGAGTTTAATAATTACCTCTGTACTTCTATTCGTTACCGTCCTAGCAATGAAACCCAATGCGCTGTTAGCTTTATTTCTGGCGCTAATGCATTGTTTCCTGGTTTTAAGGTCCGGACTCACTAGAACTCCCAAGTCTCTTTCGCACAATTTTTCTCTAAAAGCGTGTTACCTAAGCTGTATCTATTTTTGGGGTTGTGTAGCCCTACGTTTAACACGCTACACTTAGAGATATTGAAGTTCATTTGCCATTTCACCGACTATGAGAACAATTTGTTAAGATTATCCTGCAGAATCTCTGCGTCGTCTCCTGACCTAATTATGCGTCCTATTTTAGTGTTGTCCGCAAACTTACTAACATCACTATTTATCCCGTCGTATAAGTCGTTTATGTACATAATGAACAACAAGGGACCCCAAACCGAGTCCTGGGGGACCCCACTAGTAACATTGCCGCACCTAGATTTTACTCCATTTATGGTGATCCGCTGTTTTCTGTTACTACTCCAAGCTCTAATCCATTCTAACACTTTTCCTCCTATCCCATGGGCTTTGGTTTTATTTAGTAGTCTCTGGTGTGGCACCTTGTCGAACGCTTTGCTAAAGTCAAGGTAAATAACATCGTAGTTATCATTGTTATCTGACGCCTTAAATACTTTAGTGTAAAAGGATAGAAGATTAGTAACGCATGACTTACCCTTGGAGAAACCATGCTGTGAATCACAAACTGAATTATGTCTTTCGATGTGTTCTCTGAGTCTATTTACTATTACTGATTCAAGCATTTTTCTTATAACCGATGTCAAACTGATTGTCCTGTAGTTGCATATAGACGATCTATCTCCCTTCTTAAAAAGAGGAACAACGATTGCTTGCCTCCAAGCAGTAGGCACAAAAAGTGTCTACCAATTTATTAAATATTTCAGTTAACTGGTCGCAGATTTCAAATTTGCATTCTTTAAGCATTCTCGGAAAAATTTCGCATGGACCCGGGGATTTTGTAGCTTTAAGTCTTTCAATCTGCTTGAGTACTTCTTCTTTACTAATGCTGATATTAGATAGACTACTTTCTTCATCCCCTCTGAAAATCTGATCGCAGTCAGGTACTTAATCTAACCTCTCATTAGTAAACACCGATAGAAAATAATCATTAAACTCCTCACTCATTTTTTCCTCCGATTCTATCATGACATTTTCATCGTTTTTAATTGGTCCTATTCTTTCTTTATTTTTTGTTCTATAGAGATGAAAGAAACCCTTTGGGTTGGATCTTGCTTGACTGGCAACCTTAATTTCATAATTACGTTTCACTGTACGTGTATTCTTTATAACCAGCTTTGTCATTTCGTTATATCTTGATCTGGTGTGATTCCCCGTTTTTTATTTTTACGTAAAGTCCTCTTTTCATTCCGATCTCATGTTTCAATCTGTCCGTCATCCATTTGGGAGTATTATTATTTTTCCGTATTGACTTCAGGGAGATAAATGTATTTTGTGCATTAATAATTAGATCAGCTAGATTGCTATATATTCCATCCAAATTGCTGACCTGTCTGTTGAGTCCTGGTCAAGTACCGAGACCTGACCCCGTTGACAAAGTCCGAAACGCCGGTAAAGTCCGTATAACATTTCATATTCAATTTAAAATAGGTTTTTATATTGTCAAAGTTTGCTCTCCTGAAGTCTGGTACTTGGACGTTATTCGTACTTTTTAATTCTTCCCAAATAATATTAAATCTTATTTCTTGATGATCGCAAGAGCCTAGACTATCTCCCATTTTTACGTTACTCATTAGGTGCTCATTATTAGTTACAACTACGTCCAGACTATTTTCTCCCCTCATAGGATCGGTAATCATTTGTTTTAGGAAATTATCCTGTACCACATCTAGGAATTTCTTCATTTCCTGATTTCCTATTAAAGTTTCCCAGTCAATGTTTCTATAATTAAAATATCCCATGATCACAACGTTGTTGTACTGGGACGCCCTGTGAATATCATGAATCAGGGGATCAGTCTGCTCAATGCTGAGGTTAGGAGGTCTATACAAGACGCCAATAATAACTTTCTTATTCTTACCTATAATCTCTAACCAAATAGATTCCGTACAGTCCTCTTCCTTAATCGAATTGTTGATAATACGGTTCATTGTATTTTTAACGAAAAGTGCTACACCTCCCCCACTCCTGCCAACCCTATCCTTGTGAAAAAAAAACTTATATCCTTCTATTTCGATTTCCGGAAGGAAATGTTTATCAGTCATGTTGATCCAGGACTCAGTAATAGCTATAATATCGAAATTCTCTACACATGCTTTACCTCGCAGCAAATCAATTTTGTTAATTATGTTTCTGCTATTTGTATAGTAAACTTTAAGTTTATCTTCCTTCCACTTGCTTTGGTGATTCTTTTCACAGTCCCTCTCTAAGTTGTTCCTATTGCCTAAACTATATTCCGATACTTCCCCCCCCCCCTCCCTTACTCCCGCGTAATCTACCCGAAAAACCCTGTAGGATGCCTACTTCTCGCTCAAGGGAGCCGAAATCCTCTGGGCGACAAGTGTACCCCGTCCCAGTTGTCGACAAACCCCTATCCATTGGCCTTACAATGTTTTACCATCCTGCAATTCATTGGAACAGCCCTGGAATGCCACATGCCCCCAACTCTACCCCTCAGAAGGATTCTACATACAACAGAAACACCTCCTTTATTTCTAATCTTGTCTAGCGCATCCTGGAACCGCGCAAACAATTCCTCACTTCCTAACTTACCTATATCATTGCCCCCGGCACTTATGCAAACTACAGGGTCCTTACCTTTCCCTACTAAATACTCTTCAATCCTATCTCTAACATCTCCTATCCCCGCGCCGGGGAAACACACCTGCGTCCTATGTTTCCTGTCTAAGTACCTCACTTGACTGTCTCCTACAACCAAAGTCTTACCTGTGGGCAGGTATCCAGCGTCTGCCCTTCCCTTCTTCTCTTGAATTTAATTTGTTTCTTCTTCCTGCAGATTCGCTAGTGCTTGAAACGAGTTCTTGCAATCGAGCGGGGCTGGTGAGGACATTTTTTTCACTTTTCCGCCTCTTATTTGTCGCCGTTTTCCATCCAGGCTCATAGCTAGTTTTGTCATCCGAATTCTAGGCCTTCTATCGGAGAACTCGATTCTCCTCTTTAAGGCACTTTACAGCATCCTCCAAGGCTTCAATTCTACTAAGTAGAGATTGTATCTCATCGGCGCTGAACACGGTAACACAACTAATCGCCATATCACTAATTGAAGCAGCTACCCGGTTGACCTGACCTGAGTGACGGTTACTGCTCAACTGACGAGTGACGACTACTGCTCATATATGTATACATGTATACGAGTATATACAGTACATATATATATAAACACACAAATATATATGTATATATATATATATATATACACACACATATATATTTATATATATATATATGTATTTACCTAGTTGTATTTTACGGGAAGGGGAGCTATGCTCGTAGGGTACCGTCTTCATATCTCATTTTATCTAAACTATTTTTAAATTCATGTATTGTTTTTGCACACACCACTTTCTCATCTAACTTGTTCCAACTGTCTATTACTCTGTGAGGAAAGCTGTTCTTTTTCAAATCTCTTCTATAGCTGTCTTTTTTTATTTTCTTTCCATGTCCTCTTGTATTTCTGTCATCCCATTTTATCAGATTCTCTCTATCAGTAATTTCTATGCCTTTCATGATTCTGTAAATAGCTATCAAATCTCCTCTCTCTCTTCTTTGCTCTAGTGTCTGTAGTTCAAGTTTTTCTAGTCTCTCTTCATATGATAGTTTTGAGAGTGTTGGTGCCAATTTTGTAATTGCTCTTTGTATTCTTTCAAGTTTTTTTTATACATTTTTTTTGTACTTGGTGACCATATCGTTGCTGCATATTCCAATCTTGGTCTTATCAGGGTGATTAGGATTTTCTTCACCATTTCTTCATCCAGGTATGTAAATGCAACTTTGATTGTTCTTATTAGATTATAAGTTTCTCCAAAAATCTTATTTATATGTTTCTTAGGTGACATATTATTCATAACAATGACTCCCAGGTCCTTCTCATTTTCTACTTTTTTTATTCCTTCTTCTCCCAATTTATATGCTCCTGTTATTCTGTTTTTTGCTTTTTCCAAATTCCATTATACTACACTTTTTTGTATTGAACTCCATCTCCCACTTCCTACTCCATTCCTGTACTTTATTTAGATCTCTCTGTAGTGATTCACAATCTTCTTCAGTTTTCACTCTTTTCAGTAGTTTTGCATCATCTGCAAAGAAGCTCATATAGCTTTCAATTCCTTCATCCATATCATTAATATATATAGCAAACATTATTGGGGCCAGAACTGTTCCCTGCGGAACACCGCTTATTACTTCATCCCATTTTGAGTGCTGGTTTCTTATCACTACTCTCATTTTTCTTTCTTGCAAAAAGTCTTCATCCAATTTAGTAGTTTGCCCTGTATTCCTCCTTCAGTTTCTAATTTCTTAAGCAACTTCTTATGTGGTACTTTGTCAAAAGCTTTCTTTAGGTCTAAAAATGCACAGTCCGCCCATCCATCTCTTTCTTGTATTATATCTATTAGCCTTGAATAGAAACATATTAAATTGGTGACGCATGATCGTCCTTGTCTGAATCCAAATTGCCTTGGATTTAACACTTTGTTTTTTTTTTCTAAATATTTTACCCATCTACTTTTGATAATTCTTTCACAAATTTTTGCTATTGTACTTGTTAGAGAGACTGGTCTATAGTTGGTAGGTTCTTCTTTATTTCCTCCTTTATATATAGGTACTATATTTGCTTTTTTCCAATCTTCTGGAACTTTACCTTCTTTCAAGGAACTATTTAGTATGCTATGTATTTTGTCTGCCAGTTCATTCCTGCATTCTTTCAGTATCCAGTTTGCTATTTCATCTGGTCCATGCGATTTTCTGACATCAAGATTACTCAAGTGTGTTAATATTTCATTCTTTGTTACTTCTATTTCTTCCATAGGGGGGACTTTCTCTTTCCATTCGTTCTCTTCAGGTTGTATGTTCTCCCTTGTAAACACTGATTTAAAATGTTTGTTCATAATTTCCGCCATTTCCATTTCCTCAGTGTATTCAACTCCCTCTTGTCTTAATTTCTCCAAGTCTTGTTTGTTTTTCAGTTTATTGTTTACAAATCTGTAGAATAGTTTTGGTTGATCTTTACATTTTTCTATGATATCTTTTTCATATTTTCTCTTTTCCTCTCTGCACGTTTGTACATATTCATTTCTATAACAGGTATATATTTTCCATTTTTCAGGTCTTCTGTCTTTTTTCCATCTGGTCCAGGCTTTGTCTCTTTTGTCTTTTAACTCCCTACAAATTTTG
This sequence comes from Oratosquilla oratoria, assembly GCF_046742065.1. Classification (NCBI taxonomy): domain Eukaryota; kingdom Metazoa; phylum Arthropoda; class Malacostraca; order Stomatopoda; family Squillidae; genus Oratosquilla; species Oratosquilla oratoria. Next base: position 46,365,374 of record NC_134812.1, read on the forward strand.
TTGTACCAGCATTTTACATATTCTTTTTCTTGTTTTTGTCTTGGGACATACTTTTCCACTCCTTTTTTTGTAATTTTTTGTCAAAATATTCCATTTCTCTTCTACTGTTGTTTCTTCTTTGTATATTTCTTCCCAGTTTTCCTTTTGAAAGAATTCTCTTATTTTATCAAAGTTTGTTTTTTCATACATCATTCTTCCTTTTCTATATTGTTCATTTCTTTCCATATATTTTTCTTCATTAAGTTCCAGTTCAATCAATATGTGGTCACTTTTATTTATTGGTGTTTTATATTCAATTTTGTCCACTATTCTAGGTTCGGATGTAATTATTAGGTCTAGTCTCGATGGCTCTTCTTCATTTCTATACCTAGTGTTCTCCTGTATCCATTGTGTCATTGTATGGTCAGTAACCATCTCAAGTAGAGCGTTTCCCCATGAGCCGTCTCCACCCTTTACTGTCATTTCTTCCCAGCAGATTTCTTTGCAATTAAAGTCGCCCATCATAACTATTCTTCCTCCATCTTCCATTATCTTGTTTAATGTTATCTTTGTGTCCTCTAACATACTTTTATGTTCACTCTCTTCCCATGAGGCTGTTTTCGGGGGCACATAATTTATCACAAACTTTCTGCTCTTCTTATCTCTGTCTTCTACTTCCATCATTATCATCTCTACTGTATTCTTTCCATATGTGACACACTTCACGTTTATATCCTTCTTAGTCAGGAACATAACTCCACCCCCTTCCTTTTTCACTCTGTTTCTAATCCAATAATTATATGCATCATGTCCTACACTGTTGGGTGGTAGTGGACCTTTTAATTTTGTTTCTACAATTCCCATTATGTCTGGTTCTTTTTCTTTCAAATAATCATTCAGCTCATTCAATCCTGTTATTAATCCATCTATATTTGTGTAAGACACTCTTAGTTTTCTGCCACTTCCATTGTGTTCTCTGTTTCCCTTTTGTTTTTCTCTTGTATGTCGACTTTCTTTAGTTTCATATTCACTACTCTCCAATAGAATCTCTCTTTTTCTGACTCCGTTCTTATCTCGTTTTTTTCCTTTGCTTCAAGTCTTTTCTGTTTTTCTTCCTCTCTTTCCTCTTTATTCATTTCCCTTTTTATCCATACCTTTTTATATTGTTCACTTGTTGCTAGTTTCCCTGTTTTGGATAAGATATTCTCAGCCGTAGTTTGTGACCTGAATTTAATCTTAATTGGTCTGGTCTTGTCTGTACTATATTTCCCGAGCCTGAATTTCTCTTCGATTTGTTTCATTATTTCTGGTTCATCTTCCTGAACTAATTCTAGTAAATTTCTTACTTTTTCATTTTCCTCTTTGATTCTTGTGGTTCTATCTGGGTTATGTTTCTCTTCCATTCCTAATATAATTATACATTTCTTTCTGTCTGCTAAGTCTCTTACTATATTCTCCTTCTGTCTCATCACTTTAATAACTGAGTTTTCAGTTTGTTCATTCATTTGCTGTCTGATTATGTCAGTGAATGCAACTTTGCTATTTTCTTGGATTTTTTTCCAACCCTCCTTGTTCTCCTTATTATTCTCCTTTAAGACTTTATTCACTTCTTTTACTTCTTTTAACTGTTTTTTTAATTCTTCAATTTCCTTAGTTAAGTTTTTGTTCGCCTTCTCTAGTTCTTCCAATTTTTCAACCCTCCGTACAATGTTGTTAACATGACCGAACCTACGCTCCAAGTCCTCGATCATCTTATCGACCTTCTCTTCTAGTCTTGTCAGTCGAGGGGGGTTTGTGTCCCCCCCACCCTCTTTAAATCCCTGGAAAATATTCTCATCACTTTCTACTGTATTTCTCTTATCTATACTTCTAATCTTTACATTTTTATTAGACATTTCATCGTCGCTCAGCTGGTCGGGGGGCCGTTTGTTTACCTTTCGCCTGTCTGCCTGGGCCAAGTCCTCTCCTTCCTCATTTCCTTCCATTTCCCTCAGCAATCCCTCCCCTTCTCCTCTTTCCCTACTTTCCCACTACCCCACGAGCAATTTCCCCTCACCCTGTAAATACAATAGGCACTTCTCTTTGCGTTGGGATCCACGAAACTTCAATTTTCTTCAGAACGTCTTCTAAGCCGTCCGTTCGTTGAAGTGTGTGTGTGTGTGTGTGTGTGTGTGTTTCAACCATTACAAATGGTCATCTTCAGGGGGAATACTCTACATAAAGACAAACAAAGGGTATATAAGGCCGAGTAAAAGTGGCAGGGAGAGGTAACTTGTAATGTGGGAATCTGTCTCCTCTATTAAGACGGAAAGGGCAACCGAAACAACCTCCCGATGTGGGATTATGTCCTGGGGGTCTAGACACAATCCCCATGTGGGTTTATGTTCCGTCGTGGAGGTCTGTATTTCCTACTAGAGGGGAGGACATAATCAGATAATACCTGTACATTTAAAATAGGCTTTTGTAAAGTGATGCTCACTGTCTCAGCTATTACCAAACTTCCATAATTGTTATCTTGGTGGAGACCTTTTGGTCCATATCAAGGTCGGATGCGAAAAAATATATAATAATGATAAATAAATAAATAAATGAATAAATAAACAAATAAAAACTACAATAAAGCAAATAACAATAAATAAAATAAATGCATAGGTACAGTCAAACAACAAACAGGTAAATAGTAAATAGTAAATAATAACAAATTCACATATAACCAATAACAAATGAAAATCAAGCAAATAATAATAAACAAACAGACAAATGATAACAAAACAAAAACTACTAGGGGAGGCTTCTTATCGTGGGCATCAACAAAATGCTTGTGGATGGCTCCATTGTTACGGTGAGCTTGCAATCGTCTTCTTAAGGTCGTGAGGGTATGGCCGACGTAGCTAACATCGAGGGGCTTGCATACCCCTTCAGAACATTTAAATTTAAATACTACGCCGGTTTTAAGTTCCTTTGGACACTCGAGGACGGTGCTTTTTTTCATAATGAGGGAGGCAATCAGGTTGGGACGGCTAAAGACTTTCAGTGAGACCCTTTCGTAGGGTTCCTTGGGTGTAACATCACCTGTCTATAACCTGCACCAAAATCTAGTGGTTTTCTCCGCATAATCAGCAGTGGTCTTGACTCGGGTGTGAAACTTTCCCATATTCTTCCTAATAACATCTTCTATAATGTTACAAGAGAAGCCATTATTCGTTAACACCTCCCTTACACGTTCAAGCTCTGTATGAACAGTTTTCCACGTGCTACGATGGGAGAAGACCCTCCTAACGTAAGCACCAACTACAGACTTCTTATAAGAATCTGGACACTCTCCCCTGGCATTTAGGCAGCACCTAACATGGTATCTGATTATGTCCCCACTCCAGTAGAAAATACAGACCTTCACCACGGGAATTAAACCCACATGGGGATTGTGTTTAGACTGCCAGGATAGAATCCCACATCGGGACGTTGTTTCGGTTGCCCTTTCCGTCTTAGAGGAGACAGATTCCCACATTACAAGTTACCTCTCCCTGCCGCTTTTACTCAGCCTTATATACCCTTTGTTTGTCTTTATGTGGTGTATTCCCCCTGAAGATGACCATTTGTAATGGTTGAAACAGCTGTCGGTAAAATGGATCAACATTCTGAAGCCTTTCACTATTTCCCAGAGTTTGAATTATGAAGAAAGGGGGAAAAAGCCTTGGTATATGTATGTATGTATGTATATATATATACACATACACACACACACACTCGGTGGCGGATTGGTAAGGCACTGGCCTCACAAGCCGGAGAACCGGGGTTCGATTCCCCGGCCGGGCGGAGATAAGTTGGGTTTGTCTCCTATCACGTGTAGCCCCTGTTCACCTAGCAGTGAGTAGGTACGGGATGTTAGTCAAGGAGTTGTGACCTTGCTGTCCCGGTGTGTGGTGTGTGAGTGGTCTCAGACCTACCCAGAGATCGGCAAATAATGAGCTCTGAGCTCACTGCCGTAGGGTGGTGTCTGGCTGTCTCGAACAGAGGCTGCAGCAGATCCGAGGTGAATACACACACACATACACACACACACACACACACACACACACACACACACACACACACACACATATATATATGTATATGTGTGTGTGTGTGTGTGTGTGTGTGTGTGTGTGTGTGTGTGTGTGTGTGTGTGTGTGTGTGTGTGTACATACATACAGTATACCAAGGCTTTTTCCCCCTTACAAGGGGGGTAGCCAAAAAGAAAAAGGCATAAAATCATTCCCACCCATTCCATCCCTGAATACACTCCACACCCCTCCACCCTCCCTCTCATCTTAGCACCTCCTGAATGACGGGTCATCCCTGCACCTTGTCCACTGCCCTGGGTCACAAGCAGTGTCGCAAGACACAGCACATCCACAGCAAGACCACTTCATTAGATCGGAACCCCCCCCCCTCTCCGTCCCCCCATTGCATAAAATGAGAGGACGGGGAGAAATACCTTCGGGCTGCGTCAAATTTTGCTCACACATACTACCTCACCCCCCAACCACCCGCCCATTCCACCTCATGCTATCACAACATCATCCATATACAACCATTCTCCATTCACCCCTGTCTTCTGTCCTCTCCCGTCCTTCCTCAACAGACATTCCCCTCTTCCCCAAAGCCCCCTTCACCCCATCCATCCATCTCATCCTAGGACGTCCCCTCATGTTCACTCCCTCCACATCTGCCTTCCACACCTCTTTTACTAGTCTTTCTTCACTCATTCTTTCCATGTGTCCAAACCATCCTAATATTCTTTCATCAACCCTATCTCCCAGCTCCTTTTCCACCCCTGTTCTCCTCCTCACCTCCTCATTTCTCACTCTATCCAGCCTAGTAACCCCCATCATACTTCTCAGACACCTCATCTCAAACATATTCAAACTCCTTCTCTCTTCTTCTCTTATGTTCCATGTTTCTGCCCCATACAGTGCTGTTGGCACAATCACTCCTTCATACAGTCTCCTCTTATCATCCATTCCCAAATGTCTATTCCTCATTACACTCTTTAATCCACCAAGGCATTTACTCGCTTCTTTCAATCTACATTCTACCTCCACTTTCACTCCACCTTTCCCTGCCACATTTGCACCCAAGTATCTAAAACTATCCACTTACTCAAGTCGCTCTCCCTTAATGCTCACTTCCAGTCTACTGCCATTTTCACCCCTTGTACATCTCATCACCTTACTCTTACCCACATTTATCTTTAGCTTTCTTCTATCACATACTCTCCCAAACTCTGCCACCAACTTCCTCAATCCCTCCTCCGATCCTGCCACAAGCGCAGTGTCGTCCGCAAACAACAGCTGGCTCACCTCCCACTTTCCCCATTTCCTTTACACCATCATATCTATATATATATATATATATATATATATATATATATATATATACATATATATATATATATACAGAAAAATACACACATACACACACACACACACACACACACATATATATATATATATATATATATATATATGTGTGTGTGTGTGTGTGTGTGTGTGTGTGTGTGTGTGTGTGTGTGTGTGTGTGTGTGTGTGTGTGTGTGTGTGTGTGTGTGTGTGTGTGTGTGTGTGTGTGCAGAAAAAACCACTGGGAAATAAGAAGCTTAGTCCGAACGTTTTTTGAGAATATTAGGCAGACCAATTAATTTCTCACTGTAAGGAAGAACCAAAAGGTTATTTTTGTCAAATACTTTTCTTACGTGTGAGGTGTTATGGAAAGTTTTGTAAGCCATTTTATGAGAAGTGTTTACTAAGTGCTTTGGATATTTTAATTCAGAAGCTATGCTATATATCTTCCTCAGCTCATCATCCAAAAATTCCAGGCTACATATCCTGTAAGCTCTAAGGAACATAGAACTAAAGACAGAAAGTTTTGTCTTCTGATGATGAGCCGAGTAAAAGTGGACATATGATGCGACATTATATAAAACCTACTAATGTCGCATCATATGTCCACTTTTACTCGGCTCATCATCAGAAGACAAAACTTTCTGTCTTTAGTTCTATGTTCCTTAGAGCTTACAGGATATGTAGCCTGGAATTTTTTAATGATGAGCTGAGGAAGATATATAGCATAGCTTCTGAATTAAAATATCCAAAGCACTTAGTAAACACTTCTCATAAATTGGCTTACAAAACTTTCCATAACACCTCACACGTAAGAAAAGTATTTGACAAAAAGAACCTTTTGGTTCTTCCTTACAGTGAGAAATTAATTGGTCTGCCTAATATTCTCAAACAATTCAACATCAACTTGGTTTTCAAAAATAATACTATAAAAAGTAAACTCATTAAAAATTCACCTGAAGCAAACGAGGGTTGTGTTTACTCTATTCCATGCCTTAAATGTAACAAATTTTATATCGGCCAAACTGGTAAAGACTTAAAAACTAGGATAAATCAGCACAAATATAGTGTAAGGAGTGGGCAAAGTTCCAGTGGCCTTTTTGTCCATGTAAGAGACCACAATCATCCTATTGACTGGGATAATTCGAATGTAATAATTTCTTGTAGATCCTTATTAGAAAGAAACATCATCGAATCCAGTCATATTAAACAAACCTTTGACCATAATATCAATTTAAGTTTAGGATTATTTAAACTTGATGATTTTGTTATTGATAAAATTGTAAGAACTTCTCCTAGTGCTACTAAGCGGGGGTGACGTAACGTCATGGACCAAACGTCCGTATATGTAAACATCGGCTCTACCTGATTGTGAAGCATCTTGTGTGTACTTCCCATGTTCCTAGCTTGTCTTTTACTTTATGTATATATATCCACCTTTGTCTCTGTAACTGTGTATTCCTTGATAATGTCTTAAATAGACGAAAACGTTCGGACTAAGCTTCTTATTTCCCAGTGGTTTTTTCTGCATATTATTTTCACGTGTGCCTTGTGAATTACTGCAATATATATATATATATATATATATATATATATATATATATATACATATATATATACATATAAATATATATATATATATATATATATATATATATATATATATATATATATATAATGTGTGTGTGTGCGTGTGTTCATTTACAATTTCCAGAAAAAATCTATGCAAGCTCTGATTTTTACAAAGGATTACAAAGGCGGAGCATGCCGACAGGAGACCTTTTGGTCCATAACTAGGTCAGATGCGAAAGAAATATATAATAATGATAAGAATAAAATGAAATAGATAAAATAAAATTAAAATTAAAATAATATAAATAATAATAAATAAATGCATAGGTATAGTTAAATAATAAACAAACATGTAAATAGTAAATAATAATGAATTGACAGATAAATGATAATAAATGAAAATCAAGCAAATAATAAACAGACAAATGATAATAAACAAACAATATAAAATAAATGGCAGTCATTACAGCATCTTGCTTAGATGTTTATCTAAACGAATCTTAAAGCTTTGAACTGAACTACATTGCACTGCCTCTGCATTAACTACACAGTTGGCGCAAGTTGTTTCTACCCACTTCCAAATTAAATATATTTCCTGACAGTTTGAGACCATTATTTCTTGTCGGATTGTCATTCAGTATGAAAAATTTGTCCCTTTTGATGTTGTCAATTCCCTTTAGAATCTTAAAGACCTGTATCAAGTCACCTCTGAGTCTACGCTTTTTTTTTTTTTTTTTGGGGGGGGGGGGGAAACAGATTCATATATTTTAGTTGATTTTTGTATGATTTATTTTTTATATTTGGAATAAGTTTTGTGGCTCGCTGTTGTACTTTTTCTAATTTGTCAATGTCTTTAATGAGATTCGGTGACCATACGGAAACAGCATATTCCAAATGTGGACGAACTAACGATTTATATAGCTTGTTAATAAGAGATGTACTTTTGAAGTCAAAGGATCGCGCAATCAGTCCTAGAATCTTATTTGCTTTCTCAGAGGCTGAAATACACTGCTTAGATGATTTGAGATCGTTACTGATAATTGCCTGAGATCCTTCTCATTATCCACTTCTGTTAACGAATTTCCAAATAACTTGTAATCGTACTTACTGTTATTTTTACCTATGTACATTACTTTGCATTTACTTGTGTTAAATTTCATTAGCCATTTTTCAGACCATTGCTGTAATCTATCTAAATCTTCTTGAATATCTAATTGATTTAAGTGATCGTTTGCCATTCCGCACAATTTTGTATCAAAAGCAAATTTGGAGACCATAGATTTTAGTCCGTGGTTTATATAATTTATATATACGAATAGATGTGGCCCAAGAACGGAACCCTGAGAAACTCCACTCGTAACATTTTTCCATCTGGAAGTTTTGCCATTTAAAACAACCCTGCTTTCGATCATTCAACCAATTTCTAGTCCAACTTAATAGGCTACCACTTATTCTGTGTGAAGCTACTTTAGTAAGTAGTCTTTCGTGGGGAACGGTATCAAAAGCTTTTGCAAAGTCTAGATATATTAAATTTATATTGTTTCTTTTGTCATAATTCGAAATAACTGTGTTGCAGAATTCGAGTAAGTTAGTCACGCAAAAACGTTTCCGTCTAAATCCATGCTGGCTATCATTTATCAAACAGTTACTTTCTAAATGATGTTCGATAGCATCTCTGATTATAGTTTCCATCATTTTTCCTATGATTGAAGTCAAACTTATAGGCCTATATATATATTTTTTTTCACCTTTTTTGAATATGGGAATAACGTTAGCTAGCTTCCATTCTCTTGGGACATCTCTGGATATGATGGATTTTTTTTTTTAATGATTTCTAATGGAACAACAATCTCATTTTTCATTTCCTTTAAGATTCTTGGATGCCAACCGTCAGGCCCTGGTGTTTTATTGACTTTGAGTTTCTCTATACACCTTTTATTTTTATTTTATTCTTCTTTTGTTATGCTTACCGTAGTAAGTTTAACCTAGATTTTTCACAGGTTTTAGTTTGGAGTTCACTTTGAGGTGTTTCGTTTACGAATATTGAGCGAAAATAGTTGTTTAAAATATCACATATTCCTTCGTTTAAATACTCAAGTTGGCCGTCAGCACATAATAGTGGACCAATGTGACTCCTAATATCCTCTTTATCTCTAATGTAACTATAGAATTCTTTGGGATTCTCTATGAATTTATCAGTGATATTCATTTCGTATTGTCGTTTTCGTTTTTTTTTTATTGTCTTCCTTTACTCTCTCTATATTATTACATAACTTTGATAGTCATTAGGTGCACCCAAGCACTTGTACTTCTTATAAGCCTGTCTCTTTTTAGCAATACTTTTTTCAGTTTCTTTGTCGAGCCATTTTGGGCGAGCCTGATTTGGGGGGGGGGGGCGTCTGTCCTTAAACGGGATGTAAGTATGAATCATCTTAGTGAGCGTATTTTGAAATATTTCCCACATCTGATCTACAGGTCTTTCGCTTAATTTTGCCTCCCAATCTGTAAGCTGAAGCTCCTGACGTAGTCCTATGAACTGAGCTTTACTGAAATCGGGTATTTTAGAAACACAAGTATCTATTCTAAAAAAAAATAGCAGTTTGAATCTAAGTTGTGATTGCTATTTGCAATAGTTTCACCAACTTCTACATCAGTTATCATGCTTTCACGACTAGTAATCAATAGATCGAGTAAGTTTCCATATCTTGTGGGCTCTTTTACATGCTGAACTAAGTAATTGTCACCGAGAAAATCTATCAAGCGACTACTTATATGGCCATGTTCAAGGGTCATCCAATCAATGTCAGTAAAATTGAAATCACCCATTATCAATTAGTTCCGGTATATATACATATATATGTAAATACACACACACACACACACACATATATATATATATATATATATATATATGTATATATATATATATATACATATATATATTTCTAAATATAAATGTAGTAGCACATTTGTAAATAACACACAGGAACCCACAGTCGGAGAAAGAATAAACTTCGAATAAAGAATAATCCTATATTTCGGCTATCAACTGTAGCCCTCTTCAGGAAAGTACATAAGATAGAGAACAGAGGGGACTTATAAACTACAGTAAGAAGAGATGTGGACAGTTGACCTCACTCAGGCGCGGGGCAAACTGGGGTGGCGGAGGAGGGGGGGGGGTGAGGAGAGGGGAGGATGTAACGTCCGCACCAGCTTATTTACTGCTGCGCGTGAGATTATGTCAGGTGTCCACTGCCCTTTAGAAATATTAATATTAGGGCATTCCTCAATTAATGCTGATTCGACTATTTTCCTCCTGAAACCACAGTGGGACTTGAACACTAATCTGGCCTTACCCCAGTCGAAAGAATGATTCTTATTTTTGACATGAAGAAATACAGCCGAATTTTCTTGCCCATACCTAATTGACCTTTTATGTTCTGCCAATCTAGTGTTCAAGTCTCTCCCGGTTTGACCCAAGTAAACCAAATCACAATCTTTGCAGGGCAAACAATAAACACCAGGTGACTCAACTTCCTTCGGTTTTTGTTGAACGTTCACAATTTGCTTACGCACGGTGTTAGGATAGTGATAGGCAATAGTGAGACGTTCACGAGGAAACAATTTAGTAGAAGAACTGATGGTATTATTGAATGGAATTTTTAAAATGTCCTTAAAGGAGCGGTGAAAACTTGAGGGGACGGAAGTTTTAAAATGGTTGGCCCTAGCCTTACTGAGGGCTTGGTCCAGAAACCAAGGTGGATAAGCCAACTTCTCAAGTTGACATTTGATCACCTCAATCTCATGGTCCAGAAATTGAGGACTGCAAATCCTGAAAGCCCTCAAGAAAAGGCCAGAGGCAACACTTTTCTTGACATTGTCCCCTCTGTTCTCTATCTTATGTACTTTCCTGAAGAGGGCTACAGTTGATAGCCAAAATATAGGATTATTCTTTATTTGAAGTTTATTCTTTTCTTGAGGGCTTTCAGGATGTGCAGTCCTCAATTTCTGGACCATGAGATTGAGGTGATCAAATGTCAACTTGAGAAGTTGGCTTATCCACCTTGGTTTCTGGACCAAGCCCTCAGTAAGGCTAGGGCCAACCATTTTAAAACTTCCGTCCCCTCAAGTTTTCACCGCTCCTTTAAGGACATTTTAAAAATTCCATTCAATAATACCATCAGTTCTTCTACTAAATTGTTTCCTCGTGAACGTCTCGCTCATCGCCTATCACTCATCGCTCACCGTGCGTATGCAAATTGTGAACGTTCAACAAAAACCGAAGGAAGTTGAGTCACCTGGTGTTTATTGTTTGCCCTGCAAAGATTGTGATTTGGTTTACTTGGGTCAAACCGGGAGAGACTTGAACACTAGATTGGCAGAACATAAAAGGTCAATTAGGTATGGGCAAGAAAATTCGGCTGTATTTCTTCATGTCAAAAATAAGAATCATTCTTTCGACTGGGGTAAGGCCAGATTAGTGTTCAAGTCCCACTGTGGTTTCAGGAGGAAAATAGTCGAATCAGCATTAATTGAGGAATGCCCTAATATTAATATTTCTAAAGGGCAGTGGACACCTGACATAATCTCACGCGCAGCAGTAAATAAGCTGGTGCGGACGTTACATCCTCCCCTCTCCTCACCCCCTCCCTCCTCCGCCACCCCAAGTTTGCCCCGCGCCTGAGTGAGGTCAACTGTCCACATCTCTTCTTACTGTAGTTTATAAGTCCCCTCTGTTCTCTATCTTATGTACTTTCCTGAAGAGGGCTACAGTTGATAGCCGAAATATAGGATTATTCTTTATTCGAAGTTCATTCTTTCTCCGACTGTGGGTTCCTGTGTATATATATATATATATATATATATATATATATATATATATATATATATATATATATATATATATATATATATATATATAAGTGCAATGTATAAGATTTCGAGGCTGACACAATAAAGGGTATGAAACTTTTAACCAATGGAAAAACATTTAGAAAAAATATATATATTTTTTTTATATTTTAAAACCATAAAGAAAATTATTATCTTACTCTTGTTGATACCATGTACTTTATCACTATAGCAATGAGATGTCTAAAAAAGTACGTTACGATTACATCATGAGGTTGCCAGTTACTGAAAGAGTAAAGCTCGGTAAGTTATTAGTAGAACACAACTCGCACCACAATCGGAAGAAAGAGTTGAATAAGTGTATCTATATATTTTGATTACTAACTGCAATCCTCCTCAGTAGTACAAGGTGAGAGGAGGGTGCTATCTTAAATAACAACCTCTTACAAAGGAAAAAGATCTAGGGAAGGAGTAAATATCACTACCTTCACCCGCTCGTGACCTGAGGATGACTAGAGGTCGGGTCATGGGGGAGAATACCTTTAAGTGAGGGCAGTGATATTTATTCCTTCCCTACCTCCCTTTCCTTTGAAAGAGGTTGCTATTTAAGATAGCACCCTTCTCTCACCTTGTACTCCTGAAGAGGATTGTACAAAGGATTACAAAGGCGGAGCATGCCGACAGGAGACCTTTTGGACCATATCTAGGTCGGATGCGAGAAAAATCATAATAATAATAAAACAATAAACAAAAACTATGATAATGTAAATAACAAATAAAATACATAAATAAATGCACATGTATAGTTAAATAATAAACAAACAGGTAAATAGTAAATAATAATAATCTGGCATATAACTAATAATAAATGAAAATCAGACAGACAAATGATAACAAAACAAAAACAAATAATATAAAATAAATTATAATCATTACAGCATCTTGCTTAGGTGTTTATCTAAATGATTCTTAAAGCTTCGAACTGAACTACATTGCACTACCTGTGCAGGAAGTTTATTCCATTCATTAACTACACGGTTGGCAAAGTTGTTTCTACCTACTTCCAAATTGAGTCTATTTCCGGACAGTTTGAGACCATTGTTTCTTGTCTGATTCTCATTCAATGTGAAAATTTTGTCACTTTTGATGTCAATTCCCTTTAAAATCTTAAAGACCTGTACCAAGTCACCTCTGAGTCTACGTTTTTTTAGGGAAAACAGATTCATATGTTTTAGTCGATTTTCGTATGATTTATTTTTGATATTTGGAATCAGTTTTGTGGCTCGCCGTTGTATTTTTTCCAGTCTGTCAATGTCTTTAATGAGATTCGGTAACCTTACGGAAACAGCATATTCCAAATGTGGACGAACTAGATTGATATAGCTTGTTAATGAGTGATGGACTTTTGAAATCAAAAGATCGCGCAATCAGTCCTAGAATCTTATTTGTTTTCTCAGAGGCTGAAATACACTGCTTGGATGATTTGAGGTCGTTATTGATAATTACGCCAAGATCTTTTTCACTTTCCACTTCTGTTAACGAATTTCCAAATAACTTGTAATCGTACCTACTGTTATTTTTACCTATGTGCATTACCTTGCATTTACTTATGTTAAATTTCATTAGCCACTTTTCAGACCATTGCTGTAATTTATCTAAATCTTCTTGAATATCTAATTGGTTTGAGTGATCATTTGCCACTCCGCACAGTTTTGTATCATCAACAAATTTGGAAACAGTAGATTTTAGTCCATGGTCTATATCATTTATATATACTATGAATAGAAGTGGTCCAAGAACGGAACCCTGAGGAACTCCACTTGTAACATTTTTCCATATAGAAGTTTTTCCATTTAAAACAACTCTCTGTTTTCGACCATTCAACCAATTACTAGTCCAACCTAATAGGCTACCACTTATTCCGTGTAAAGCTAATTTAGTAAGTAGTCTTTCGTGTGGGACGGTATCAAAAGCTTTTGCAAAGTCTAGATATATTAAATCTATAGTGTTTCTTTTGTCATAATTCGAGATAACTGTGTTGTAGAATTCGAGTAAGTTAGTCACGCAAGAACGTTTCCGTCTGAAACCATGCTGGCTATCATTTATCAAACAGTTACTTTCTAAATGATGTTCGATAGCATCTCTGATGATACTTTCCATTATTTTTCCTACGATTGAAGTCAAACTTATAGGCCTATAGTTATTTGGCTTCTTTTTGTCACCTTTTTTGAATATGGGAGTAACGTTAGCTAGCTTCCATTCTCTTGGGACATCTCCAGATATGATGGATTTCTTGAAAATAATTTCCAATGGAACAACAATCTCATTTTTCATTTCCTTTAAGATTATTGGATGCCAACCGTCAGGCCCTGGTGATTTATTAACTTTGAGTTTATCTATATACCTTTTAATTTTTTCTTTTGTTATATTTACCGTAGTAAGTTTACCCTAGACTTTTCACAGGTTTCGGTTTGGAATTCACTTTGAGGTGTTTCGTTTACGAATACCGAGCTAAAATAATTGTTTAAGATATTACACATTCCTTCATTTGAATATTCAAGTTGACCGTCAGCAGATAATAGTGGACCAATGTGATTCCTAACAACCTTTTTATCTCTAATGTAACTATAGAATTCTTTGGGATTCTCATTGGATTTATCAGCGATGTTCATTTCGTATTGCCGTTTTCTTTTTCTTATTGTCTTTTTTAAATCTCTCTGTATTGATACATAAGTTTCATAGTCATTAGATGCACCCGAGCACTTATGTTTCTTATAAGCCTGTCTCTTTTTAGCAATACTTTTTTCAGTTTCTTTGTCGAGCCACTTTGGGCGAGCCTGATTTGGGGGACGTCTGTCCTTAAAAGGAATGTAAGTTTGAATCATCTTAGTGAGCGTATTTTGAAATATTTCCCACATCTGATCTACAGGTCTTTCGTTTAATTTTGCCTCCCAATCTGTAAGCTGAAGCTCCTGACGTAGTCCTATGAACTGAGTTTTACTGAAATCGGGTATTTTAGAAACACAAGTATCTGTTCTAAAATTGTTTAGGAGTTTGAATCTAACTAAGTTGTGATCGCTATTTGCAACAGATTCACCGACTTCTACATCAGTTACTATGCTTTCGCGGCTAGTGATCAATAGATCGAGTAAATTTTCCATATCTTGTGGGCTCTTTTACATGCTGAATTAAGTAATTGTCACCAAGTTAGTAACCGAAATATATAGATTCGCTTATTCAACTCTTTCTTTCTTCTCGTAGTTGTGATTTACAAATATGTTACTAAATTTTTCACCAGCTATTAGTAGATACTCTATAAGTGGGAGAAGTTAATAACACCATGAAAGCAGGTCTCTTTTGTAATATCTAAAATCAGAGTAAAAAAAAAAAAAAAAAAATCAGGACTGTTTCACCTAAATGCGGGCACATGGTTAATTTGACGTAAAGTTTGTTCTGCCTGTTTCCACAAGCTAGATTTCTTGGGTGAATTTTTGCTTCTTCTTTACAGGAAATTTTTAGTTACTGATCAACGTCTTTCATGGTGTTTTTAAATTCAAATAATTGGCGGGACTTTAGTGAGGGGTGACGATCACTTGAAATTATGACAACAATTTTCTTGGCATTTGAAGTGAGTTCAACATCGTCTTGCAAGTTTGCGTTCCACCCGCTCCGCCTCTGGGACGTCGTTTAAGAAATTTGCGTTGGTGATATTCCTTCATCCACCTCCACATAATTATTACAATGTATCGACAAACTATGTATCTTTTCAAGTTGAATTTTACGTTACTGTATTCATCTGCTTTTAAATTGGTTAATATGTTTAACCTATATATTATATCCTCCATGGTTGTGTGTCCTCCGGACGCTATTCCACTAACTTCCTCCATGTTGAGAATTGTCATTCCTTCTCACCTTAATTTTCTCGTTATTTGTACCTCACATCTGATATACCTTATTCAGAATGTATTTTCTTTTTCGTACAACTCTTCCTACGCCGGTCAAAATCTAGTGCACTCACATTCTTCCTATCTTTCTGACATTTCCTTCAACTTTTCATATGATGAAAAATAAATAAATAAACAAATAATAAAATAAACAAACAAATAAATATATGAATAGATAAATAAATAAATAAATAAATAAATAGATAATCAAATTAATTTGTTTTAAACAAAAGTAAATAGAAAAACACATAGATAAATTAAAATAGGTAAAAAATAAATTATAAATTAATAGATATAATAAAATCGCCGGAGATTTGTTGCAAACAAGATCCGCACGCATACGACGACGCGAGGCTAAGAGATTGCGTGAAAATGGAACCTTCCACTTGCTTCAAAGAACTCGAAGATGCTGATAAATAGTATTATATATCAAAACTGATTTTAAGCAATAGAGAGAAAATTCTTTATCCTTTTTCTTTGCGTGATAATGAGTGGGTAAGCGATATTTCAAAACTACCGGGCCTAACTAATGATGTCACCGAATACCGTACCGGTACACACACCAAGCATTTTCAAAATAATGTAGTACATGAAAACGTGCAAGTCCTTAGAAGCTTATGATTATTTTGTTTCCGCTCGTGTGCAGGATTGCCATTATCATCCAATAACCAACACCAACCAATTTAATTAAATCAGAGATAAATTGAGTTATGCATTAAAGTTTTCTTCTACTTACATATCTAAACATTTTGAAGATAAGTCGTGTTCTACTTAAGATATGAATATTCGCATTCT
>NC_134812.1:46384395-46436895 GCF_046742065.1 Oratosquilla oratoria
GGTACAAAGTAAAGAGAAGGGAAGTTAAGCATAAGATAAAGGAGGCAAAGAGGAGAGTAGAGGTAAAATGGGGTAAGAGTATGACAGAAATTTTTTAAAGCAATAAAAAGATGTTTTGGAAAGAAATTAAAAGAGGAAGAGGGGGCGAATCAAGTAGAGAAGAAAAGGTAAAAGGTGCAGATGGAGAGATGATAATGGAAGAGAAGGCAGTGAATGGAAGGTGGGCATAGTATTTTAGGGAGTTGCTAAACGTGAAGGAGGATAGGGAGGGAAAGGTAGTTGCAGTGGGAAGCGCTAAGAAAATGAGAGTGATGAGTGAGGAAAATGGAGGAGAATTAAGGAAAGATGAAGTGAAAGCAGCTCTTAAGATGACGAGAGCAGGTAAGGCACCTGGTCTAGATGGATGTCATGCAGAATGTCTGAAGATAGGAGGTACAGTTATGATGGACTGACTACTGAGGTTCTTTAATGTTTGTTTAAGAGAGGGTAGATTGTCGGAGGACTAGAGGAGCGCCTGTATAGTTCCGCTTTACAAGGGAAAGGGGGACAAGTGTGAGTGTAGTAATTTCAGAGGGATCAGCTTGTTGAGTGTAGTTGGGAAGGCTTATGGGAGGGTCTTGAATGAGAGGATTAGGAGAGGAACAGAGGGAGTAATTGGTGAGGAACAGTGTGGTTTTAGGACAGATAGGGGTTGTGTAGACCAGATTTTTGTGGTAAGACAGATATGTGAGAAAGCTATAGGAAAAGGCAAGAATGTTTATTGGGTTTTTATGGATCTGGAAAAGGCTTACGACAGGGTAGACAGGAAGGAACTGTGGGAGGTACTGCAGATATATGGGATAGGAGGTAAACTGTTAAGAACAGTCAAGAGATTTTACGAGAGTAGTAGAGCTTGTGTTAGGATTAGAAATGGAGAGAGTGAATGGTTTGAGGTAAAGGTGGGACTTCGTCATGGATGTGTTATGTCGCCCTGGCAGTTCAATCTATACATGGATGGGGCGGTGCGAGAGGTAAATGCAAGGGTAGTGGGTCAGGGGTTGGAGATACATACATACATATACCAAGGCTTTTTCCCCCTTACAAGGGAGGTAGCCAAAAAGGGAAAGGCATAAAAACACTCCCACCCATTTCATCCCTAAATACACTCCACACCCCTCCCACCCTCCCTCTCATCTGAGCACCTCCTGGATGACGGGTCATTTTCACCTCCCCTTGTCACCACTGTCACCACCACTGTCGGTTCTCGATGTTTACACTTAAATTTGACTTGTAATATCACTCGTCTCTAGGCCCCTTGCCTTCGTTAAGTGAGTTTCCCTAAATATTCAAGTTCCTCTTAAGCAGTAGTCTCACTATTTTCTAGGCCCCGTGCCTATTCCTCTCGTCCTTTGGGTTAATAAAAGGGTGGTGAATTTTCTTTCTTCTTTCACTGTAATTTCACCTACTGGTTACACTCGGGATCTCTTTCTCTCGTCTCTACATCGTCTCTCTCGATCGTCTCCCTCGATCGTCTCTCTAGATCGTCTCCTTGATCCTCTCTCCCTCTCTCTGACGAGATCCCGTATCCTACGCTAAGCTACCTTCGTCTGACGTCACTAATTTTTCTAATCCAATCTCCGGTGACTTTTCAAATAAATGTCACTCCTTATGGGCGTGACTTTGAATTCATGCACCAATAGTTTTTTCCTCCTTCTCCACCTTGCACCAATCCGGAAAGCCATTCCAATGCCACTAGCAAAATTGTTTACCTCAGCATTAGTCAAACGAAGCTAACCTGCGCTTACAGAGTTTGATTACATCATCGATTATAAAACAGTCACCACCGTCGGTGTGTTTACATAGACATAGCGTCACCTCAATGTTATCAAAACAACAGGCGAGCAGGCAGGCTCATTTACATTCGTACAACTACCGGCCTCTTACAGGGCTCGGCAGCTACCCTTGGTCGTCCCGACCAATTTCTTATTTCCCTCTTACAGGGCTTGCTAATATATTTCTAGAATAAGCTAATCTACCCTTGCGTAATTGTTAATCTACCCTCCAAAATACATCATTCATGCAATAAATTGGGAATAATACATAAAAATAATACCTATAAATGTGAATAACATGCATCTCAATATATATAAGGCATTGAATTAAGCGGTTACATGGTTGATTTGCTATGACAGAGCCAATCTCCGGAATACAACAAAGGCAATCAGTGCTGCCACTAACACTGAAAGTAAGGGTATGATAAGGATTGGTAGTATATGTAAATCATTTGAGGGAGATCTTGACAATGGTCTTCTCTTAATTTTCAAGGGAGGAGAGTTTTCAGGCAATGTGAAGTTGAAGGTTGAAATGTAGGTGTCATCGGTTAAATGCATTGTATTAAGGGTATTAGAAATGGTGGAAATGGTGTCTGCATGCAATTTGCAGTTATCTTGAATAGAGACAAGACCTTCAACCAAATCCAATTTAGGACTCAACCCGGGACAATTTATTGATACCTTTGTCTTGTTAGGGAAAAACAGGTAATGAGATCCTTGTATGTTACAATGAGGGATCTGGTCTACCAAAATTCGTTGGTAATGACAATTGTTCATAACAGACATATTCCTAACCAGAGAGTTCATGCGAAGCCTCTCGGAACACAAAAGAGATCATGCTTTCTCTTAGATTGTCTACAGAAAGGATGTAATTGATTAGAAAATTCACTATGAGCACTAACTTTCAAATTTGAATGGTTTATCATCTTTTCAATAGCAATTAATTTGCAAAACACACTAATCTAGAGTTCGAGTGTCTCTTCTTGTTCAATATTCAATTTTTTTTCCAACACACTTCATTTCAAAGACAGTCTCATTACTTTAAAATGGTCACAATACTCATTGTGTACGCAGATGTGAGGTTCTTAAGTCCTTAAGGTTTCAAGTCTGACCACAGCAGATCCTGGGCTTTTAGGTTTCCATGTATCTGCTTGACACCAAGTTCCAGTTGTTTAGGTCTCCCATCCCAAATACATACAAATGGTCAATACTATCTGTAAAATACATCAAGATTAATGTTCAACTCTTGAAAAATATCATTATAATATTCTCCATATTCTCCAGGGTTATTAATATTTATGCACAAAGTATTACTATAATCATCTTCATAGATCTGCAAGCTAATTTTCCTTATGTCATCTAAATGTCCTATCAATTCTTCTCTTGATTCTAAATGTTTAAGTTTAAACTTGTTTCCACCTACAGAATCAATTACCCTATATGGACCAGTGTACCTTGGTGAAAGTTTATTATTGGGTGAGGTTAATTTGACCATTACTAATTCCCCAATTTTCAGTTCTAGTTTATGAGCTATTTTGTGTTGTTGTTCTTTCATCTCTTGTGAATACACCTGCATATGTTTCCTAACTCTTTGGTGAATACTTTGAAGAGTATTTATCCTATTGGATATATAATCATCCATATTATATATGGGTTTTTGCTCTGCAGTCAACATTTCATATGGCAGAGTTTTGTCCTCCCCAAAAATTATAAAATGAGGTGTATCCCCAGTTGCTACATTAATTTGATTGTTCAGGGTACACTTAACACAAGGAATCCAAGTATCCCAAGTTACACTATGAGGACTTATTAGGGTTCTAAGACATATAATTATCTTTTTGTTTAACCTTTCTACTACTCCATTACTTTGGGGATGGTTAACGAGTATATTGACTTTCTTGATGTGGAATACATTACATAGATTTTCCAAGATTTTGTTATTAAATTCAGTCCCATTATCTGAAACTAGGATGTTAGGTGTAGTAAAATTACAGATTATCTGATCATAGATTACGGAAGCAATAGTTTCAGCTTTCTTATTGATTATGGGTTGTAATATACAAAATCTTGAAAAATAATCAATAGCAACAAATAGGTATTTAAAGCCGTTCTTGGATAATGGTAATTCCAATGTATCCATGTGAACTCTTTCCCAAGGTTTCTGTGGAATGGGATAGGTGAGTATAGGAGCAGGTTTTGGTGTATTTCCTTTCACCTTTACACATTTTACACACTTTTCTATATAATCATATATAGTTTTCTTCATTCCTAGCCAAAAGTACTTAAGTTGTGCCTGTCTATAAGTTTTATCCTTTCCAGGATGTGAACTACAATCACTATCATGAAGTAACTTCAATATCTCATTTACCAGAGTTTGTGGTATAACCAACTGATTTACTTGACCTCTAGAAATATCTTTCCCATTTACAAATGTTTTCCTATACAAAATTCCATTAATCAAATGAAATTCCTCTATCTTATACCCCTTTGGTAGCTTTGGAGGATCTCCTCTTGGGTTCATCAAATGCTTGATTATTGAATCACATGTCTCATCATCTCTCTGTTCTCTTATTAGCATTTCTTCATCTAAAGTTACTAATTCTTCTATACTACAAACAAAATTAATCAACCCAGTCCCAGTCATTGGTTGACTAATGTTTCTAGAAAGTGGATCTGCTACATTCCTTCTACCCGGAATATATTCAAATTGAACTTCATAGCACTGAAGTATCGCAAACCATCTAGCAAGTCTGCCTCTAAGATTCTTATGCTTAAATAAGTTCTGAATAGCTGTGTGATCAGTCCAAACTCTGATGGGATACCCTAGTATCATATCCCTAAAACTTTCTAAAGAATATATTACTGCTAAAGTTTCTCTTTCAGTTATAGAATAGTTTCTCTCCGCACTATTACAAAGTCTGGATGTGTAAGCTATGGGTTTCAAAGTTCCATTTCTCTCTTGCATTAGTATGCCTCCTAACCCTATGTCAGACGCATCAGTACAAAGAATAAATTCTTTTTCATAGTCGGGAAAAATTAAAATAGGTGAACTCGTGAGTTTATCTTTCAACTTGTCAAAAGCTTGCTGTTGCGCAGGTCCCCATATGAACTTTGAGTCCTTTCTCAACAAAGAACTTAGTGGATTAGCAATGTCAGCATAACTTTTGAATGAATTTTCTATAATATCCTGTTAATCCCAAAAAGCTCCTAACCTTGTCTACATTGGTCGGAACTGGAAAATTCTTGACAGCGTCAACCTTTGAATTTACTGTACTCAGCCCGTGTCTGTCTATCTTATGTCCTAAGTAAATGACACTGTCTTGCAAGAACTTACATTTTTCAAGTTTTACTTTTAACCCAGCTTCTCCTAGTCTTGAGAATATCAAATCTAATTTCTTAAAGTGCTCCACTGCAGTCTGAGAAACTATTAAAATGTCATCTAGAAATACACTGGCAGTGTTTCCTAACAATCCATCTAGAATAGTATTCATTAATCTCATGTAAGTTAATGGACTATTACATAACCCAAATGGCATTCTCTTGAACTCATAATGTCCTGTTGTAGTAGAAAATGCTGTAAACTCTCTTGAATCTTCATGCAATTCTATTTGCCAAAAAGCTGATTTGATATCTATAGTACTAAAATATCTATTCTCAGTTCCCAAACTTCTCAAAATGTCACCGATAATGGGTAATGGTAACCTGTCACGAATGGTGTGCTTATTCAGTTCCCTGTAATCAATAACTGGTCGCATAGTCCCATCAGACTTTGGTACTAAGATCAACGGAAAATTACACTCACTTTTACTATGTTCAATAATATCCTGTGATAACATTTCAGTGATGAGTTTATCTACTACAGCTAATTTAGAGTGAGGAACTCTGTAGGCTGGTATGTAGATAGGTTGTGTTCCTGGTTTTAACTTAATGTGATGTTTTAAAACAGTTGTGTTGCCTAAGGCGTCCCCCGGCAAAGCAATTGCTTTTTTATGTTTCATAAACAAAGCAAATAAAGCTTCATCCAACTCAGGGCAATTAGTTGATTGTAATAATTCTTTATATATATTTCTTAAGTCTATGCCTTCTTGTACTGAACAAATTGATGAAGTTGGTAATTCTATCTCCTCACTATTCTCATTTAAAATCTTAATAGGTTTAGTACACACCTGAATACATCCTATTTGTGTACCTTTCTTTAAAACTATCTCTTTATTCATAGTATTAATTACTAATACTTCTACTCTGTTCTTATTTGTCTTATAAATCCCTGAGTCCCACTTCAATCCTTTAATTTTAACTGATTCTGGGACTGTAATTACTTCAGAGTCTACATTGATTCCTTTCAAACACACTTCAACCTTATTAATTGACATGGGATGTAACAATGTCGACCTTGTTAATCCGCAATCCGCAATTCTCAAGGCATCTGTGGTTGATAATTTAGTAATCTCTGGGATTTCCTGAACTTCTGAGTTGGGTTCACAAATTGTTTTACTTTCTGTAGGGTTGGACCGCTCGGCCTCGCTATCTAGGATAGAAATGTTATCTAAGGATTCATTGATTCCTGTCACTGGTCTTAAGGGTCCGTCAGGGGCAATTATTCGAAAAAATCTGGTACATGAACGAATTTTAGGAAAACATTTAAAAAGAATCTCTATGATGTTGGCAACACTCCTACAAAGTTATAGAGCTGTATTTCGTTTCTATCTTTTTATACAGAATAAAATAGATAAATTATTGGCAACCTCTGGCAACCCCATTGCGTATCAAATATTCTGTATATTGGAATAGCGTTAATTTTTTCTATAGCTATTTTGTTTTTTGCTACGGAATTGTGTTTATGGAGGTATTTAGCAACTCCTCCCACAAGCGTAGATCCAGAAATAGCACACATCAGGGCATCAGTACCCATCCAAACGTCAAAGTGAGGTCACGTTCTTTTGAAGCTCTCACCGTGCTTCATATTTTTGATTCCTCACTGTAATTTCTTGCGGTAATCATGGCAAGATTGACGAAAAGCCAGCGAGCAAGGAGGAAGAATGCAGTGAAGGCCCTTGCGTGTCAGATGAAGAAACGAGAAGGAAAAAAACATACAAACGAAGAGGACAGCATCCAACAATGTTGGTTATAAAGAAGGATTTGTTGTTTCTCTTCTTGAAGAACCCTACACCCATATTCATAAGTCTGCCCTCGAAAGAAGAGACAAGAAACGAGAGGAGAAAAAAAGTGAAAAGTAAAAGTGGTAAAGTGACCAAAAGCAAAATTTAAATGCCTTCTCATGTACATTTAATGTTTTTGTTCTTTTTGTTGTTATTTCTTCGGTTGTTCTTGATGGATTTTTGTCATTTTTGTTTCATTTGAAAGATAAAATTATGCTCTTTATTTCCTATATTAAAAAATAAAAGAATTTTTTTTTCTATTTATGAAACCTGAATTTTGCAGCATCTTTGAAATGTTCAGAAAAGAAAATTCACAAAAAATCAGAGGTATAAGTTTGGTCAAATGTACAATATAACAAATATTCCCCAGAATCTAAGCTTGCAATATATACCAAGCTTAATTATGTGGAAGGATTTCCATATGATTAATTACAGCTTCATTAAACTTCATTATAACTTCATTATATCTTCACTACACTTTATATATACATGTGAGGAATACAATACCCAGGGGAATTATAGACAAATGTAAATGGTAGTTATACCTAAGTTCATCAAAGAGATTCAAAAAGTTATAGGACATGCTCCCTTATAAAGCAACCTGACGGTCCCTTAAGTCTGGTTGATTTAAGAATGGGATTAACTGTGACTTCACTAAAATTCCTAAGTCAGCAGGACAAATTACCATGTTTTCTTTTCTCATAGTTGCAAATCCTATCAATAAATCTCCTGGAAAAACAGACTCTTCTACCACTATCACTGGGATGTGCAATTGTTCATTTGTATACAAGGCAACTTCTAATTCAATCTTACCTAATGTTTTTAACTGATTTCCAGTTACACCTTGCAATGTGTAACGGATTGGTTCCAACATTTTCACTCCTGGGTTCAACTGGTTTAAAACTTTACTAGTAATTACATTAACTACAGACCCTGTATCAATAAAAATTTGAATAGGCTTATTGAACACTTTACCTGCAATGAGAGGTCCTACAGAAGTTTTACCAACAGTAATTATAAGTTTGTCAGTTTCTTTCATCTCCCTTGCATTCCCATATTTAACACAATACCGCCTATCGGTATATTTATGGGGAGGTCTGAAATTGTTTATTCTGTGTCTAGGGGTTTTCCTCTTAGCCCTGGGGGTACCCGAAAATTCCGGCACTCATGAGTTCGGTGTCCGATTATATTATGGTAAATACAGAATGGAGGGTTCCTACATTGATACTCATTGTGACCTTCGTATTTGCAATTTCTGCAAATAATCCCATAAAAACATTCTTGTGCCTTGTGTCCCCATGCATTACAATTAAAACATAGGATTCTGGTATCCCTATCCCTAGATGGACTTCTAGCATGCCGCCTATGTCCTACTTCTGTTTTCTTAAACTCTCTAGAGTTCCTATATTGGCTATGTTGATTTATAGGCATTACATATGGGTTTATTGTTCTGGTCTCACTGTATCCTTGAAGAAGATAATCTACTTCTCCTAAACAGATATTTGATTTTAGATCTTTGTACAGCCTTTCTGCTGTTAAGTCATCAAAATTCTTTGCCAATAAGCTAAATGTAATCAATTTGATTACCTGTGAGATTTTCATCTTCTCACTAGATCTTTCTATCCAGTCTGAATCTTTCAAGATAGAATTCATGTCTTTTGACCATCTATCTAATCTAGCTAAGTACTCTGTGTCAGTTTCACTTGTCCTAACTTCCTTAATCATTTTTACCAATGATCTAATAGGATCCTGATCACATTTGGACATGAAATGTTTAAGAAAGGCTTTCTTGTAATTATCATATTGATTAATTTCTTCCATTTGCTGGAAGTTAATGACAAACCTCGCCCTTCCATGCTCTGGATCTATATTCTCCTTGAGAATCTCAATCTTACGATTCTCATTTGTAATGTTTTTACTAACTATAAGAGTGTCAATGAGGTTCAGGAACTTGTTTACACCATATGTGTTAGACTCTCCTGTGAATTTTGGAATATTTGTATTTGATGTGTGAATTTCGTGTCTCAACACGTTAGAATTCTGAGGGGTACTCATACTTATTACTAATACCTTGCTTTAGCCTGGCTGCTTGCGATGTCGCTTCGTGATGTCAATGTCTGGTTTGACGTCCTTCTACGGTCTTGTCATTCGCCAACGACGTTGTTCCTCCTCCATCACACACTCTGCCTTGAAGACCGCCTTGTAGATGATGATCACCTTGAAGAATCTTGAAGAATGCTTGTTCCCAACGTAGCAGTTACTTGAAGTTGTAGATTTCTCTCGTAGTCGTTTTGGTTGTCTTGTTCCCGTAGACTTCTTGTGCCACTTCTCTTTGGAGATGTTTAACACTCAGTTCATCCCACCGCTGTTCACCACTTTCACCTCCCCTTGTCACCACTGTCACCACCACTGTCGGTTCTCGATGTTTACACTTAAATTTGACTTGTAATATCACTCGTCTCTAGGCCCCTTGCCTTCGTTAAGTGAGTTTCCCTAAATATTCAAGTTCCTCTTAAGCAGTAGTCTCACTATTTTCTAGGCCCCGTGCCTATTCCTCTCGTCCTTTGGGTTAATAAAAGGGTGGTGAATTTTCTTTCTTCTTTCACTGTAATTTCACCTACTGGTTACACTCGGGATCTCTTTCTCTCGTCTCTACATCGTCTCTCTCGATCGTCTCCCTCGATCGTCTCTCTAGATCGTCTCCTTGATCCTCTCTCCCTCTCTCTGACGAGATCCCGTATCCTACGCTAAGCTACCTTCGTCTGACGTCACTAATTTTTCTAATCCAATCTCCGGTGACTTTTCAAATAAATGTCACTCCTTATGGGCGTGACTTTGAATTCATGCACCAATAGTTTTTTCCTCCTTCTCCACCTTGCACCAATCCGGAAAGCCATTCCAATGCCACTAGCAAAATTGTTTACCTCAGCATTAGTCAAACGAAGCTAACCTGCGCTTACAGAGTTTGATTACATCATCGATTATAAAACAGTCACCACCGTCGGTGTGTTTACATAGACATAGCGTCACCTCAATGTTATCAAAACAACAGGCGAGCAGGCAGGCTCATTTACATTCGTACAACTACCGGCCTCTTACAGTCATCCCTGCACCTTGCCCACCGCCCTGGGTCAGAAGCAGTGTCGCAAGACACAGCACATCCACAGCAAGGCCGCTTCATTTAATCGGCGACCCCCCCTCTCCGTCCCCCCTTGCATATAAGGAGGGGACGGGGAGAAATCCCTTCGGGCTGCGTCAAAATTTGCTCACACATACTACCTCACCCCCCCACCCCCGTCCATTCCTCCTCATGCAATCACAACATCATCCATATACAACCATTCTCCACTCACCTCTGTCTTCCTTCCTCTCCCTTCCTTCCTCAACAGACATTCCCCTCTTCCCCAAAGCCCCCTTCACCCCATCCATCCACCTCATCCTAGGACGTCCCCTCATGTTCACTCCCTCTACATCTGCCTTCCATACCTCTTTTACTAGTCTTTCTTCACTCATTCTTTCCATGTGTCCAAACCATCCTAATATTCTTTCATCAACCCTGGAGATGGTTAAAGAAAATTGAGAAAAGCAGGAAATAAGCCAGTTGTTGTTTGCTGACGACACTGCGCTTGTAGCAGGATCAGAGGAGGGATTGAGGATGTTGGTGAAAGAGTTTGAGAAGGTGTGTGAAAGAAGGAAGCTGAAGATAAATGTGGGCAAAAGTAAAGTGATGAGATGTACAAGAGGAGAGAGTGATAGCAGGCTGGAAGTGAGCATTATGGGAGAGAGACTGGGGGAAGTGGATAGTTTTAGATACTCGGGTGCGAATGTGGCAGGAAAGGGAGGAGTGGGGGTGGAGGTAGAATGTAGATTGAGAGAAGCAAGTAAATGCCTTGGTGGACTAAAAAGTGTAATGAGAAATAGACATCTGGGAATGGATGATAAGAGGAGGTTAGATGGAGTGATTGTGCCGACACCTCTTTCACTAATCTTTTTTCACTCATTCTTTCCATGTGTCCAAACCATCCCAATACTTTTTCATCAACCCTATCTCCCAACTCCCTTTCCACCCCTGTTCTCCTTCTCACCTCCTCATTTCTCACTCTATCTAGCCTAGTGACTTATATCATACTTCTCAGGCACCTCATCTCAAACACATTCAAACTCCTCCTCTCTTCCTTCCTTATGTTCCATGTTTCTGCCCCGTACAGTGGTGTCGACACAATCACTCCTTCATATAATCTCCTTTTAGCATCCATCCCCAAATGTCTATTTCTCATTACACTTTTTAATCCCCCCAAGGCATTTACTCGCTTCTCTCAATATGCATTCTACCTCCATCCCCACTCCTCCCTTTCTTGCCACATTCGCACCCAATTATCTAAAACTATCCACTTCCTCCAGTCTCTCTCCCTTAATACTCACTTCCAGTCTACTGTCCCTCTCTCCCCTTGTGCACACATATTTATGTATAAATACATACCGTATATATATATATATATATATATATATATATATATATATATATATATATATGTGTGTGTGTGTGTGTGTGTGTGTGTGTGTGTGTGTGTGTATTCACTTGGTCTTTTGGATCACGTGTTCGACTCGTGATCGACAGCTATTTCCCTCCTGTGTGTGTGTGTGTGTGTGTGTGTGTGTGTGTGTGTGTGTGTGTGTGTGTGTGTGTGTGTGTGTGTGTGTGTATTCACCTTGGTCACCATATATATATATATATATATATATATATATATATATATATATGTGTGTGTGTGTGTGTGTGTGTGTGTGTGTGTGTGTGTGTGTGTGTGTGTGTGTGTGTGTGTGTGTGTGTGTGTGTGTGTGTGTGTGTGTGCGTGTGTGCGTGTGCGTGTGTGTGTGTGTGTGTGTGTGTGCGTGTGTGTATGTGTATTTACCTAGTTGTATTATACGGAAAGAGGAGCCATGCTCGTGGTGACCCATTTTTGTATTTCGCAAGATCAAGTTTGTTCTTAAATTCTTGTATTGTGTTGTGTTTGCACACACTATTTTTCATCCAATTTGTTCCATATATCTATCACTCTGTGTGGGAAGCTGTTCTTTTTCAGATCTCTTCTGTAGTTATCCTTTTTGAGTTTCATTGCATGTCCTCTTGTTTTTCCTCTGTCCTCAATAAGTCCTCTCTATCATAATTCTGTAGATGGTTAGTAGGTCCCTCTTTCTCTTCTTTGTTCCAGGGTTGGCAATTCCAGTTCGGTCAGTCTTTGTTCATGTCAGGTTTGAAAGTGTTGGGCCATCTTTGTCGTTGCTCTTTGTGTTCTTTCTAATTTTCTTATATTCTTTTTTGTACTGGGTGACCATATCAGCGCTGCATATTCCAGTTTTGGCCTTATCAGTGTTTGTAATATTTTCTTGATCATTTCTTTATCCAGGTATTTAAAGGCCACCTTTATTGATCTCAACAAATTGTATGTTTCTCCGACTATTTTATTTATATGCTTATCTGGCGACATGTCTTTGGTGGTGATTACTCCTAGGTCCCTTTCAGAATTTACTTTCTTTACTTCTTTTCCATCAATTTTATACTGTCCTTATATTCTCTTCTTGCTTTTTCCAAATTCAATTATACTGCACTTCTTGATGTTGAATTCTACCTCCCATCTCTTGCTCCACTCTAAGGCTTTGTTCAGATCACTTTGTAATGAGTCACAGTCTATTTTCTTTAATAATTTTGCGTAATCCGCAAAACAGTTCATGTAACTTTCAATGCCTTCATCCATGTCATTTACATATATAGCAAACATTATCGGAGCTAGTACTGACCCCTGTGGGACGCCACTACTCATTTCTTCCCATTTTGAATATTTGTCTCTGAGCACCACTCTCATTTTTCTTCCATGTAGGAAGTCCTCCATCCAATTCAATAGTTTCCCATGTATGCCTCCTATTGTTTCCAGTTTACATAGCAATTTTCTATGTGGTACTTTATAAAACTTAGATTTCAACTCATGAGTTGTTTGAGCTTGCGTTATATCAGTTCCTAAGCTATTCTAAGTATTCCTGTATCCATAAGGAAGACTATATTTCTTCACATCCTTTAGACATGTTTTATTTCTTAATTTGCTCCCATGACCTCTTAAAGTTCTTCCATTTTTAAACAAGAGATCTCTTCTGTCAGTGCAATATATCCCCTTTAGTAACCTGAATACTGTAATCATATCACCTCTTTCTCTTCGATCTCTCAAAGTTGGTTGACCCATTGGTTTTCGTATTTTCTTATATGGTTTACCTGTCTGTTAGTTCCGCTGCTACTAACACTTACAATTTTCTTCACTTTATATTAGTATTCATCTGTAGGCCCCATGCCTCTTCCTTAGTGTAAGTCTTAGTCAAGTTCCATTAATCAGTTCGAAGGTGAATTAAACGTATTTTTCTTTCTCTTTTCTTCCGAGTAAATTACACTTCTACAACTTAACTGAGTAAATACACCATAGGACTCCCGCCTGGGATCCTTGTACACCCACCAAACCAAGTCTGCTTCGACGTCACTAATGAATTCATCCAATAACTTTGAACGTTACAATTAAGTGCCACCCTTTAAGGACGTGACTTTACCTCCGTGCATCAATAATTTCTCTCCTCCTCCATCCTTTTCTCAAATCAGAAAGGCTGTTATACTGTCTTAAGCAATAGTGCTTACGCAAGCACTTCTGTCACAAGCTTGAGTGGCTTAGTGTTTACATTTCGTCACATCACCACCTCTATCGATACCCTAGCTTGTGTTTACAAGTATTGGACGGTAAGCGAGAATATGCAACTCTGCAACTTCCTCTCGGCCATTGTTTAAAAACATCTAAGTCATAAAATGAATCCTACCCCTGCATCTATTTACTTGTCTACCTCAATCTACCGGTCTCTTACACTGCCAGACTGAAAACCAGTTTGGTTGCTGCCCTTTATATTCCCTCGATCTTGCTCATATCCTCACTCTGCGTGTGGACCATACTACTGACGCATATTCTAGTCTTGGACGGATCAGGGTATTGATGAGATTTTTCACCATCTCTTCATCCGTATGTCTCTCCTGCAATCCTGTTGATATATCTGTTAGGTGACAGGTTGTCTTCATTAAAACTCTCAAGTCTTTTTCCTCCTTTGCCTTTGGAATGGGTTCACTTCCAAAGGAATAGTTCAGGTATGGTCTTTTGCCACCGTTGCTCATTCCCAGTGCTTTGCATATTTTAGTATTTAACTCCATTACCCATTCTTGGCTCCATACAGAATTAGTGTAATTTTTCATTCTTCTCGTGATTTTCGCGTCATCTGCAAACATGTTGGCATAGCTTGTTGTTCTTTCCATCATGTCGTCATTGACATAGACAAGAAACATTACTGGTGCAAGCACTGAACCTTGCGAAACTCCTCTCTTTACTGCTCTCCATCTTGACATCTAATCCTTTACTACCGTCCTCGTTTATCTTTACGCCAATCCAACCTATGGAAGCTCATCGAGCGTCTCCAGGCGGAGGCAGCCACCGTAGATGCAGTCCTACTCCAGGATGACCGTGGAATCCGTCAGCACAAGCGGTCGAAGCGGTGTTACATCGAGCTCCAGGTTCGCCTGTACAACCTGATGACGGACTACAAGGAAGGCAGGAAAACTATCCCAGACCTACTACGTGGCACTAGTATTATTTAATAAAGTGTTGTACATAATATATTATGGTATTTTGATTTTTGCTAAATATCTCAAAACTATTGTTTAAATAAAAAAAAATTGGGGGGGGGGCGATATGTCCTATTTTTTGGGACCAGTTGTCCTAGGGGTGCAGATTTGGGGACCAGTTGACCGTTCACGGGGAAAGAGGGGGATGTCTGTTGAGGAAGGAAAGGAGAAGGCAGGAGATCGGTATTGGTGGAGAATGGTTGTGTATATGTTACAGTAAGAACACGTACCTAGGGATTACGCGTAATCCCTGAATGTTTATTCAGTGAATACGCGTAATCCCCGTTTCACTAACCTAACCTAACCTAACCTGACCTAACCGAACCTAACCGAACCTAACCTAACCTAAACTAACCTAACCTAACCTAACCTAACCTAAGGTTAGGTTAGGTTAGGTTAGGTTAGTGAAACGGGGATTACGCGTATTCACTGTATTAACGGTTAGTGAAACGGAGATTACGCGTATTCACTGAATAAACATTCAGGGATTACGCGTAATCCCTAGGTACGTGTTCTTACTGTAACATATATATGATACTGTAATACATGGAAGGGATGGGCGGGGGATGGGGAGGTAGGGGGTGTTTAGGTGTGAATGATATTTTGGCGCAGTCCCAAGGACTTTCTCCCCGTCTTCTCCTTTTCTACATGAGGGGACGGAGAGTAGGGGAAGGAATCGTTGATTAAGTGAAGCGGCCTTGTTGTGGCTGTACTGAGTCTTGCTACATTGCTTCTGAAGTTCTGACCCAGGGCAGTGGGCGGGATACAGGGAAGACCCATCGTCCATGAGGAGTTGAGGTGAGAGTGAGGAAAGGGTGGTGGGGGGGGAATGGAATGGGAGGGAATAGGTACATGCCTTTGACTTGGCTACCTTCCTTATAAGAGGGAAAAATCTTGTTATATAGACAGAATAGAAGAATATGACCCCACTAATATGTATGCGTTTGTGTGTTGTGTTTGGTACATGTGAAGTATGAATGAATATCAAAATCAGAGATATAATGTCTACAAAGAGCAAAATGTACATATTGTAAAGAAGAGTACAAAGTAGAGTAGGCTACTAAGATATGGAAATACAAAATGTAATCACGAACACATAGAAAGGTCAGTAAAATGTATTCAGATAATGACATGCCATTCGCATAAACCCTGTATTCAATTCACCTCTCCTTACAATTTAATAAACATCCTCAATGGAAAATTTTTTGGTGTTATGCATTTGCAACTAAGTGAAAGTATTGGAGGGTTTAGGCCATTGCGCTTCCGTAACGCATTTCACATATATATTGAAAAAAAAAAACTATACAAGGCTAATGCTTATAGTGCACAGCTACTAAATTTCTGTATGAATGATTCATTGTTTGCCCGATTTAACTGTGTTCTTTGCATGTATTCAAAAGACCCCGACCCTCATTCAGAAAATCAATAAAGCACATATCACCAATAATACTAATTCTGCATGTTAACAAACAATTTTGACTGACATTTTATTGGCCAAACTCATGTTTTACTATGAAGAATTACAAGGATAAAAAGAAGGAACACTGAAGAATGGTTGCAAATTGTGACCTCAAACTGGGAGATGTCCGATTTCTTTAAAACCTGATTTAGACTCACGATGATACTCAGAATTGTTGAATCTGAAATTCAAAACTATGAAAAATATGTATGAATACTTATATGGTAAACTTCAATGAACAAGAGTATTTTGGTCGGAGAGTAGGTAAAACATTATTAGACATAGGATATCATTCGGACAACGTCAATCTGGACGGAGTACGCTGGTGCCAAGTCTACGTTGGGCAAATTGAAACTGGCTGTAAAAAATTATACTGATATATGTACTAGAAAATATATTATGTTTGCCCACTTTTAAAATTAGTTTAGATTAATCAGTATGATTTCAACAAGATAAATTTATTTTTGTGTGCATCTATGTAGGATATTACACACCCTTGGCGTCACCATCCAGCGTTCACGATCAAGATGGCGGGTAAGCAACGCCCTGGTACGGAAAGCTTCTATTTTCTTCTGTTGTTTTTGTAGTTTGCAGATGGTATAAATGGTTTGAGCAGAGTTTAAACTATTACTAAATTCCAGATACGTTCGCCAAGTACCATTGTAACTACTGTGAAGAAGACATTAATGGTTTAAGGGTGAGGTGCCTAGAGTGTGAAGACTTCGATCTCTGTTTACAGGTAGGGTCACGTGACTATGTTTGAGGGGTGGGGTGGTGTTGAGAATGATTGGGGTGCGCGGGGATTTCGAGCTGTCAAACCAGCCGTTGTTTTATGTGGCATTATGTAGGCATACAAATATATTGATGTGCTTACTCACCCTATTCTTAATATGCATGTATATAGTGGAATGAAACTTATTTTGTATTTATCTAGGACGTGATACAGCATGCATATTTATTTGGGAAAATGCTCAACATTTAAATATGCAGTAGTTATATGAATTTTTACATCAGTACTAGATTGGTTAGTTTTTTATCCTAGGTTAATACATGAATAGGTATGATTATTTAAGCAGATTACTTATATGTTTTATGTTGATTTAAATAGTTATAACTAAACCTTGCTTATCTTATAATCTTGTGTTGCCTTCTCCATTTGAATCTTTATTTCAGTGTTTTGCTTGTGGGGCTGAGATTGGCAAACACAAGAACAACCACGGTTA
Source organism: Oratosquilla oratoria (assembly GCF_046742065.1). Taxonomy (NCBI): domain Eukaryota; kingdom Metazoa; phylum Arthropoda; class Malacostraca; order Stomatopoda; family Squillidae; genus Oratosquilla; species Oratosquilla oratoria. Next base: position 46,401,750 of record NC_134812.1, read on the forward strand.
TCAGTATATGGTGAGTATGGTGTAATATGCTTGCACATATGCTTTACTACAAGTTTGTATTGTGGGATTTTGTCATAATTCCCATGCTGTTGATAACTTGTGAATAATGTCTGAAGTTTATTTTATATTCTAGTTATGTTCTGTTTAATTGTTTCCTTTTTATGTATTGGAAGTTATACTTTTGTACATCATACCCATACAGATTGTTTAGCCAAAATGTATTTTTCTAATACACAGAGAAATATAGTTTTGTTTATTGATCGTAATACTATGATGGTATATTCAGTCAATTACCCCAGTCTCTCTTGTAGGAGGATAGAGACAAGTGTGTGTGTGTATATATATACATACATATATATATATATATATATATATATATATATATATATATATATATATATATATATATATACACTTAATATACATATACACAATAATATCTCTAAATTTTCTAAATGTTCATCCTCTCATATTTTCTGAAGTGCAAGATATGAATATGTATTCCATTTAAATATGTTGCCTGCACCCACATGCATGTGTTTAATAGGCAGATCACCTCTGAGATGACATTTATTTCTTTGCCAGTAGTTTTTAAATAAAAGGATTGTTTTGAAAATAATACATTTAATCTCATTTATATATATGTGATTAGATCTGTACTTATTTTCTATTGCACTTGCCTTGCTTGCAGCTTTGGACTAACATGTATTTCATACAAGTAATCATTTACTTTTCTTAGTATTGAATGTGTGTGTCAGTGTATTTAATGTGATCATAACAAGGCAAGGTGATGGTGTGAATGATTTCAAGTCTGATAATGATAGTTTAACCCTGTTGTTTTGAGGGTGCCCCTCCCTATAGATTTTATGATAGCTTATACCAGATGATTTTATTCACTTTAGGATTGATACCATAGATATGGGTTTATGATGTGTCATCCCTTTTGCTACATTAATGCTCATTATAGAATTTACTGTGGTAAATGCTAGTTCCATTTTTTCAGCTTAGGAAACAACACTAGCAAAAGGGCTGATCATAGGAAGATATGGTTGATTGCACCTATACACCAGACCCACTGTATGTGCAAGGGATGTAGTGTAGTAAATATTTAATTGTGAGTTTGCATAGTTCAATAGGGGAAAATAGGGTTAAATCCTGGGTTCATCCTAAGTATACTAAAAAAATATTTACATTTTTATATTATAGAGTTGTTGTCAGCCAGTACCTATTTCCAAATATGTTTATTCATAGGGGTTGCTGGGACAGGTTGTGAGATTTTCGGTGAATGATTAGCCCAATTTGCAATCTAAAGTGCCATTGGCATTAGATGCACTGGATAATGCAATAATAGAATAAAGTGTTAGTATGTAAAGTAATTATGTCACTGTGGCTATTCAATTTATACATGGATGGGGTGGTGCGAGAGGTAAATGCCAGGGTAGTGGGTTGGGGATTAGAGATGGTTAAAAAAAAAAAAAGAGAAAAATAGGAGATAAGCCAGTTGTTGTTTGCTGACAACACTGCTTGTAGCAGGATCAGTGGAGGTATTTAGGAAGTTAATGACAGTTTGGGACAGTGTGCAAAAGAAAGAAGTTGAAGATAAACATGGGTAAAAGTAAGGTGATGAGATGTGCAAGGGGAGAAAATGCCAGCAAACTGGAAGTGAGTATTAAGGGAGAAAGACTGGAGGAAGTGGATAGTTTTAGGTACTTGGGTGCGAATGTGGCAGTGGACAACATGCAGAGGTGACCTGTCATCTAGGTGTCAAGATAAGGGGGTGGATGGGAGTGGAGTATGTTGGTGGAATGGGTGCTATGAATAATAATAAATAAAATAAATAGATTCATAGGTATAATTAAATAATAAACAGGTAAATGATACATACATACATATACCAAGGCTTTTTCCCCCTTACAAGGGAGGTAGCCAAAAAAGAAAAGGCATAAAATCATTCCCACCCATTCCATCCCTGAATACACTCCACACCCCTCCACCCTCCCTCTCATCTTAGCACCTCCTGGATGACGGGTCATCCCTGCACCCTGTCCACTGCCCTGGGTCAGAAGCAGTATCGCAAGACACAGCACATCCACAGTAAGGCCGCTTTATCAAATCGGCGAACCCCCCTCTCCATCCCCCCATGCATAAAAGGAGAAGACGGGGTTGTGTCAAATTTTGCTCACACATACTACCTCACCCCCCATCCCCCAGCCCATTCCACTTCATGCATCACAACATCATCCATATACAACCATTCTCCATTCACCCCTGTCTTCTGTCCTCTCCCGTCCTTCCTCAACAGACATTCCCCTCTTCCCCAAAGCCCCCTTCACCCCATCCATCCACCTCATCCTAGGACGTCCCCTCATGTTCACTCCCTCCACATCTACCTTCCATACCTCTTTTACTAGTCTTTCTTCACTCATTCTTTCCATGTGTCCAAACCATCCTAATGCTCTTTCATCAACCCTATCTCCCAACTCCCTTTTCACCCCTGTTCTCCTCCTCACTCCCTCTGTTCCTCTTTCAATCCTCTCAGATAACTAATAATAAATGAAAAGCAAATAATGATAAACAAATAAAGGGTAGGCAGAGTATTTTAGAGAGCTGTTGAATATGGAGGATAGGGAGGGATTGGTAGTAGCAGTAGGAGGCACTATGAAAATGATGGTGATGGGAGAAGAAGGAATTGAGATAAGAAAAGATGAGGGGCAAGTAGTTTTGAAAATGAGTGTCATATGTAGTGTCTGAAGAAGGGAGGTACAGGGATAGTGGACTCACTAGAGAATTTTTTTAATGTGTGTTTAAGAGAGTGTAGAGTATCAGAGGACTGGAGGAGTACCTGTATAGTACTGCTTTACAAAAGTGGACAAATGTGAGCAGAGTTGTTTCAGAGGGATTAGTTTGTTGAGTGTGGTTGAGAAGGCTTATGAAAGGGTTTTAATTGAGAGGATTGGGAGAGGAACAGAGAGAGTGATTGATGAGGAACAGTGGGCTTAGGAAAGGGGGTTGCATGGATCAGATTTTTGTGGTAAGGCAGATATGTGAGAAAGCTTTAGAAAAAAGTAAGGATTTTTTTTAGGGGGGAAGGGGCTTTATAGATTTGGAAAAGGCTTATAGTGCGGCGGTTTAGCTAGGAAATTTCAACATATTGTGCACTTTTTGATAAAAGCACCAAATTTGGCACAGAGGTAGACTGATATATTATAAACAAATTTGGATGTGGAGCCATCGGCCAACTGCCCCGTGGCGGCCATTTTCCAAAATGGCCGCCAGCGGACACCCGAAAAACGAAAGAAGTTAGATAAAATTTGCTGCTGAAGGTTTTAGTGAATGTTTATTGAATGGTTTTTGATCAAAACATGCCAGATAGTTATTAAGTCATATTTTAGGAGATGCTCCTACATTAATTTACATATGCTAGTTACAGATGAAATGGCGACTAGAATCTCATGATCGTGTAGGTACCGATTCGAATTTGATGAACAATGCTGACAAACATCAATTAAAATGTTCCAACTAAATTGTATCCCTTCAGTCGGATTCCTGGTGCAAATTTCATACAAATTCGTCTTTTGCGATGTACGTCGATGCCCTCAGAGAACTAGCTGTGTGGTTCCATGCCCTGGATCACACCAACTACGCGCGCTGGATTCCTGTGCATCTGCGAGACATGGTGGAACTGCCGACGACACACCCTGAAATAGCCGAGGAATTCCGAGCTGGGAATTTCACCGTCCAGAAGACGAAAAGGCCGTTCTCCGCCATCCCTGTCGATCAGGCCCACGAGCAGAACAATGCAGCCATCAAAGGAGACGGAGGCGCAGTAGGCCTGACTGACAATCCCAGCGCACTACGACGGTGGATGGTGGCAGGACCAGAGGTTGCCAGGCTCATCGAAGAGTTCCAGGACTCAAAGCAAGACCGGTCACAAAACACAAAGCATCATGACCAGTCATCGAGTGTGCAGACTGCTTTCCTAAAAGACGTACAGTCAATGATCAAAGTGATGGAAGACTTTGGGAATCCATTTGAGGAGGATAGTCAAGATCTGCTGGTACTCGACACCAAGGAGATCGCGCCACCTGGAGCTGTAGACGCCCTCCGTCGTGCACATAAATTGGGACAGGAGCAGTTTGACAAATTCGTCAGAGAACGCCTGGTGGAGAGAACGAAACCCATAGAAGATGCCATCCACAGAAACAAGCTCAAAATATTCGGTCAGCCTGCTACAAAACCTCAGGCAAAGGGCAAGCAGCAAATGAAATCCCTCAAGAACGACGTGGACCTCTTCTCTCGTCTGTATATCGGGTGCCAGAACCGGGATGGGAATCTAGATGAATTCTTCCAACATGAAAACCAAGCCTGCCCGCCTGCACTATCGGACGGCGGTGGCATCCGGCTTGGTGTAAAGAGTGATCTTCTCACTTGTCTAGAAGACTTCAGTCAGCCCCGTTCTGAGGTTCCTCCAACCAGCTGCATTGTCCTAGATGGAGCAGTCATCATCCAGTTACTGAAGCCTGCTACAGCAAAAACCTTCAACGAGTATGCCAAGCAAGTCTTTGTGCCTTACATACTCTCAAAACTTCATCAATCCACGCGACTGGACCTGGTGTGGGACCGCTACATTACAGACTCGTTGAAGGGTACGGCAAGAGCCAAGCGGGGAAAAGGGGTTAGAACACGAGTGGTGGGTAGTGCAACTATACCCGGGGACTGGGCCAGCTTCCTCAGAGTCAACGAGAACAAAACCGAGTTGTTCAACTTCCTCTCTGGCATCCTCTACGACTCACTCCAGCTTGCAGACAAGGAGCTCGTCATCACTAAAGGAGATGATGTCTTGAGAAAGCCACCGCATCTGGATACTTCAGCCCTGGCTCCTTGCAACCGCGAGGAGCCCGACAGCCGCATGATGTTGCATGCCACCCACGCTGCTCACAATGGCCACAAGAAGATCCTTATCCGCACAGTTGACACTGATGTGGTTATCCTGGCAGTGGCTCTGGCACGCACCCAGAATAAAGAAACAGAAGTGTGGGTGTCCTTCGGCACGGGGAAGACTTTCCGATTCTTGGCAGCCCATGAGATTGCTTGGGCTCTGGGTCCTGAAAAAGCTCAGGCACTACCGATGTTTCATGCTTTGACGGGCTGCGACACGGTCTCCAGCTTCGCCGGACATGGAAAGAGGACAGCATGGGCAGTTTGGACAGCTCTACCTGAGCTGACCCAGACACTCACTCTTCTCTCAACTGCACCGGATCATATTAATGAAGACGCCATGCACACCATTGAGAGGTTCATCATACTGCTTTACGACAGAACGAGCACCGCAACCGATATCGACAAGGCACGTCGCAAACTGTTTGCAAAGAAAAGCAACGTCCAGCTGATTCCACCAACAAGGGCAGCCCTGGAGCAGCACGTCCGACGAGCAGTGTACCAGGGCGGACATGTCTGGGGTCAGGCCCTGGTTCCTTCACCAACACTGCCATCACCAAACGACTGGGGTTGGAACAAGACCAGCGGCGTGTATGAACCTTTGTGGACAACGCTACCCGAAGCATCCAAGATCTGTAGGGAGCTCGTCTCTTGCAAATGCAAGGAGGGCTGCGTGAAAAAGTGCAAGTGCAAGAAGGCCAGTCTGCAATGCACCACTGTGTGCTTGCGACGGGGAGTGCTCTCAGAACTGAAGTCGCAAGAAGACGAAGGTTCTGAACTTTGCATAACTTACGTAACTTTGGCAGTATACTGGAACTGTATAACAGTGAACTTTTCGGCATTACTGATGCGTTAATTAACATGATAATTATATGCAGTAGTGTTAGTAATGTTAGTATTTGATGTTTGATTATGGGTTTGCCTGTCGCCATTTCATCTGTAATTAGCATATGTAAATTAATATAGGAGCATCTCCTAAAATATGACTTAATAACTATCTGGCATGTTTTGATTAAAAACCATTCAATAAACATTCACTAAAACCTTCAGCAGCAAACTTTATCTAACTTCTTTCGTTTTTCGGGTGTCCGCTGGCGGCCATTTTGGAAAATGGCCGCCACGGTCGCCAGGGGGCAGTTGGCCGATGGCTCCACATCCAAATTTGTTTATAATATATCGGTCTACCTCTGTGCCAAAATTGGTACTTTTATCAAAAAGTGCACAATATGTTAGCTAATCCGCTGCACTATTATGACATGGTAGACAGAAAGGCAATTTAGGAGGTTTTGTAGATATATGGGATTGGGGGAAAGCTGTTAAGGGCAGTCAAAAGTTTTTAGAAGAATAGTAGAGCCTGTGTTAGAATTGGAAATGGAGAGAGCAAGTGGTTTGAGGTAAAGGTGGAATTGTGACAGGGATGTGTCATGCTGCCGTGGCTGTTCATTGTATTTATGGATGGGGTGGTACAGGAGGTAAAGATGGGGGTAATGGTCAAGGGACTGGAAATTATTAAAGAAAATCAAGAAAAGTGGGAGGTATGCCAGTTGTTTGTTGACGACACTATGCCTGTGGCAGGGTCAGGGGATGGATTGAGGGAGTTAGTAACAGAATTTGGAAAAGTATGTAATAGGAGAAAGTTAAAGATAAATGGGTAAAAGTAAGGTGATGAGATGTACAAGGAGAGAGGATGGCAGTGAGTTGTAAGTAAGCCTTAAAGGAGGGGTTGGAGGAAGTGGATAGGTTTAGGTATTTGGGGTTGCATGTGACAGGAAAGGGAGAAGTGGAGGTTGAAGTAAATTGTAGGTAGAAGCAAGTAAGTGCCTTGAGAGATTAAAAAATGTCATGAGAAATAGGGAAGGAATGCAAAGAGGAGAATATATGAAACAGTGATTATGCCGATGGCAATGTATGAGGCAGAAACGCGGAATCTAAAAGAGGCAGACAGGAAAAGTTTGAATGCGTTTGAGATGAAATGTCAGAGAAGTATGGTAGGGGTTACAAAGTTGGATAGAGTGAGAAACGAGATGAGGAGAGCTGGGGTGGAAAGGTAGATATTAGATAGGGCTGATGTAAGAGTTTGGGACATATGCAAAGAATAAGTGAAAGAAGATTAGTAAAAGAGGTGTGGAAGTCAGAGGTAGAGGGAGTGAATTTGAGGGGACAACCGAGGATGAGATAGAGGGATTGGGTGAAGGGGGTGCTGAGGAAGAGGGGAATGTCTGTTGAGCAAGAGAGAAGGCAGGAGATAGGGGTGAGTGGAAAATGGCTGTATATAGATGATACTGTGATGCAAGGAAAAGAGGGGTGGGGGTAAGGGAGTGGTTATGTATGAATATTTTGATGCAACCTAAAGGGATTTCTCCCCTTCTTCCTTTTTTCTGCATGAGGGGACAGAGAGGGGGGTTGCCAATTAAGTGAAGTGGCCTTGCTGTAGATGTGCTGTGTCTTGCTGCATTGCTTCTGACCCAGGGCAGTGGGCGGGATACAGGGATGACCTGTCACCCATGAGGAGCTAAGATGAGAGGGAGGAAAGGGTGGTGAAGTGGGTGGGAGTGGGTACTTGCCTTTTGACTTGGCTACCTCCCTTATAAGGGGGAAAAAGACCTTGATATATAGATGGATAGGTAGAAACATACATATTCCCCCACTCTTTGGTATTTGCATCTTACATATCTATTAATTATGTTTGGAGACAATGTTTAGGGTTTGAGGTAAAGATTGACAAAACTTGCTTGAATTCCACCAAATATGAGCTCTGGCTCATATGGTAATAGTGTTTGAGTGTTTACATTATAGAAAATGCCAAGTTGTTATCTAAATTATATACCAAAGGCTTTTTCCCCCCTTATAAGGTAGGCACCCAGGTCAAAATGCTTGTACCCACTCCCACCCATTTCAAATTTTCATGCACACACATGCCAGCACCTCATCATCTTTATTGCATGAACAAATGAACCATGTAGGAATCTTGACATTTTCTCACCAGTCTCTGCCATCAGCATCAAACATTTCAGACAACATCTTAACCTGGTACTATTTTAGGCTATTCATGAATAATTCATTATTTTCTTGGAGAAGTATAATCATTGTTAGTTATTGGGAAGAAACTTTGGACTGTTGTCTGTGGTTTAGTAGTGTGGGACTTTCTACTCCACTGATTTGCAATTGAGTTTCTGCATGATTCTGTAGCCTACAGCGCCACAGTGAAACGGCTATAAACTACATGGAATGAGCCTCACATGGCAGTTGTGTTGTGCTGGCCTATAGGTTATAGACCCATGTAAAATAGTTTTTTAAAATTGAAATAATCATTCTTGTCTTTATTAAGTTTGCACTTTTTATAGTTCTTGAGTTTGATTTATAGACATTTCCCAATTTTTGGACATCTTGTGTAAGAGCAAAATCTGATCTTCATTTTTTTATTATTATTATTATTATTATTATTTATTGTTATTATTATTATTATAAATATTCAGGGTGGCTATCTCTTGTGTATAGATGAGGTTTAATTTGTTATGCCTCTGGGAATATATTTTTGTATGGTTTCAGGATGGTCATCAGTTTTGTCCATTGCTGTTTCTAAGGTTAGGAACTGGTTTCTGTCAAAAGTTATTAGGTTTTTAGATATATCCTCTTTTCTTTTTTCTCTCTCTCTCACTCTCTATGTTGGTGAATGTTCTCTTTTATGTGGATTGCATTTCCTCTTCCAGTTCTGTGGTCTTTAGACTGAGGTAGTTCCCTATTGTCCACAAGGTGGACTTTTTAAAATTTCGTCCCATGACATTGTGACTCTTCTGTCTCAGACCAAGAGATCTTTATTGTTAGTTTTATATATTCTCTTTAACAATCAGGACATTATTGAATCACTTCTTATTAGGGATGGCAGGTCCTTTGGTTTTAATCCTTCTTCATCCATTTCATTGTCAAGGCTGGGCACCAATTTGGTCATTGCTTTTTGTATTCTCACAATCTTGTTTATATCCTTCACTTTTTTGTACTTGGTATATTGATAGATTAATATACTTTTTTGCATTTATTTATTTTTTATTTATTTATTCATTTATTATTATTATTATTTTATTTGTTTTGTTTTTTTCATCATGTCTTCATACATGTAGTGAAAAGCCACAATTTGTTAAAAAAAAAAGTGATTCACCCACGAGCTTACTGATATGTTTGTCAGGTGGCAAGGTGTCCAGAACCAACATACCAGATCTTTCTCTTTGTTTTTGTAATAGAATAGTTTCTCATTGACTAATTCATTGAAACTCTGCTTAGCAAGCTATGGCATTTAAAGTTTTTTTGCTTAACATTAAATTTTCCATGCGTGACTCCATGGTTATACTGTAAAACTTCAAAGGTCTACTGTAGACTAATTGGGGATGTATTCTTGTCTGGATATCTTAAGGATTTGGATCTTTCCGAATTTATTGGTGCCAATCTAACTGTTCCCTAACCAAAAAATGTGTATGTAAACTAAGCATGTTCTACTAGCTTACTTCATTTCCATGCACTGATGGTGTAAATGTTATGAAGATTGATTACAAATTATCACAAACACATACAACACCTAAGCAAATACAGTACACAGTACTGTATGTGTAGTGTAGTGTACTGTATGTACACCGTTTTCTATTACAGGTAAGTGTGCATTTGAAAGAAAATGATACTGTTCTAGGTATAACTCAAACATTTAAAAGAGAACTTGTGGTATTTTAGGTATATTGTATACTTATATCAAAAGACCCTTTCCCCTTTTCATTGGGGTCACCTAGTAACAGCTACACCCACCCATCCCACATCCAAGAAACCCATTTGTTATCCTTCCCATTGTAGTTCCTTGTGAATGAAAGGTCATCCTGTCCCCTGCCAAACTTGCTTGTGTCAGAGGCATTGCAGCAAGACACGACACCTACACAGTGGGGCCTGACAGCCAAAACTGGTTTACCCTCACCACTTCGTTACATGGCAGTCCCCCTCCTCCCACATCATCCACCCAAGAAATATACAGAACAGATAAGAAGAAAACCCTTCAGGCCATGTCATTTACTTGACCATTTACAATCACTTTTCATTCACACCAATATTTTGCCCTTTGGTGTCCCTCTTTGACATACTCGTTCCTCTTGCATCCAGTGCCCCTTCCATCCCATCCATCCACCTCATTTTTGGTCTTCTCAAGTTCTATATATTTACTTTTTTATTTTCACACATTCTATCCATATGCATTAACCATCCCAACATTCTTTAATTAGTCCTGTCATTGAACAGCCAGAGAATATTAGTACAGTTATATTCTGGAGACTATATGTAGTGCCATGTGGTGGCACTGGATGGGATGACTGAAGTGGTCACAGTACACAGTACCCACTTGACATGCTTGGGCCTCTTGGTCATACAGGGTTGCCAGGTATTAATGAGGCCATTAACAATTATACGTAGGAGCCCCATGTTATGGGTCCACGAACACGTGTAATGTATCTCATATAATCTAACTATGCATTAGAGGCATATGGTATATGTATGGTATATACATACATATACCATACATACATATACTAAAGGCTTTTTCCCCCTTACAAGGGAGGTGGCCAAAAAGAAAAATGCATAAAAACCATTCCCACCCATTCCATCCCTAATACACTCCACTCCCCTCTACCCTCTCTCTTATCTTGGCACCTCCTGGGTGATGGGTCGTCCCTGTATCTTGTCCATTGCCATGGGTCAGGGGCAGTGTTGCAAGACACAGCACATCCACAGCAAGGCTGCTTCATTAAATCGGCGACCCCCCCTTTCTGTCCCCTCATGCGGAAAAGGAGAAGATGGGGAGAAATCCCTCCTAGCTGCTTCAAATTTTTCTCGCACATACTGCCTCACCCCCCATTCCTCCACCCATTCCACCTCATGCATCACAACATCATCCATATACAACCATTCTCCATTCTCCCCTGTCTTCAGTCCTCTCCTGTCCTTCCTCAACAGACATTTCCCTCTTCCTCAAAGCACCTTTCACCCCATCCATCCATCTCATCCTAGGTCGCCCCCTCATGTTCACTCCCTCTACATCTGCCTTCCATACCTCTTTTACTAGTCTTTCTTCACTCATTCTTTCCATGTGTCCAAACCATTCCAATACTCTTTCATCCACCCTATCTCCCAACTCCCTTTCCACCCCTGTTCTCCTCCTCACCTCCTCATTTCTCACTCTATCCAGCCTAGTAACCCCCATCATACTTCTCAGACACCTCATTTCAAACACATTCAAACTCCTTCTCTCTTCCTCTCTTATGTTCCATGTTTCTGCCCCATAGAGTGCTGTTGGCACAATCACTCCTTCATACAATCTCCTCTTAGCCTCCATTCCCAAATGTCTATTCCTATTCTGATTCCTATTCCTATCTATTATCATAGAGACAGATATTCACAAGTGACAAGAAATGGCAGGTAGATAGTGCAGAGTAACCCAAAATAATCAAATTTCTGGGACTAAAAGACTATACTAGAGTACCCCAAAGAGCATTGCTCCCACCTATGCTGTTTAACCTCTTTAGAAGTAATCTTCCAACATCAGATCCAAAACAATACCAAAGCACTCACATGATAACTACAATAGTTACCCTGCACAGAAACTACAAAATAGCGGATAAGAACACCTAAGATTGCTTAGCTGATAAGAACACCTAAGATTGCTTAGACAAACTAGAACAATAGCTAAGAGATAATAGAATGAAAACCTCACCCCAGGAATCATCATTAATGTTGCTCACTCAGACAGCATGAATAATAAAAAAAAAAAAAAAAAAAAAAAATCTCTAGAACATAAGAATGAAGGAGACTGCAAGAGACCATAAAGCCTACACTAGGCAGCTCCATATCCATCACCACCTGTCATCCCCATCTATAAAGTTGTCTAACCATTTTTTAAAACAACTGATAGTTTCAGCACTTGCTACATGGTTACTTAGTCTATTCAATTTGTTGATCACCCTATTAATAAACCAATTCTTGCCTATCTCCTTCTTAAATCTAAATCTGTCAAGTTTAAATCCATTACTGTGAGTTCTGGATTTAAACTGGACAAATTTAGAGTGAAATTAAAGAGCCAAACCCTCCCATTGGAAAGAACCCTGAAATACTTGTGACACTTATGATGTTAAGCATGCATGTTAAATATGGGGCAGTAAAAAATCAACAAGAAAATAAACATATTGTAAGCAATTGGGCAACAGAAGGAAACTCTTATCTTACTCTGTGAGCAATTCATTAGCACCACATTTGACTATGCATCCAGTGCTTGGTTCCTAACAATCAGCAAAACATGGACACTTTGCAAACTATGTAAAATGAAGCCTTGAGAATGATAACAGGATACACCAAAACCATCCCAATGGAACACCTACACTCAGAAACCAGAATTTTCCCTATAGGATATCACATGAGAATAATAATACATAGTTCTATGCTAGAACCCTCATCACTGCTTCCCCGTCTTGTTACACCAAAGAAGCATACCCACAGAATGGGAACAAAAAAGCAACATACTATTCAGATATAGGCAACAACCTCCCACCTGTACCACAGTAGATCCACACAATAACGTGTTCTCACCCAGATCACAAAGCAAGCTCTTCAAGACAGACCTTCAAACTCAGTACTTCACCAACCTCCCAACATCTGCCCCACAGAAAAATCCCTCTCAAGAAAAGCAAGAGCCACACTAGCACATTTGTGTTTACATCATCCTACTCAAAGAGTTCTAGCACAGATTAGGCTTGGCCATAGAATCAAACTGCCTTAGATTCAATCATCACACCTCATCCTACACTGCCCTATACTAACTCCCTAGACAACAACACATTTCTTCCTTGAATGACATGGGCCTGCCTGGTGGCCGTTTCCAAATATTTAGGAACTGTGGATCTTGTACAAAAGAAACCTAAAGTAACAGATTGATTGATCTTGTAATGCTTTGTTGTCCTCACCCCTCATTCTTTTCATAAGCTTTGCATCATTGCAGATGTGTTACTACTTGACATGGCTTCCATCATATTATTTTTATGTATCAAGAACATTATAGTTGCCAAAACTGACCCTTGTGGGACTCCACTAATCACTTCCCTGTATCCTGACATCTCATATTCATGTATGGGTGTACATTTGTAGTCATATATTCAATGCTGTTCGTATGATTGTGGTATTATCACTTTTCTTATGGGTCAAACTGCTTTGGAGGAAAGCTGTTTATTAACAGCTTATGGTGAGTAGCTGCAATTTTGTTCAAGTTCCCCTGATAGATGCAGGAACTTCCTTTTTAGGCCTATCCGAGGAGTATGACCTGCCCCAATGATATAAGACTAAGCAATGAGTGCGTAAGTAGACCTGCATGTAGCGTCAGTTAGACAAGCAGCATAAGTTCTAGAATTAGTTCGGTTTAGTTCTGATGTTTATTTATTTATTATTATTTTTTTATATACATCATTTCAGCTACTGTTCTGTTGTCTGCCTGTTTCACCACTGCAACATTGAAGAAATTATCATTATATAAAAGGGAAACATAAAAGTGCTATACTTCTTTTGTCATGCTAGTTAATTTAAATGAGTACTGTTAAGTTTTTATATCATTGCCTTTTGCCATTTGTGTTACTTGAGCAAGAACATCATTTCATTGTACTTAATGACCCATTAGTTTTGGCTGTGGTGTCTGCAGTTTCTGCTTAACTTTGTGCTTAATTATTATCATTGACAATTTTATATATGGTAGTTTTAAGGTTCTGGTCAAAGTGTACAGACAGTGAAACTAGTAGATGACTGCTTATTTTTTTATTTGCATTTCAATTGAAAGGAATTTATTAAAATATTAAAAAGGAAATTGTTTAAATGGAGAGAATGGAGGAGGGAAGGATTGATATTTCTCTTATGAGGGGATTGCATGGATACAAACATTGGGTCTTGTTAATAGATGTTTAAGTGAAGATATTAGGCTGTGCATTGTGTTGTTAAAATTGTGTTGGTGACTGTTCATGTGGTCTTGAGTGATAGATATAGGAGTACCCATTACTTAAGAAAATATATATATATGTTGTTGCTTTGATGGGTTAGTGTTAAGGAATCTTTGTATTGTGGGGGTAATTCATGTATCATAAGTTAAGTAGAGATTTACCACAGCCAGATAACCTGAACCCCATAGGAGGATGGGCAGTTTTTTGCTGTCCACTAGCTCTTTTTCTTTCTGTTTTAGATGCTCTTTTCATATTGTTTTCTGGTTCTTTCATTGATTCTTTTTTTTTTTTCTCAATCTTGTTTGAAATCCCATTTTCATCATCTGCTCATTATTTGTTGTAGACTTTTTGACTTTTTTCCATTTATTTGACTTTCCTTTGTATTGTTTTCCACATCATGAATCTGCTTCTTTCTCCAAGGTATCCCATTAAATCATATCATTATATCTGATGTTAATACCACTGGTCTGAACAAACTGATAAACACCTTTCTCATGTTTCTATTGTTAATCTGAGCATGCTTCCAAAAGTGCCTTTAGTTGAAAACTTCTGTACACAGGGTGCACTTTTGTTTTTATCCTGTCACTAACTTATTTCATTCATCTTAGTTGCACTGGAGTTAATAAAATCAATGTCAGTATATCTCAGGAATCCATATCACTGATTGGCAGTCTCAGGGTCCCTAAAAATAAATTTGGAAAAATATTTGCTGGAAATTTCCACTTTGTGGCAGGATTTGCAACATAGGTACTTTAGCTTTGCTCATGTTTGTTGGTTTCTTACCTCCCTTAACCTCCCTTCTCAGCACCTGTTGGTCATAAGGGAACCATTCATCCCTCTCATGATTTCAGTATCCATCCATGTGCTATGCTTTCATCTTCAGTTTCCTGCCTGCCACCAACATAGTCATTCATTTGCTACCATTTATTAAATGTTTTTCATTTCATATTATGTGTGTGTATATGTAAGTGAAAAAGAGAAAGATTCACTTTGGTCATGGATCGTGTGTTGGATCAACAACTATTAATCCTCCTAAGAGCTTAAAGCCCATATGTGGCTCATTCTGAGTAAATACTATGGCTCCATACATGCATGTATGCATGCATACACCAAGGAGTGTTGCTCCTTTCTTGTATACTGCAATTAGGTATATACAGACGCTCCTCTACTTACGTTCATTCGTTTTACGTTTTTTCGATTTTACATTTGAAATGACTGTAAAAAAAAAAATTGTAAAAAAATTTTTTTAGTGAATTTTTTAGTTTAGCGCGCTCTCCGTAGTTCAAACGATACTTGCGCATGACGCTGCGTCCATTGTTTACATTTCACAAACGACAAACTGATAATGCCTTGCCTCCTCCTCCTCCTCCTCCTCCTCCACCATCTCAATTTATGTTGCTTGAATTTAATTCATTTGAAATTAATGTTATTATTTTACAATGTTATGTGTATAATTAATGATTTAGGGGTGTTTTATAAGATACGGTAATAGAATTTACGGATGTATAGTACAGTAACAACTTACGTTCATTTTCAACTTACGTTCGGTACGTAACTAAAACGTAAGTTGAGGAGCGTCTGTACACACTATTTCTTGCTGAACAGCAGAGTACCAGCTTGCAGTGTTGTGATGTTTTTCAAACCTGGGTGGAGACCAAAATCAAGACTGCTTAGCAGTCAAGCTTGGTACCACTATACCAGTCAATGTGTGTGTATATGTGTATTTACCTAGTTGTATTATACAGGAAGGGGAGCTATGCTCATAGTGACCCGTTTTTGTATCTCAGCATCTAGTTTGTTCTTAAATTCTTGTATGGTGTTTGCACACACTATTGTTTCATCCAATTTGTTCCAGACATCCACCACTGTGTTGAAAACTATTTTTTTCATATCTCTTCTATAACTATCCTTTTTTAGTTTCTTTTCATGTCCCCTTGTTTTTCTTCTATCCCACTTTAATAAGTCTTCTCTGTTAAGGACTTCCATGCATTTCATGATTCTGCAAATGGCCAATAGATCTCCACTTTCTCTTCTTTGTTCCAGGGTTGGTAGTACCAATCTAGACAATCTTTGCTTTGTATGTCAATTTTGGAAGTGTTGGGGCCATCTTTGTCATTGCTCTTTGGATTCTTTCTATTTTCTTTATATTCATTTTTGTATTGGGTGCCCATAGTGTTGCAGCATACTCCAATCTTGGTCTTATTAGTGTGACTAGTATTTTTTTTTATCATTATATCATCCAAGAAATTAAAAGCCACCTTTATTGACCTTAGTAAATTGTAGGCTTCTTCAACTATTTTGTTTATATGCATGTCTGGTGACATGTCTTTGGTGATAATTACACCTAGATCCTTTTTGGAACAAACTTTCTTTACTTCCTTTGCACCAATTTTACATTATCCTGATTTTTTTTTTCTTTTTTCTTTTTTTTTCTTCCAAAATCCATTATACTACATGTTAAAGTTCACTTCCCACTTTTGACTCATTTCCAGACTTTGTCCAGGTCTCTCTGTAGCAATTCAGTCTTTTTCCATACTTTAGTATTTTTGCATCATCTACAAAGAAGTTCATTTAACATTCTACACCTTCATCCATATCATTTATATATAGCAAACATTATCGGAGCCAATACTGAACCATGTGGGACTCCACTTATCATTTCTTCCCAGGTAGAGTTTTTATCTCTGAGCACCACTCTCATTTTTCTCCCATGCAAGAAATCTCCCATCCATTGTAGTAATTTTCCATGTACACCTGTTGTTTCGATTTTTCTTTATAGTCTTTTGTGTGGTACTTTATCAAACACCTTTTGTAAGTCCAGGAAAGCAGAGTCTGCCCATCCGTCCCTTTCTTGCATTATATCTATTAACCTTGAACAGAAACGAATAAAATTTGTGGCACATGATATTTCCTTTCTAAAACTGAATTGTTTCATACATACATACATATACCAAGGCTTTTTCCCCCTTACAAGGGAGGTAGCCAAAAAGGAAAAGGCATAAAAACATTCCCACCCATTCCATCCCTGAATACACTCCACACCCCTCCACCCTCCCTCTCATCTTAGCACCTCCTGGATGACGGGTCATCCCTGCACCTTGTCCACTGCCCTGAGTCAGAAGCAGTGTCGCAAGACACAGCACATACACAGCAAGGCCGCTTCATTAAATCGGCGACCCCCCCCCCTCTCCGTCCAGACTTAGTATATTGTTCTCTTCCAGATGTTCACTCCATCTACTCTTGATGAGTTTTTCACAAATCTTAGCTATTGTACTTGTAAGGGAGACTGGTCTATAGTTTGTTGGGTCTTCCTTGTCTCCCCCTTAATATATTGGCACGATATTAGCATTTTTCCAGTCTTGTGGAACCTTTCCTTCTTTGAGTGAGCAATCTATTGTCTTATATATTTTGTCTGTTAGTTCATCTATACATTCTTTTAGTAACCAGTTTGCGATTCCGTTTGGGCCATGTGATTTTCTGACATCAAGGTTCATTATTTGGTCCCATATTTCTTTATGTGTCACAATTATTTCTTCCATTGGGGGAGATCTTTCTCCCCTTTCTTCATCCCAGTTGTGTATATTTTCTTTTGTGAATACAGATTGTAAATGTTTGTTCATAATTTCAGCCATCTCTATATCTTCTCTATATTCTATATTCCCTTGATGTAATTTCACTATTTCCTGTTTATTTTTTAGTGTGTGTATTTACCTAGTTGTATTTTGCAGGAGAAGAGCCATGCTCATAGTGACCCGCAGTTGTATCTTTCTGCATCCAGTTCTTTCTTAAAATCATGTAATGTTTTAGCACTCACTGTTTTCTCTCTCAATTTATTCCATATGTTATTACTCTGTGTGGAAAGCTGTTCTTTTTTAAATCTCTTCTGTAACTGTCCTTAAGTTTCTTCTTGTGTCCTCTTGTATTTCTTTTGTCCCATTTAAGTAGATCATCCCTATCAAGGATTTCGATCCCTTTCATAATTCTGTAAATGGTTATCAGATCGCCTCTTTCTCTTCTTTGCTCCAGGGTTAGTAAGTTTAGTTTGTCCAATCTTTGTTCGTATGTCAACTTGCTAAGTGTTGGTGCCATCTTTGTCAATGCCCTTTGAATTCTTTCCAGTTTCTTTATGTTTTTTATTGTACTGGGTGGCCATAGTGACGCTGCATATTCTAATTTTGGTCTTATCAGTGTAACTAGTATTCTCTTTACCATGTCCTCATCCATGTAGTCAAAGGCCACTTTCATTGATCTTATTAAATTGTAGGTTTCTGCAACTATTTTGTGTATATATTTGGTGACATGTTGTTTGAGATAATTACTCCTAGGTCTCTTTCTGAGTTTACTTTTGTAATTTCCTTTGTTCCAATTTTGTATTGACCGGATATTCTATTTTTACTTTTTCCAAATTCCATTATACTACATTTCTTAATGTTGAAATTCACTTTGTTCTTTTTACTCCATTTCCAGACTTTGTCCTGGTCTTCTTGAAAAGATTAGCAATCTTCTTTACTTACTCTCTTCAATAGTTTCACATCATCTGCAAAGAAGTTGATATAAGATTCAATTCCTTCATCCATGTTATTTATATAAAAAGCAAACATTATCGGAGCCAACACGGAGCCTTGGGGGACTCCACTTATCCTGTTTACTCAATTTGAGTTCTTTTCTCTAAGTACCACTCATTTTTCTTTCGTTCAAGAAGTTTTTCATCCATTCCAACAATTTTCCCTGTATTCCACCTATTTCAATTTTTTTTTTTTTTGTAGCTTTTTGTGTGGTACTTTGTCAAAATCCTTTTGTAAGTCCAGGAAGGCAGTCTGCCCAGCCATCTCTTTCTTGTATTATATCTACCAATCTTGAGTAAATGCATATTTAAGTTTGTAGTACATGATCCTCTACTTCTAAATCCAAATTGGTTGGGGTTTAGTATTTTGTTCTCTTCCAAGTGTTTAGTCCATTTATTTTTGATAACTTACATATTTTTGCAATTGTGGTTGTAAGGGATACTGGTCTGTAGTTTGTTGGATTTTCTTTATCTCCTCCCTTATATATTGGTACAATATAGTATTTGCATTTTTCCAGTCTTGTGATACTTTTCCCTCTTTGAGTGAGTAGTCAGTTATCTTGTGTATTTTATCTGTGAGTTCATCTATGCATTCTTTTAATATCCAGTTCGCTATTCTGTCTGGCCCATGTGACTTTCTGACATCGAGTTTCTTTATTTGGTCTCTAATTTCTTTCTGTGTCATCATTATTTCTTTCATTTTGGGGGATCCTTCTTGGTGACCATTATCCCACATTTGTGAGCTTTCAACTGCAAATACAGACTTAAAGTGTGAGGTCATTACTTCAGCCAATTCTACATCTTCTATGTATTCTTTATTTCATTCACGCAGTTTCACTATTTCATGTTTGTCTTTTAGTTTATCATTTACATATCTGTAAAATAGTTTAGGTTGGTCTTTGCATATTGCTGTTATATCTTTTTCATACTTTCTTCCTTTCTGTGTATGTTTACGTATTCATTTCTCAGTTTGATGTATGTTTGCCATTTAGTCACTTTTTTTTCTCTTTTCCATCTTTACCAGGCAATGTCTCTTTTATCTTTAGCATTGCTACACTTTTTATTATACCAGCACTTTATGTAAACCCTTTTCTGTTTCTGCTTAGGCACATGATTATCTGTACCCTCCTTATATATTTCTTTAAAAATGTTCCATTTCTCTTCCATCTTTGTTTCATTGTTTGCAAATTTTTCCCAACTAGCATTTTTATTTTTTTTTCTAGGTTTTACAAAGTCAGTTTTGTTGTACATTAATCATCTTTCTCTATGTTTCTTGTTCCTTCTCACAACATTTTGTTCCTTAAGCTCGATCTCTATTAGTACGTGGTCACTCTTTCCAATTGGTGTCTTATAGTTTATTTCTTCCACGATTTTAGGCTCAGAGGTGAATATCAAGTCTAGTCACAATGGTTCTTCATTTTGTCTATAGTGTTTTCTTTGATCCATTGAGTCAATGTGTAATCGATGGTCACATCCAATAGGATATTGCCCCAGTGTTCCTCTCAACCTCCCATTGTCAATTCTTCCCAATTTATTTCCTTTGCATTAAAGTCATCCTTAATTACTATGTTTTCTCCATATTTCAGTGTTTCGGTTAATTCATTGTTTGTGTCTTCTAGTGATTTTGAGTGTTCGCTGTCAGTCTAAGTCTTAGTTTTTGGGGGCACATATACAACTATGAACTTTCTACTTTTCATACTGCTATTTTTTACTTTAATTGTGATGAGCTCCACATTATCTTTTCCTTCTGTTGCCTTTATTACATTTAGGTCCTTTCTAGTCAATAGCATGACTCCACCCTCCTGGGACATCCCTGCATAAACCATGTCCCACCAGACATGATTGTATAGGACCTTTTAGTTTTGTCTACACAATTCCCATTATGTCAGGTTTCTCTATTGACAAATAGTCATTCAATTAATTTATTCCAGAAATCATACCGTCCATATTTGTATATGCCACTTTTAATTTTTCTTTTCTTCTCTTTTTTGGTTTATGTTTCCATTTTTCTGATGTAACATTTTCTCAGTCTCGGATCCAGCACTCTCCCAAAAATTTAATTTTTTTCAGTCTCCATTCTTTTCTCGTTTTTTTTTTTTTTTTTTTTTTTTCCCCTTGGCTTCACATCCCAGTGCCCTATCTTTCTCTATTTCCTCTTCATTTATTTCCTTTTTTATCCACATATTTTTGTATTTTTCTCTGTTTGCTAGTTTTGCCATTTTTGATAGTATTTCTTCTGCTATCATATCAGTTCCATGTATGTTATCGATTTCCTTTTTCAGATTCTGTCCCTCGTCTTGAACCACTTTTAGTATATTCGCAATTTCTTTCTCTTCTTTTTCTCTTAGGTATTTGTGTACATTGTGTTTTTCATTGATACTGTAAACCACAATGCATTTCTTGTTGTCCACTGTGTGTCTCACCCAATTTTCCTTTTCTTTGATCACCTTGATCACTGTTTCCTTTGCATTCTCTTCTACCTGCTGCTGTACTGTTTCTTTGAATGAGAGTTTTTTATTTTAATGTTCCTTTTTCCACAGATTTTTTACTTCATTCATATCGGTCTCTTTGATTGATTCTTCCATCTTTTCAGTTACTGCTTGTAATTGTTCTTTAACCTCTTTCTTCAGTTCTTCGTTTGTATTTCTAACCTTGTTTTCCTTTCTTTCATTTTCTCTTTTTATTGCACTTAGTTCACTTTTTAGCTCGTTTAATTGTCTTAGTATCACCTCGTTAGTTGTAAGTTGGATACCTCTAGTTGTAAAGCTTTATGGTCTAATTTTAAATCAATCAATTCTTCTGTTAATCCTAATATCTATCAGTGTTCAAAGTTTTATCCATTGTTTCCCCTTGCCTCCTAAATCCCGAGAATAAATCCTCATTGACGTACCTGCTAGTTGTCTTTGGAGTATCATTTAGACTTTTATATATATATATATATATATATATATATATATATATATATTAGTATAAATGGGCAGTAAGTTTTCTTGTAGACATGTTCGATTGAAGACCAGAGCTAATTCAATATCCACTATCTTCTTAGTGATTTTCTCAATTTTTCTAATCGTTTGTTTGATTCTTGAGGGGAGGTCAAACACAATACTTCCGAGATCCATGATGTTATTGTAACACAAAATATAAATACAAGCTTTCGGTTGAGTCATCCAACCATCTTCAGGTAAGTGAGATTACATATACAGAACAGGAGTTTAAATACAAGTAAAAAGGGGGGAACTAGGAGAGTTAGGAGTCAGGTACTGGACGGAGGTGAGGTCTTCGTATCACCAGGACGTCGCTGGACGCTGGTCACGGTAGCCGGACGTTTGGGCCTTGTTGCCACGCAGCCTCGCTGTGTAGTTGTAAGGTACTAATTGTGTCTGTCTGTATATTAATGATAGGAGTGTATTGTGTAATGTAGACTCTTTCTAAGATGTGTTGTTACATTGTTTAAGTATTTTTGTGTTGTTGACTAAATCTTGTCTGCTTGGAGTTTTGTTGTGTGTTTGTGTCATGTGTTTGCGTATGCACGCCCGCGAAGGAAGCATACGCAAACACATGACACAAACACACAACAAAACTCCAAGCAGACAAGATTAAGTCAACAACACAAAAATACTTAAACAATGTAACAACACCAAGAAACTACACATCTTAGAAAGAGTCTACATTACACAATACACTCCTATCATTAATATACAGACAGACACAATTAGTACCTTACAACTACACAGCGAGGCTGCGTGGCAACAAGGCCCAAACGTCCGGCTACCGTGACCAGCGTCCAGCGACGTCCTGGTGATACGAAGACCTCACCTCCGTCCAGTACCTGACTCCTAACTCTCCTAGTTCCCCCCTTTTTACTTGTATTTAAACTCCTGTTCTGTATATGTAATCTCACTTACCTGAAGATGGTTGGATGACTCAACCGAAAGCTTGTATTTATATTTTGTGTTACAATAACATCATGGATCTCGGAAGTATTGTGTTTGACCTCCCCTCAAGAATCAAACAAACGATTAGAAAAATTGAGAAAATCACTAAGAAGATAGTGGATATTGAATTAGCTCTGGTCTTCAATCGAACATATATATATATATATATATATATATATATATATTGATGCATTGATGATCTTCTTGTGTAGAGTTTCAATACGTCTAACTATAGACTACAACTTTAACTAAGGACCAAGAAGAACTTCTGAACCTCGGCCTCAATTGTCACATCTTCTCTAAACCTCGCCCACTACAGAAACGTCTAGAAATCGAGGTCCTCATCGATGATATTCACCGACTCGCTAAGGAAGGAAAAATCTCCACCGATGAGAATATCCACACCGAACTTCTAAGAGAAGCACGGAGGAGGCGAGGCCATTGCCAAAGTAAACTCATCAACAAGAGGCATCTGGACGCTGCTAAGGCTCTCCGTGAGGACCCTTCCATAACCATCCGCAGAGCAGACAAAGCCGACTTATATGTTTTGTTACCTTCTTCTGAGTACCTAGAGAAAATTGACTCCATCCTGAAAGACGAATCTAAATTCCTCGAGATATCAAGAAATCCGACAGAGGAAATTAAAAGAAGAGCCAACAAGATCATCGAGAAGGTTAATGCTAAGGCGGGCGGACTGAAGCTTCCCAAATTGGTAGGAGATTTTGGCCTTGGTTATTGTTACGGAAATGTAAAAATCCACAAGAATAACAATCCACTCAGACCCATAATCAGCCAGATCCCTACGCCTACTTATCAGATTGCTAAGAAATTAAACGAGTGGCTTACCCCATTTGTCCCAAAGGATTACACCTTGTCTTCTGCTGCTGATTTCCTCCATCTCCTCCACAACTCTAACGCCGACGGTGTGATCGCTTCGTTGGATGTAGAAAGTCTTTTTACGAACATCGACGTTGATCGTACCATCAACTTTATCATTGATGAGATCTACCCTGCAGAAGGTTCCCCAAAACTAGACATCCCTGAAACAGCCCTTAGGACCTTATTGGAGATGTGTACGAAGGAAGCACCGTTTCTCTGCCCCCGTGGGAGAAAGTTCCGGCAAATTGATGGAGTAGCGATGGGTTCCCCTCTTGGGGTCCTTTTCGCTAATTTCTTCATGGGGATGGTGGAACGTGAAGTTTTCCGTAATTTAGACAAACCTGCTATTTACGCTAGATACATCGACGACATCTTTGTGAAAGTGGCAAGGGAAGAAGACCTCATCCCCCTCAGGGAAAAATTACAAGCAGTTTCCGGGATCAATTTTACAATCGAGTCCAGTACCGATGGTAAACTTCCTTTCCTTGATGTACTCGTAGCACAGAACCAGGCACATTTTAACACTTCCGTATACACCAAACCCACCAACCCGGGCCTGTGTCTTAATGGGAAAAGCGAGTGCCCCCAACGCTTTAAAGACTCCACCATCAGTGCTTACATCAGAAGGGCTCTCACGCACTGCAACAGTTGGAAAAGTGCTAATCTAGAAATTGAAAGAGCCACACAAGTATTAGTAAATAATGGCTATTCCAACCAAGACATTTCCAAGGTCATTAAAAGGCAAATCAACAAATGGTACGACCAAGTTCCAGTCCTCCCCAATTCAGGCCAAAACATCAAATTATTCTACAAATCCCACATGACTACAGAGTACAAAACAGAAGAGAAAATCATCAGGCAAATCATCAAACGTCATGTCAAACCTGCCAATCCTGTCGACCGGGTGGACTTCGTCATCTACTACAAAAACAAGAAAACTTCGAATTTCCTACTAAAGAATAACCCTTCCCCCGCTCCTTCTGAGTTGCAACGCAGCCATCTAGTGTATGAATTCTCCTGTAAACAAGGGAACTGTGAGTCCCTTCATTCTTCATACATAGGATACTGCACTACTAAACTCTCTAGAAGAATTACATTACACTTACAAAATGGTACACCTAAGACACACACAGAATCTCACCACAACACTATTCTTACCAGACAGACCATGGCTGAAAACACCAAAATCATAGGACAGGCTCAAGATACTAGACGGCTACAGATCCTCGAGGCCCTCCTCATTCAAGCCAACATGCCCACCTTAAACCTTCAGTCACAGGAATTCATGGTCATACCGTCCGCCAGGAGAGATGTGCTTCGCCCGAAGCCTAATACGCGACTGATGACCTCTACTCCCTGACGCATCGTTCCAAGCCTCTGATTGGCTGACCCATATACGGCGTTCTGTTCTCCCATTGGTTCCCTCACACCACAATTTCCTATTGGTTCTCTTTATGTTCAATATGATCCTCTCCTTTACTATATAAGTCTATGTATTCTGACCTTTTGTCATTGCTTTTGAAAATGTACATAGTGTACGAAACGTCAAGCTCCAGTAAAACACTACTCTTCTCCCTTCTGAGTTTGAATCATGTCCTTTGGACCTGCGATAGCAAACTTACCTCCTGAAGCCAAGTCTATAGTTAGACGTATTGAAACTCTACACAAGAAGATCATCAATGCATCAATTGCTATTTTCTTCAATGAAACCTGTCTACAGGAAAACCTGCTGCCGAAATATACAAATATATATATATATATATATATATATATAACTCCCAATGGGGACTCGACTCTGGATATATCCAGTCCCCTCTTGGTTGATTCGTTAATCCTTAATTATTCTTTGTTACTATCCATTTTGTGCTAAAACTATGATTCTAAGAATTGAACCGGATAGATATCTTGCCGGTCCCACGAAAACATATTGTTTTACCCGGAAAATGACAACAAGGCATTTTTTCTGTAATAGCAACAAAGTGCTAGTTCAGAGCTCGTTGTCGACATCTTCCTCTTCAACTGTGTGTGTGTGTGCATGTGCACGAATAGAAATATTTTCACACCAAATAGTATCTGGATGAGAAGTGATGGCATGAAACTGTCAGGATGTTGACTGCCAGATCAGTTGATCAAACTATTGCTCCAGATCTCTCTTACAGGAGGCCCATGTCCTCCAGGTAACTGGCAACAGCCACTGAACTGGTCCATAAGTCACTCAAGAAGGAAATATTGTGTTGTTGCCTGGGTATGGCAAGGGTTGGGTTGTGTAAATTAAGTGTTCACTGTCATCTTTGTCATGGTAGCATCAGGGGCAGTTTATTTCTTTGGTCAGGTCTATTGTGTGTTGGAATTGTTTTATTGCTAGGTGGTAACCTGAATGTAGTCATGTTAGTATGGTTCTTTCTTGATTTTTTTTTTTTTTTTTTTTATATATATATATAATTTAGTTATTATTATTTTTTTTCTTTCTTTTATCTTCTTCTATGGGGCCAATGATTAGGGGGATTTGATGGAGTGGGTGTTTGTTGGTCTTCTATTACTTGTTTTGTGATGTTAGTGAGAATGTGTTGTGGTCCAGGTGGTAGTGTATATACTGCTCTCTCTCTCTCTCTCTCTCTCTCTCTCTCTCTCTCTCTCTCTCTCTCTCTTTTCCTCAATGTTTGTGATGTAATGAAATAGATGAGTTTTAGGGCATAGAAATCTATATCTTTCATTTTCATATGTTGTATGATGAGGAATTTAGTTTTGGTTTGCAAATATTTTATTGCAATGGTTTTGGTGCATCTTGTTATTCTTAGTACTTAATTTGTATAGTTTGTAGGATGTCTTTATGTTTCCCAGACTGTTGTGAAGTATGAAGTGTGCTGTGGATGTATATCTGAGGGTGATGTTCCAGAACTGTTTATAGCCTGTTATTAGTGTCCTTCTGTTGTCCAAATTCTGTATTCATAATTGATTTCAGTATGTTTATTTTCTTGTTGATTTTCACTCTCAGGTCTGTTGTGCAGGCATATTTTTTATTTCTTTTTCATTTGAATTTTACTATTGAATGTTTCATGTTATTTCCACATCATTGTCTTAGTTTACCTAATTAGGCTTGAGTATTCTTAGTAATTCATTTTGTTGTCACTTTGTTCAGTTATTATCACCAGGTCTTCTGCATAGGTGAGCACTTTGATATGATGCTGTGGGTCTAGTGTTGGGGGATGTATCGCTAGGGGTCTGATGTGGTGGCTAGTATAAAGTTGTTGTTGTTGTTGTTGTCGTTCCCTAGACTGTCTGTCCGAGCAGTCCCGTCTCCCCAAGGAATGCCATAGCCGAAACTGGGTTTTCCCACAAATCCTTTATAGAGCGTATGTTGTGTTGTTTGCGTGCATGATTGTGTATAATGCAGTCTTCCATTATGTGTTGTATGGTATGGGGTGAAGTGTTACATAAAGTTGTAAGTAGTGTTCTTTATCTGTGTTTGGATTGTGATTATTTCAATTGTTAGTGTTTGTTTGATTTTGTTTGTGGGAGAATAGTATACACTTGTGTATTAATGGTATGTGTCCATCCTTGTGTTGAGTGATTTCTTCCCAAATTGTTATGTATTTTCTGAATATGGGTAGTGTGAAATGTGGTGCTAGTTTAATCTTCTGTATTAGTGCTGTGTGTGTGTTTGTGAAGGAATTAAAGGAGGTCCATGTGTTTGTTTCAAATAACATGATGTTTATTTGTATTATGTTTAGAGTATTCTTGTGCAGGAATGTTTTCTGGGTGTGTTGATATGTGTGTGTGTGAATAATTGCTAGGATTTATGCAAGTAGGACATGTGTAAGGGCTTGGGTTGGTTTTTATGTTTGGCAGCTATAATAGAGGGGAGATAGGTTGCTAAGAAGTAAAAGATAGGACTAGAGTGAGTTTCAGGGCTTGGTGTAGAGACCAGGTACTGGCTCCTCAGGGCCACATCTCCTTGTGAAGTGGCTTCAGGGTCTTCATTAGATTCTCAACTTCCTCACATTTGGCAGTGATGTTTGAATTTCCCCTATATACATATTAATAGTAGATAATATTTCAGTAATATAACAATTATAAAACAATGATATACTGACAGTACCTTTGATAATTAAAGATTTTTTTTTATTACATTCATATGAGTTTTTGTATCACACTAAAATTTATGAAAATATATATTTTTATGTGTGAATAGTGCATACATACATACTAAGGGCTTTTTTTCCCCCTTACAAGGGAGGTAGACAAAGTCAAAGGTATAAATCCACTTTACCCATTTCATCCCTACATGTTCCACTCCCATTCATCACCCCTCCCTCCCTCTTTTCTTGGCTCTTCTTGGATGACAGGTCATCCCTGCATCTCACCCACTGCCCTGGTTCAGAAGCAATGCAGCAAGACACAGCACATCTGCAGCAAGGCTACTTCATTTAATTGGCAACCCTCTCTCCATCCCTCCATGTAGAAAAGGAGATGTGGAGAAATTCCTTCGAGCTGCATCAGAATATCATTTGTGCATATTTTCTAGCCCCCCACCCCACTCCCTCCATCCCTTACTCACACTTTCATGCATCACAGCATCATCCATACACAAACATTCTCCACTTACCCCTATCTTCTGTCTTCTCCCTTCCTTCCACAACAGACATCCCCCTCTTTCCCAACACCCCTTTTACCCCATCCATCCATCTCATCCTTGGTTGTCCCCACATGTTCACTCCATCCACCTCTGCCTTCCACACCTCTTTTACTAATCTTTCTTCAATCATTCTTTCCATGTATCCAAACCATCCCAATACTCTTTCATGAATCCTATCTCCCAACTGCTGGTATGAATAGTAATCCAGTGAAATATGCAGCATGTGCTAACAAAAGTGGAATATATAGTAGTAATAGTACTGCAGTTTTAAAGCGCCTACCACATGTGGTGCTGTTTGTGACCAGCCACTTACAAAATAGGAAAGAACTTTGTTATGCAGGAATTTAATTTCATGTCAATATCTCCCTATCAGAAGCTTCCCTAAAATGTTAAGTTAATTTAGGAACATTGGATAACTATACCAGCGGTAATGTAACATACAAAATCATAATTTTCCAATTAGGTAGCTAGTGACAGCTGTGGCACAATGGTTGAATTGGTAACTATAAGTTGGAATTTAAGGTGCCCGCTAAGAATAGGCAGTGGTACACATTTCAGTCTCTTACTTATAAATTCTCATTAATTAGATGCTTGTTAAATGGGATTCACCAGTGTGAATATGTATGACGAAAAGGAGAAACAAATGGGTGTTGGATAGGTGTTGAATGGGTATCTTGGCTGGCTACCTGACATGTAAGGGGGAAGAGGCCTTTTGATATACATAATTACATACATACATATACAAAAGGCTTTTTCCCCTTATACAGGAGGTAGTCAAAAGACAAAGGCATAGAAACCACTCCCACCCATTCCATTTCCTACATACTCCACTCCTCTCTAACCTCTTCACTGCCCTCTTATCTTGGCACCTCCTTGATGACGTGTCATCCCTGCATCTTTTCCACTGCCCTGGATGCAGGTGTATATATAGAAAAAGTATATATGTAGAACTAAATTTCATCAATTTGTCATAATACATCAATGTTATTTTCTTTACAGTTAAATGCAATTATAATTGACTGAAAAATATGCCACGAGGGCTTGACCATTTCTAGGTCCATGGCAGTAAATAGGTCATACATTAGTGTCATCTTCAATTTATGAGTACATGGGTCTAGCACTACTGGAGTATAGTGGTCCTATCTGGAAGCAGGATTTGCTACCCCACCCTCTAGTGCTAAACGTAGCATGATGAATTACCAACATTCCCTTATATTCAAACTAAGGTTACAAGAACACCTGGTATTGAAATAGAATCTTGGTAATTTATTTTGCCATGTTTAGTATGAGAAAGGGTGGGGGTTCTGAATGGTGTATACAATTTTACATGTAGGAAGGGATGGGAAAGGGCTGCTTATACATGGGATAATATTGTGGTGAATTCTGGGACATACCCACTAGGATGATCAAATGTGTATTGTTTATATCGTGGTTGGGATATGCTTGTCTACCTTGAAACTGGACATGCAACCAAAGCATGTTGTCTGGCCAGCCTGCCTGTGTAATAGCACTATCTGTTGCCTCTGGAAGCACAGCAGGTTGCTTGTAACTTGAAATCATGTGAAAATACTTGCATCTTTGGAATAAGATGACAAAGATAAGGTTGTACTTAACTGAAAATATTCCAATAGAATCCACATAATTAAAGCACCTGCACCTCATTTCATATCTACTCTTCTTTTGGCCTCCTTCACCCCACATTTTACTTTTCACTTAGATGAACAATGGGTAACACCATGTGGTGGTCCTGCAAGAGATATATTGAAAGAAAATCATCATCTTGCCCCCTGTCCAGAGCCCTTACATGCCTAAGTGCCACCCCGAGGGAAAGTTCTCAAAGACACCCCCCCCCTATCACCACTTCCCATCTCTACCATCCCTTACAGCCTCTTTTAGCTATTGGCTTCTGAAATAATTAAACAGGTTTTAAAAATGGTATTTAGTGTCCCTATTGCAGAAAGGATAAAGGAAAAATATTTCACATTTTGTTGATTCTAATGCAAAATTTGTATATGAAGGTAAAATATTCAGGACTCCTTTATTGTTACCACTCAGTATTTCTCATATGCTTACAAATTTCAACTTTACGACCTTTCCTTGTATGCCTCATCTTTTTTTAGCCTTTACTGCACTCCTCTTCATTCCACCATTTGCTGCCCTTCCTGTACCTTCCATTCATTTGCATCATCCCTCACACTATTTTTGCATTCTTCAACATTTCCACCTTAATAATCATACATTATTTTTCCACTCGCATTCCCTTCATCCCCATTTCACTACATTCAACATATCCCAGCTTCAGATATCATTCTTTGCCCTTCTCACTCAGTTTCCTTATCTTCAGCATCCTTCCTGTTTCCTACCCCCTTATTTCTCTAGTATATATCCTCTTTTCACTTCATCATCAACTTCATTTTCAGCACCTCTCTTATCCCCTCCCCCCCACACACACACTCATTCACTTCTTTATTTTCATAGTTTTACCTGGTATTCATCGTCTTTCTGGTGCTCACTTAACTAACTTTCAGCACCTCTTTGCCTCCATTTCATCTCATGTTTCTCCATCTTTTATCCACACATTCTTTCTTCCTCTAGGTGATGATCAGACATTTAATAATTTTCTTTCCCCAACAAATAGACGTATTAAAATATCTCCTTTGGATTTACTGACAGTGTGTATGTCACTAATGTCCTTTTCTGTCCTATGGACCCAATGGGGTGAAGGCCATTTTTTTTTTTTTTTTTTTTTTCCTCTCCCCTCAAACCCTGTTGTCTTGCATTGCAGTAGGCACTGTAGCAAAGATACCCTTTCTCTACATTGCAGTGACACACAGGTTCAGTGTTTGGGTTTGATCCTTGACCTCTTCAATACAAGTCAAATATTTGCACGTACATCAGGTTGTCTGATGTACAACAATGCATCAGAATATGTGCATTACAAAATGTAAAGTTACTGCTGTTATACTTGTTCTCTTTCACCCTGAATAAATATAATGTCATAGAAAATGTGATCAAGCCTGTTCACAGAATCAGAAAGTTGACACCGATATCCTCGCACCCCACTTGTGGCTCATGACACATACATAGGCATCATGGTATTCAGGAGGTTAAGATGCCCCTGTCTGTTTTTTCTTTTCAAGGAGAAATCTCCACGTCAAACTATAACTCTGTCTTCCCATACCTTTCAACATAGTGTGCCAATAATACAGCATTTCAACTATCCCACTCCTATAATTTGCCCCACACTTCACTGTACATAGTCGCTGCACCTGTTTTTCCTCCATTTTTATCCCAACATATTCCCCTTTTCTAGTAGCCTTACATGAAACTTTGTGTTCCTGTATAGTATCCAATTACCTTTGTTTCAATTTTGTATCAATTCAGTAGATGTATCACATTGTTCTAGACCAATATTGCATGTTTATACCTTATCCATAAGGTATTGTGTAACTTAGCTGATACAGCAATAATTGTTTTGTTGTCCTTCCATACTATATTGTCACTCACAGTTAAAAGTACTAATATGGTACACATTGATGTTCTTTGTGCATTTTCCCCAGACTACATCTCCCATACCATGTAAGCATGTTCCTGAATCAATGTTCTTCTTATCAAGATCCTAAATTATGTTTCATCTCAATCTTTTTCCCATCTCATTGGTATGATTTCCTTGTCCCTGCATTTTAAGTTCTTCACATCCCGGGTACTAATGGATCCCACATTTGTCATCTTTGTTTAGGTTTTCTTTGTAGGTACTGTTTCTTTTTGTGGAATCCTTTTGGTATATCCTTTTCCCAACAAGTTTTGGTGTTTTTTCAATCCCGTTTCCTATTATCCCATACTTTTTCTTTTTTTCACATTCCATCTTTTTCTTTTGTTTCCAGTCTCCTGTAGTCTTTGCTTTGCTTTTCCCTTCCATATGCTCCTATGGTTTCTAATTTCTCTCAATTCTTTGGCTGTTTTCTTTTGTCTATTTCTTTTACAGATCTGTCTTATTCCAATTTTCTTCATATTCCTATTTATTTGCACCTCTTATATCACCCCATTTTCTTTGCCTCCCTCCCCTCTCTCCAACTAATGGGTCGTTGTTTCTCCTCCGGGCACGTGTGGCTCACAGGCTGGTGTTTTCCAGGACACCGGAAACTTTAGTATTATACCTGGCCAAGGTCACTGGTCTGCTAGGGAGGAAGTTCGACTGCTGGATGCCATTGAGCAGTATGGTTTTGGCAACTGGGAGGACATAGCACGTTATATTGAAACCAGAACACCAGAAGGTAAGATGAAGTGGGAGGGGCACATGACTAACTGAAGATCTATAGTTACACACGTTCTTAACCATTTGGAATAAATATATTTGCTTAAAGAAAACTGAAGACATACCATGATTGCTATACATTTTTTTCTTTTCTTCTACAATATAGTTTTAGTACCATTTTTGCAATTTAATTGCCAAAATTCTTGGTTAAAATCTACTCAAGTACCAAGCTCAAATTTTCACATGTGCTCTACCTCTTAATTCTTCAGTTCTACACATGCAACACCCCATACCATACAACACATAATGGAAGACTGCATTATACACAATCATGCACGCAAACAACACAACATACACTCTATAAAGGATTTGTGGGAAAACCCAGTTTCGGCTGTGGCCTTCCTTGGGGAGACGGGACTGCTCGGACAGACAGTCTAGGGAACGACAACAACCTACTAGACTTGGTTGCTATATGATTGTTCATGATACAGTTGTGTAATGAGAACACAGCCTTGTTATATTACAAGTTTTGCTTGTAGCATAGTTCAAAACTTTTGAGTGTAACTGGAGAGTAGATTATTCAGGATTCTTTGAGAATATTGTAGCATATGTGAATATAAATGTGTAATGTGCATACATTCATTATTCTATGAAATCAGATTTGGTTTAGCTTGTCTACCTTGCATAGGAAATTTCTTTCTTTCACTGAAAGACATCTCAAATATTTAAAGTAAGAATACTGAATGATGATTTTTTTGATTATGTATAGCGTATTAATAAAGTTTTACTTTATTTTGCAAACAGAGGCCCGTCACAAATATATCAGTAGCTACATTGAAGGTAATGTTGGTAAGGCCACATGGAAACAAGCTGCAGAAAATCTAAAAATGCCAATTGAACACAGCAATACAGACCAGGGACCCTTGTCTCCAACACTGGGCTCCTCCCTTCCATTCCAGCCATTGCCTCCAGAAGAAACGGGTCCTTTAGGTTATATGCCTCACAGAGATGATTTTGAAAGGGTAAGTCTGCTTTCTCTATGTATTATATATATATATATATATATATATATATTCATACATTCATATACCAAAGGCTTTTTTTCCTCTTACAAGAGAGGTAGCCAAAAAGCAGCCATAAAAACCACTCCCACCCATTCCATCCCCACATACTACACTCCCATGTGTCCCCATCCCTCCCTCCCTCCCTCTTATCTTGGCTCCTCCTGGATGACAGATCATCCCTGCATCTTGCCCACTGCCCTGGGTTAGAAGCAGTGTCGCACGTCCACAGCAAGGCTGCTTTATTAAATTGGTGACCCCCCCCCCCCCTCTTTGTCCCTTCATGCAAAAATGGAAGAGATGGGGAGAAATCCCTTCAGGCTACATCGGTTTATTTTTCACACATACTCAACCCCATCCCCCACCCACTCCCCCTCATGCATCACAGCATCATCCATACACAACCATTCTCCATTCACCCCTATCTTCTGTTCTCTCCCGTCCTTCCTCAACAGACATTCTCCTCTTTCCCAATGCCCCTTTTACCCCATCCATCCATCTCATCCTAGGTCACCCCCTCATGTTCACTCCTTCCATTTTGCCTTCCACACCTCTTTTACTAGTCTTCCTTGACTCATTCTTTGCATGTACCCAAACCATTCCAATACTCTTTCATCAACCCTATCTCCCAACTCCCTTTTCAGACCTGCTCTCCTCACGCCCTCATTTCTCACTCTATCCAGCCTAATAACCCCTACCTTGCTTCTCAGGTATTTCATTTCAAAAACATTTAAAATCTTCCTCACTTTTCCATATTTCTGCCTCATACAATACTGTTGGCACAGTCACCCCTTCACATAATCTCCTTATCGTCCATTCTCAAATGTCTATTTCTCATTACACTTTAATCCCCCAAAGCATTTACTTGCTTCTCTCAATCTACATACTACTTCTACTTCCATTCCTCCCTCTCCTGCCACATTTGCCCTCAAGTATCTAAAGCAGTCCACTTCCTCCAGTCTCTCTCCCTTAATACTCACTTCCAATGGTGCCATCCTCTCCCCTTGTACATCTCATCACCTTTTACCCACATTTATCTTAAACTCCCTTCTTTCACACACCTTCCCAAACTGTGTCACTAATTTCCTTAATCTCTCCTCTGATCCTGCTACAAGAGCAGTGTCATCAGCAAACAACAACAACTGGCTTATCTCCCACTTTTCCTCCATTTTCTTCTACCATCTCCAATCCCTAGCCCATTATCCATGCATTTACCTTTTGCACCACCTATCCATGTATAAATTGAACAGCCATGGGGACGACACATCCCTGGTGAAGTCCCACCTTTACCACAAACCACCCACTCTTTCCATTTCTAATTCTAACACAGGCTCTACTATCATAAAAACTCTTGACTATTCTTAACAGCTTTACTCCTATCCCTTATATTTGTAAAACCTCCCACAGTGCCTTCCTGTACCCTGTCATAAGCCTTTTCCAAATCCATAAAGGCCCAAAAAACATCATTACCTTTTCCTAAAGCTTTCTCACATATCTGTCTTACCACAAAAATCTGACTCACACAACCCTACCTTTCTTAAACCCACACTGTTCCTCACCAATTACTCCCTCTGTTTGTCTCCTAATCCTCTCTCAAAACCCTCCCATAAGCCTTCACAATTACACTAAAGAAACTGATCCCTCTGAAACTTGTACACATGCACTTGCCCCCTTTTCCCTTATAAAGTGGAACTATACATGCACTCCTCCAATCCTCTGGCACTCTACCCACTTTTAGACAAACATAAAACAACCTTACCAGCCAGTCCACCATCACTGTACCTCCCTTTTTTTAGACACTGGAGGACACCCATCTAACCCAATTGGCTTACCTGCTGTCATCAATAACTGCTTTCACCTTGTATTTCTTTATTTCTCC
>NC_134812.1:46439395-46459395 GCF_046742065.1 Oratosquilla oratoria
AAGACCGAAACGTTGCAACCTCATACGGACAGCTACTCAGCAAACTATCAGTCCAACACCGTAAATTAGCAAGAGAAATTGAAATTCTTAACAAAAAGATAAATAATGCAGAAACAGCAATATCATTTAATCTCGTCTGTCAACAAGAAAATATTCTTCCTGGATACACTAATATATATATACAAATATATATATATATATATATATATATATATATATATATATACATATACATATACATACACATATATATACATACATATATATACATACATATATATGTATATATATATACATATATGTATATGTTTATATATATATATATAATATATATATATATATATATATATATATATATATATATAATATAATATATATATATATATATATATACATATATGTATATATGTATATATAAATATAAATATGCAGAGTCCACTAGGAAAAGGAAAAACACACGGAGTCCGAGCGTTTTCGTGATATATTCACATTATCAAGGAGTACATCTTTCTGTACTCCTTGATAATGTGAATATATCACGAAAGCGCTCGGACTCCGTGTGTTTTTCCTTTTCCTAGTGGACTCTGCATATTTGTGATTCACGTGTGACTTGTGAAATTTGTGCATATATATATATATATATATATATATATATATATATATATATATATATATATATATATATATATATATATATATATATATATATATATATCCCTACCCTCATCCCTGAATCTTCCTTTCTTGCCCTTTTCTTTCCCCTTCCCTATATTAGTTCCTAGTAGTACAGTGACACTTGCTTATGGTATTGGGATTTTCATGGGTAGATTGTCTAGTGTACATCAGCAAAGCATTATTCTCTTGTACATGAAAATTTTTCATAATTTTATTCTTATTTTAGGAATGGGACAATGAAGCAGAGAGTATAGTTGCTCCATTGTTCCTCCATCCCACAGATGATGAGGATATAGATATTGCATTAAAACTTGCACAGGTAAGTAAATAAACCCATCTTGTTACAATATTTTCATAATAATATTACTAATTTTTATATCAGAAAAGATAGGGTTGGCTGATAGGGATAATCAAAGAATGCTGGGGTGGTTTGGGCATATGGAAAGAATGAAGAAAGGCTAGCAAAAAGTGTGTTGAAGGCAGAGGTGGATGTTGTGAACTTAAAAGCTGAATGGATGTGATGAAGTGGTCATGGGTAAAAGGGGAATATCTTAAACAGGGAAGGGAAAGGGAAAGAGAAAGCAGTGAATGGAGAATGGTTGTGAATTTTTGTGGCCCAAAGTGATTTCTCCTTGTCTTCTCTGTTTATTCATGTATGGACAATGGGAGGGTCACCTTGTAAATGAAGCAGTGGGGGTAAACTTGCTGAGGCTGTCAGGCCCTGCTAGATGTGGTGTGTTTTGCTGCATTGCATCTGACTCGGGCAGTAGGCAGGGAAGGCCCTTCATCCATTACATGCCAAGAGATTTTGAAAAGGGGTACAAATGGGTGTGTGTTGGGTGGATAGTGGGTGCATGCCTTGGTTGGCTACCTCCCTTATAAAGGGGAAGAAGCCTTTTGGTGTATAGACAGATTTTTCTGTTAATGATTCTTATTAAGTTATTTGTTGTTACAGGTAGATATGTATATGAGAAGATTGAGAGAAAGAGCAAGAAGAAAGAGAGTAGTACGAGACTTTCAGGTGGTTCAGAAATTTTATTCTAAGGAAAAAGAAAAATCGCAGGTGCCTCAAAAGAAGAAAGGCAGAGACGAAAGGTGAGTTGTTGCCTTCCTCCCATTAAATCACTGGCCCTTAACCACTTTGGTACGATGATTCCTACATACAAGGTCTGTTAAAAAAAATATGCGGACTGATATCATAAAGCAAAATGTACTTTATTTAAAGTTACAGATTTGGGTCCCCTTCAAAGTACTCTCCTCCCCAATGCACGCACTTATCCCAACAGTGTTTCCAGTTGTTGAAACAGTCCTGGTATGTTTCTTTTGTGATGTCCTTCAGCTCCTTTGTCACATTTGCCTTAATCTCGGGAATTGTCTCAAATCTTCTTCCTTTCAAGGGTCTTTTGAGTTTGGGAACAAGAAAAAATCGCAAGGAGCAAGTGATCGAGTGTTTGGCCAAAAACTCACGAGTTTTGAGGGCTGAACGGGCTGGAGTGTTGTCGTGATGGAAAAACCAGTTGCCACCCCACCACATTTCTAGCCTTTTGTGACAGATGTCATCCCTCAGACATTTCAGAACTTTAGTAAGTCTGGTTCACTGTGGAGCCTTCGGTGAGGTACTCATGGTGAACAACACCCTTAGCATCGAAGAAAACTGTCAGCATCACCTTGACCTTGGATCAAACTTGGCCAGCTTTTTTGGGTCTGGGGGATGTTTCACTCAACCACTGTGATGATTGGACCTTCGTTTCAATGTCAAAACCATAAACCCATGATTCATCACCTGTTATGATCCTGGACAAGAAGTTTTCATCTTCTGAACGATAAGCAGTTCTTGACAAACCTGGACACAATGGGCTTTTTGTTCATCTGTCATCAGACATGGCACAAATTTTGCAGCATCTTCAATCTTTTTGTCAAAATCTTGTGACAAGATCCAATTGATATCCCTTACTCTTCAGCAAGCTCCCTGACAGTCAGATGTCAAATTGCCCGCACCAGGGTGCTGATTTTGTCAACGTGTGGGTCGTCGGTTGACATGGAAGGACATCCAGGATGCTCATCTTCAATGGACTGTCGACCATCCTTAAAATGCTCATGCCACTTGAAACATACCGTACACTTCATAGCAACATCACTGTAAGCCATCTTAAGCATAGCAAAAGTTTCAGTCGCAGATTTTCCAAGTTTAACACAAAATTTCACAGCAAGTCGTTGCTGCTCCATGTCATTCATTCTGAAATCCGCCAAACGAAAAAATCCCACTTCACTAAAAACTGCGTAGCTAATACACAAAGATACCTGCGAACCTAGCGACGCCAAGCGGATTCCCCTGGAACCAACTGGAGCTGCACAATTCAAGCAGTTCTCATATTTATTTAACAGACCTCGTAGGCATAATGAGGTGTGATTGCGTACACTAGGATGCCAGCACTGGCATCCTGAATTTATATATATATATATATACAGACGCTCCTCTACTTACGCTCATTCATTTTACGTTTGAACTGACTGTAAAAAAAAAATGTAAAAAAAAAAAGTGAATTTTTTAGTTTAGCGCGCTCTCCGTGGTGCGAGACATTCAAATGATACTTACGCATGACGCTGCATCTATTGTTTACATGGCACAAACAACAGACTGAACGTGCCTTGCCTCCTCCTCCTCCTCCTCCTTCTCCTCCACCATCTCACTTTATGTTGCTTGAATTTAATTTATTTGAAATTAATGTTATTATTTTACAATGTTATGTTTATAATTAATGATTTAGGGGTGTTTTATAAGATACAGTAATAGAATTTATGGATGTATAGTACAGTATGAACGGTCATACATTACTGGAACGTACAGTAACAACTTATGTTCATTTTCACGTTACATTCGGCCGTTTGGAACGTAACTAAAACGTAAGTTGAGGAGCATCTGTATATATATATATATTTTTTTTTTAGTTGAAGTTGTAAATGTTGGCGTTGCGTGGCAGGTTGGAGTGAAAGGTGTTTAGATGTTTTGGTTTTTGTTCTTTATTCTTTGCCTAGCCTAATCTAATCTGATACAACAGCTGCCGGCCAGCCCCGAAGAAACTTTCAGAGGATTGCCAGACTTTCCTAGCGAAGTTATAAATGGCAAAAGGGGTACTGAAAAGGGAATTCCCCCCGAAGGAGTGTCCAATAGGAAAATGGGAAAACAGGGAGAAAGGTGGCACTCTTGAAGGTTGCCAACAAGAGGGGATTTGATGTGAAGACCATTGTAGATGACCTTTGACCCTGTTCTTGTCGTGTCCACTCGAGTTTGTTTAGTGTGTCCTGGGGACGCTCTGATATATGGGCCTAGTGGTCTGCTCTCGCTGTCCCGTACTTGGCTGAGAGGCCTCTTTGTTGTCTCTTCACGTTGGAGCGAAAAAAATTGTCCGCTGCCTTGCATTGGAAAGAAATTGTCTGCCGCCTCACATAAATGAGTTACCTTCAGATTCTGTGAACTGGTTTGATCACATTTTGTGTGTTTGTTATTACTCAGTAAAAGAAAATGGGTAATACAGGAGTGACTTTATATTTTATAATGTGAATAGAGTGATGCATTGTACATATGGCAGCTGATGCTGCACAAGAATTTGAGTCATACTAAAGTGGTTAACAAAATTAAATTCACACCGATATCACGGAACAAGCACTCCAAGGCTGACCACTAAATGCCCTTCTCCTTGAAACTCCTCTAAGCATTAGCCCCACAAAAATATTCCTCTCAAAAAAAAGCAAGAACTTGACTAATATGACTGCATTCAGATCACCATCCAACTCAAAGACAGTACCATCACAGAAATGTGTGGCTC
Organism: Oratosquilla oratoria; assembly: GCF_046742065.1. Lineage (NCBI taxonomy): Eukaryota > Metazoa > Arthropoda > Malacostraca > Stomatopoda > Squillidae > Oratosquilla > Oratosquilla oratoria. Next base: position 46,443,898 of record NC_134812.1, read on the forward strand.
TAGATGCAATATCTCCTCCTTTAGTAATATATGGGTGTAGTGGCTGTTGCCAGTTACCTGTAAGAGAGACATGAGGTAACAGTTTGAATGATTATTTTTCAGAGATGTTTTAGAAGAAAAGCTTCGCATTATTAGTCAGTTCCAGACAGCCAGTGAACACCAAAACCTCATCAGTTCACTTGCAAGAGAAAGGGAACTGAAAGTTAGAATAAGGGAACTAACAAGGTAAGGATCTGTCTTGTAAGTTATATACAGTCATATATATACCAAGGGCTTTTTCCCCCTTACAAGGGAGGTAGCCAAAGGCATAAATCCATTCCCACCCATTTCATCCCCACATACGCTGCTCCCATTCACCACTCCTCCCTCCCTCTTTTCATGGCTCCTTCTGGATGACTGGTCATCCCTGCATCTTGCCCACTGCCTTGGGTCACAAGCAATGCAGCAAAACAGGACACAGCACGTCCACATAAAGTCTGCTTCATTTAATCAGCGATCCCCCCTCTGTCCCCTCATGCAGAAAAAGAAAAGATGGGGAGAAATCCCTTCAGGCTCTGTCAAAATATTCATACGTACCTCCTCACCCCCATCCCCACCCACTCCCTTCCATGCAAGTTACTGTATATGGCAGTGACCCTTGTCTTCATTTTGTAGGTTACTGTGATAGAAATGTGAAAATAATTGCAATTGGAAGTTGTAAAATTATTAGCCACCCCCCCCCCCCATCCCCTTGTGTAGAAAAAGAGAAGTCGAGAAATCCCTTCAGGCTGAGTCAAAATATCTTCCACACACTCCCTCACTCCCCCATCCTCCACTCACTCCCTTCATGTAAGTTACATACATACAGACATATACCAAAGGCTTTTCCCCCTTACTAGGGAGGTAGCCAAAAAACAAAGGCATAAAACTACTCTCACCCATTCCATCTCCACATACTCCACTCCCATCTCCCCCCCCCTCTTATCTTGGCTCCTCTCTCACTATTTTCCGTTTTCTTTAACCATCTCCAATCCCTGACCCACTACCCATGCATTTACCTCTCACACCATGTAAGTTACTATGTATATTGACGAGTTAAACACCATATGAGGACGGAGCCTTTATTTGTACGACGTTTCGCTTATTACAGTTTTTTCAAGTACAAGTTGAGATACATATGCTTGAGATTAAATAAGGGGAAAGGAGGGAACGGGGAGAGAAAAGAAGAAGGGTGGGGGAAGGAAGAGGAGGAGGAGAAGGGGGGGGATTGAACACTGGGAAAGGTTGAGAATGCTGGCCCAATCGTCCGTGGGCGAAATGTTCGCAAAGGGTGGTTTAAATATTTAAAATTTTGCTGGCCATGGGTATTAGGGGAATTATGTGGGGCGAGATGTTAAACATGCCCCTGTTTTGTTCAATAGTGTTCATTAATTGAATGATTGCTGCTTCTAAACACTTCCTGCAGATTTGTCTGGTTCTCGTATCAGCAGCTCTGCATTCATCCAGTCCATAAGATGGTTTTCCTTGTTTCTATGTGTCACACATGCATTAGTGGTGACATCATGCATGTGTGACACATAGAAACAAGGAAAACCATCTTATGGACTGGAAGAATGCAGAGCTGCTGATACGAGAACCAGACAAAATTCGCTGGAAGTGTTTAGAAGCAGCAATCATTCGAGGAACGAACACTATTGAACAAAACAGGGACATGTCTAATATCTTGCCCCACATAATTCCCCTAATACCCATGGCCAGCAAAATTTTAGATATTTAAACCACCCTTTGCGAACATTTCGCCCACGGACGTTTGGGCCAGTATTCTCAACCTTTCCCAGTGTTCAATCCCCCCCCTTCTCCTCCTCCTCTCCTCCTCCTCCTCCTCCTCTCCTCCTTCTCCTCCTTCTCCTCCTCCTCTTCCTTCCCCCCCTTCTTCTATTCTCTCCCCATTCCCTCCTTTCCCCTTATCTAATCTCAAGCATATGTATCTCAACTTGTACTTGAAAAAGCTGTAATAAGCGAAACGTTGTACAAATAAAGGCTCCGTCCTCATATGGTGTTTAACTCCTCAATCTTGTCGGCAACTGCCACTTTCATGAAAAAAATACTATGTATATACAGTCGGCACCACGGGTATTGGCGCAATGCTTTTTTTTCATCTGTAGCACTAAAACAAGTGCAATACTAACATATATGTAGAACCTACCAGCCTCTAATACTTTGTGGGTAGTCCTTTCCTTTTCAGACAGCTCTCAAGGGGTCGAGGAACAGATTCAGCCAGTCTTTGGAGCATTGAGGGTTCTAAGTTGTCCCAAATGTCCTTAATCTCCTTCACAAGCTTTTCCACAATTGCTGTGTTACGTCCTCGTAGTCTTCGTTTTATCAGTGCCCACACATTTTCAATTGGATTGAAATCTGGACTATTACTATTATGTAATCCACTCCTACAAATTCAAGCCATTCTTTGACTAGTTTTGCTGTGTGTGCAGGGGCACCATCCTGCATGAACACCTCACTCTTACAGGCATCAAAGCAACTCTCGAGATGGTCACACAACAGTTCCAAATATGATTCCTTGTTCACTGTTGTGTTTTTAGGTAATATAACTAGCTTGCCCACACCATAGTACCCAAACGCACCCCATACCATGACACTATCAGGGTGAAACACAATGGCAAACGCCGACAAGACTGTGAGAATAAACACCGTGTGAGATCGAAACCTTTATTGCGGAGTGTTTGCCATGTCTGTACTTGAAAAAGCTGTAACAAGTGAAACGTCGTACCAATAAAGGTTTCGATCTCACACGGTGTTTATTCTCACTATCAGGATGCTTGACTGTCCCCTGTGTGTACTTGGGATGGTACGGGTCTGCACCCGGACGGAGCCTAACCTTACCTCCTCGGTTCCCAGTAACATTAAATGTAGCCTCATCAGTCCACAAAACCTTCTTCCACGTTTCATTGTCCCAATTCAGATACTTCTTACAAAATTTCACACGATTGTGTTTCTGTTTCTCCGTCAGAAGAGGTTTGTGTCGTGGTGCCTGATGCTCATAAGACAAATCATCCTTGAGGCGGCGTTGTATTGTCCTAACAGACACATCTTGCAGGAGTTTTGGATTTTTTTCTTTCAATTCTTTAGCTGTTATCCTTGGTTCAGCTTCCACCTGTCTTTGGATAACCTTCAGAGTCCTTTTTGATGTCTTTTTTAGCTGGTCCAGTCCTCTTGACTTGGAGTGGAGGATAATCACCTCCCGCTGTCTTGCATTTCTTTGTCCATCTCTGGACACTGCACAACGATACTCTGGTCTGGATTGATATATCTTTGTTAGACTTTCCTGCCTTATATAGTGAGCTTATTGCTGCAATTTTCCCCCTTGTGAGCTCTGGGCCTCGTGGCATTATTACAAAAATCCCACAAAAAAACAGAAAACAGAGCGGAAAAAAACAATTGATGCGGTCACGACTAATCACAAAAAGCAACTGAGTTATTCAATAGGCAACTGAGATCTTTATTGTCTGCACGTGGGACTTAAGCTCCGCCTACTCTACCATGTGCTTTCGCGCCAATACCAGTGTTTGTTTTCTTAGGTGTATAATGGGGGTCCTTAATAATTTGTCACGGGTATTGGCGCACATTTTTCGCGCCAATACCCATGGCGTCGACTGTATATGCTAATAACCTTTGTCTCCCTTTTATAGGTTACTGTGATAAAAATGTGAAAAATAATTACAATTGGAATACATACATATACCAAAGGATTTTTCCCCCTTACAAAGGAGGTAGCCCAAAAGAAAAATGCATAAAAACCATTCCCACCCATTCCATCCCTAATACACTCCATTCCCCTCCACCCTCTACCCTCTCTCTTATCTTGGCACCTCCTAGATGACAGGCCATCCCCTGCATCTTGTCCACCGACCTGAGTCAGAGGCAGTGTCACAAGACACAGCACATCCACAGCAAGGCTGCCTCATTAAATCAGTGACCCCCCCCCCCCTCTCCATCCCCTTATGCAGAAAAGAAGATGGGGAGAAATCCCTTCGGGCTGCGTCAAATTTTTCTCGCACATACTACCTCCATATACAACCATTCTCCATTCACCCCTGTCTTCTGTCCTCTCCCGTCCTTCCTCAACAAACATTCCCCTCTTCCCCAAAGCCCCTTTCACCCCATCCATCCATCTCATCCTAGGTCACCCCCTCATGTTCACTTCCACCACATCTGCCTTCCATATCTCTTTTACTAGTCTTTCTTCACTCATTCTTTCCATGTTCCCAAACCATCCCAATACTCTTTCATCCACCCTATCTCCCAACTTCCTTACCACCCTTGTTCTCCTCACCTCCTCATTTCTCACTCTATCCAGCCTAGTAACCCCCATCATACCTCTCAGACACCTCATCTCAAATACATTCAAACTCCTTCTCTTTTCTTCTCTTTTGTTCCATGTTTTTGACCCATACAGTGCTGTTGCCACAGTCACTCCTTCATACAATCTCCTCTTAGCCTCTATTCGCAAATGTCTATTTCTCATTACACTTTTTAATCCCCCAAAGCATTTACTCACTTCTCTCAATTTACCTCCACCTCCACTCTACCCTTTCCTGCCACATTCGCACCCAAGTATCTAAAACTATCCACTTCCACCAGTTGCTCTCCCTTAATGCTCACTTCCAGTCTGCTGCCACTTTCACCCCTTGTACATCTCATCACCTTACTTTTACATACATACATATACCAAGGCTTTTTCCCCCTTACAAGGGGGGTAGCCAAAAAGGAAAAGGCATAAAATCAGTCCCACCCATTCCATCCCTGAATACACTCCACACCCCTCCACCCTCCCTCTTATCTTAGCACCTCCTGGATGACGGGTCATCCCTGCACCTTGTCCACTGCCCTGGGGTCAGAAGCAGTGTCGCAAGACACAGCACATCCACAGCAAGGCTGCTTCATTAAATCGGCGACCACCCCCTCTATGTCCCCCCATGCATAAAAGGAGAAGACGGGGAGACATCCCTTTGGGCTCCGTTAAATTTTGCTCACACATACTATCTCACCCCCTATCCCCCCACCCATTCCACCTCATGCATCACAACATTATCCATATACAACCATTCTCCATTCACCCCTGTCTTCTATCCTCTCCCGTCCTTCCTCAACAGACATTCCCCTCTTCCCCAAAGCCCCCTTCACCCCATCCATCCATCTCATCCTAGGACGTCCCCTCATGTTCACTCCCTCCACATCTGCCTTCCACACCTCTTTTACTAGTCTTTCTTCACTCATTCTTTCCATGTGTCCAAACCATCCTAATGCTCTTTCATCAACCCTATCTCCCAGCTCCTTTTCCACCCCTGTTCTCCTCCTCACCTCCTCATTTCTCACTCTATCCAGCCTAGTAACCCCCATCATACTTCTCAGACACCTCATCTCAAACATATTCAAACTCCTTCTCTCTTCTTCTCTTATGTTCCATGTTTCTGCCCCATACAGTCCTGTTGGCACAATCACTCCTTCATACAGTCTCCTCTTAGCATCCATTCCCAAATGTCTATTCCTCATTACACTCTTTAATCCACCAAGGCATTTACTCGCTTCTCTCAATCTACATTCTACCTCCACTTTCACTCCACCTTTCCCTGCCACATTTGCACCCAAGTATCTAAAACTATCCACTTACTCAAGTCGCTCTCCCTTAATGCTCACTTCCAGTCTGCTGCCACTTTCACCCCTTGTACATCTCATCACCTTACTTTTACCCACATTTATCTTCAGCTTTCTTCTATCACACACACTCCCAAACTCTGTCACCAACTTCCTCAATCCCTCCTCCAATCCTGCCACAAGCACAGTGTTGTCTGCAAACAACAGCTGGCTCACCTCCCACTTTTCTCCATTTTCTTTAACCATCTCCAATCCCTGACCCACCACCCTTGCATTTACCTCTCGCACTACCCCATCCATGTACAAGTTGAACAGCCAGGGTGACATAACACATCCCTGACGAAGTCCCACCTTTACCTCAAACCACTCACTCTCTCCATTATCTAATCCTGACACAAGCTCTACTACTCTCATAAAAACTCTTGACAGCTCCTAGAAGCCTTCCTCCTATCCCGTATATTCGCAAAACTTCCCACAGTGCCTTTCTGTCTACCCTGTTGTAAGCCTTTTCCAGATCCATAAAAAAAAAAAAAAAAAACATCCTTCCCCTTTCCTATAGCTTCCTCACATATCTGTCTTACCACAAAAATCTGATCTATACAAACTCCACCCGTCCTAAATCCACAGTGTTCCTCACCAATTACTCCCTCTGTTCCTCTCCTAATCCTCTCAATCAAAATCCTCCCATAAGCCTTCCCAACTACACTTAACAAGCTAATCCCTCTGAAACTACTACATTCACACTTGTCCCCTTTTCCCTTGTAAAGTGGAACTATACAGGCACTCCTCCAGTCTTTCGGCACTCTACCCCCTTTCTAGCAAACATTAAATAACCTCACCAGCCAGTCCACCATCACTGTACATCCTTTTTTTTAGACCTTACTTTTACCCACATTTATCTTCAACTTTCTTCTTTCACTCATTCTCCCAAACTGTCACCAACTTCCTCAATCCCTCCTCTGATCCTACTACAAGCGCAGTGTCATCCGCAAACAACATCTGGCTTACCTCCTACTTTTCTCCATTTTCTTTAAACATCTCCAATCCCTGACCCACCACCCTTGCATTTACCTCTCGCTCCACCCCATCCATGTATAAGTTGAACAGCCAGGGCGACATAACACATCCCTGACGAAGTTCCACCTTTACCTCGAACCACTCACTCTTTCCATTTCTAATCCTGATACATGCTCCACTACTCTCGTAAAAACTCTTGACAGCACCTAGAAGCTTTCCTCCTATCCCGTATATCTGCAAAACCTCCCACAGTGCCTTCCTGTCTACCCTGTCAAAGCCTTTTCCAGATCCATAAAAGCCAAAAAAAAAATCCTCACCTTTTCCTATAGCTTTTTCACATATCTGCCCTACCACAAAAATCTGATCTATGCAACCTCTACCTGTCCTGAATCCACACTGTTCCTCACCAATTACTCCCTCTTTTCCTCTCCTAATCCTCTCAATCAAGATCCTCCCATAAGCCTTCCCAACTACACAACATGCTAATTTCTCTGAAACTACTACACTCACATTTGTCCCCTTTTCCCTTGTAAAGTGGAACAATACAGGCACTCCTCCAGTCCTCCAGCACTCTGCCCTCTCTCCAGCAAACATTAACCTCACCAGCCAGTCCACCATCACCAATTGGAATAGTGTTAAAAATGTGAAAATTATTACAATTGGAAGGTGTTGAGATGGGAGGGGCAGTGAAAGGGTTTTTGGGTGGGTGTGGAGTGGATATATGCTCTGCTCCCCCCCCCCACACACACACACAATAGGGGATAAACGCCCAGTAGTATTTATCTATGTTTGCTTATTATAGAACCATCTATTCTATAGCTCTAGCCAAAGATGGAGGGTGGGATTAACACATCTAGTCGTAGCCTTCTTGTAGCCATCTAGTGAGATGAATGTTAGAGAGAATTATTCACTTAAAGCTAATCTTCAAATCTCATCAACACTTCACCTCCATCTGGTTTTCCTATAGTAAAATGAATACACCTCATAAACTGATGCTAATTATATTTTACAATTCTCTGTACAGATATCGTCGTAATGGAATTCGCCATGTTGAAGAATGTAGAGAGTTTGAAATTGCAAGGGCAAGAAGAGATAAGAAAAAGGAAAACAAGAAAAAGGGGGTAAGTTTAGCTTTTTTTTTTTTCTTTTTTTAATGTATTAATAATATTGATAGCAATTGATATTAACTGAGGCATATGTATGTGTGCTTGTGGTGGTCCTGCAAGATGGACAGCATAGCTGCCCATTTACAAAATATGTCAAGCCTCTCATTCTATTAGAAGGTGCAGTCCTGAGGGCCTGACACTTGTTTCTGGACTGGACCCAAGATCTCTCTTGGAGAGGTTCAACTCTTTTTAAAGGGAAAAATGGGACATGTGAGTGTAGTAGTTTCAGAGGGACTAGATTGTTGGGTGTAGATGTGTGAAAAAGCTTAAGGTAGATGTGTGAAAAAGCTTTGGGAAAAGGTAAGAATATTTTTTGGGCCTTAATGGGCATTGAAAAGGCTTATGATAAGGTGGACAGGAAGGCATTGTGGGAGGTTTTGCAGATATATGGGATTGAGGGAATGTTGTTAGGGCAGTCAAGAGATTTTACAAGAGTAGTAGAGCCTGTGTTAGAATGGGAAATGGAGAGAGCGTAAAGTGGTTTGGGGTAAAGGTGGAACTGCTTGAAGGCTGTGTCATGTCACCATGGCTGTTCAGTTTGACAGGGTGGTGTGGGAGGTAAAGGAAAGGGCAATGGGCATGGGACTGGAGATTGTTAAAGAAAGTAGAGAAAAGTGGGAAGTTAGCCAGTTGTTGTTTGCTGCCAACAGTGCACTTGTGGCAGGGTCAGAGGAGGAATTAAGGAAGTTAGTGATGGAATTTGGAAAGGTATGCAATGGGAGAAAGTTAAATGTAAATGTGGGTAAAAGTAAGGTGATGAGATGTACAAGGGGAGAAAGTGACAGCAGATTGGAAGTGAGTATTAAGGGAGAGAGACTGGAGGAAGTGGATAGTTTTAGATACTGGTGTGAATGTAGTGGGAAAGGGTGGAGTGGAGGTTGAATGGAGGCTAAGAGGAGATTGTATGAAGGAGTGATTGTGCCGACAGCACTGTACAGGGCAGAAACATGGAACATAAGAGAGGAAGAGAAAAGGCGTTTGAATGTGTTTGAGATGAGGTGCCTGAGAAGTATGATAGGGGTTACTAGGCTGGACAGAGTGAGAAATGAGGAGGTGAGGAGGAGAAAAGGGGTGGAAAGGGAGTTGGGAGATAGGATTGATGAAAGAGTATTAGGATGGTTTGGGCACATGGAAAGAATGAGTGAAGAAAGACTAGTAAAAGAGGTGTGGAAGGCAGATTTAGGAGTGAACATGAGGGGTCAACTTAGGATGAGATGGATGGATGGGGTAAAAGGGGCATTGGAAAAGAGGAGAATGTCTGTTGAGGAAGGACAGGAGAGGACAGAAGATAGGGGTGAATGGAGAATGGTTGTGTATGGATGATGCTGTGATGTATAAGGGGGAGTGGGTGGGGGGATGGGGGTGAGGGAGTATGTGAGAGAAATAAATTGACACAGCCCAAAGAGATTTCTCCCTGTCTTCTTCTATTCTGCATGAGGGGACAGAGAGGGCGGGTTGCTGATTTAATGAAGCGGCCTTGCTGTGGATGTGCTGTGTCTTGTGACACTGCTTCTGACCTAGGTCAGTGGACAGGATTTAGGGATGACCCATCATCCAGGAGGTGCCAAGATAAGAGGGAGGAAAAAGGATGTAGGGGAGTGGAGTGTGATAGGGATGGAATGAGTGGGAGTGGTTTATGCCTTTGTGTTTGGGCTACCTCCCTTATAAGGGGGAAAAACCTTTAGTATATGTATGTATGGTACATGTATAATGTTTCATAACTAGAAAAATGATTAAGAAAATAGAAAATGTTCTAGAATCGCAATTGCACATCTATGCTAGCCTCCCTCTCCCTCAGTTTAGACTCATAGCTAACCTTGTGCTTTCAGTTCTGTGGAGAATGTTGTGCAGAGTAACAATAGTGTTGATTTTTAGCTTCTGTTCTTTATTATTTAATGTAGCAATTTGGCTCATGTTTATTTCTCATCAATTTTAACCATGAATTTCATCCCTTTGGTAACCATACATGTTAGAGTTGACCTAAAAAATAAAGGGGTCTAAAAAGATTTGATTTGTAGGAGGTATGATAAACCTTGGTGGTAGAGTCAGTAAACATTGTAGTGTTAAGTAATTACTCATTAATCAACCCTCATTGTAAATCTTATCACTTCTTCTTTCGTTGAAGGTTGCGACTAATAGTATACCTACCAAAGCAGAAAATGTAAGTGTTTAGATATTGTCTTCCTATTTTGATTAAGTGATCAAGATACTCATAGCATGCCTGTAACATTTACCTGTTGATTATTACTAACATGATTGTAATGAATTTAGTATAAATATTTATTTTTATTTATTTACTTATTTTAAGTTCTATTCACTTAATTTTGTTTCTGTTTGATACATTTTTCTCATTCCTTGCATTTTTATGTTCTATTTTGTTTTATCTAGCTACCCTGACTTCATTAGAATTGCAATTGCTTCCAATGCTGTAGATAATAATTCATTCCCTGCAATGTTTAGACCAAGTTATGCTTAGTTAAGGTAATTGAGGCAGTATTAACTGGAAACATGAAAAAAATATCCCAACACCCTCCACACCCCATCCACTGGTGCTTTACAGCAGACAGGTGGATGGGGTGGACACACAAGGTTTGGACCTCCCACCACCACCTCCGCTCTGAGGGATCAGCTGTCTGATGACTGCCCAAGGCTGGAGCCACTGCTGCTCCTTTGCTGGCTCACTGCTCTGCTTTTCCAAGCCTCTGGTGTTAGGTATCTCATTAATATGACAAAATACAAGAGCTTTTAAATTTGTCACAATAGGTCTTGTAATGTTCAAAAAGTACTGAGCCAGTGTAGACAGTTGCATTGTTTGTGAACTGCCTGTATCAAAACCAAAATTGCATGTGACTAATGATTCACCACTCATAATTTTTTTTTACCAAAGTGCAGTAATAATTCTCATGGCAAAACAGTACAATTTAGGATGGCTTGTTGCAATTAGCTGTCTTTGATTTCTATGCCAAGCCCAAATAGCTCTGTTACTATTTTTTACCTATTTTTTGGTGCCAAACTATTCCTGTGGTGAGGCTTTGAGTCCATGGCAGAGTACAGTACAATAGAAGCACACCAGCAGCCCAAGCCCTCAGGCAGTGTTGCGAGTGACCTAACCTGACCTTAATTATGTTGCTTCCACAGCCGAGTACTCACCCCTTTGCCTTTCATGCAGGCCAGCCTGCCTCCGACTCCAATGACTCAAGTGGACCACCCCGCAAGGTTAAAAGAGTGAGTACCTTTAGAGTCACACTGCAGGGAGTGGATGTAGATGTAGTAGGCCATTACATAGATGCTTTTGTGTAGTAGTGGATGATATTGAACACTTGTGGATCTGTTTGCAATTGTAAACAAAACCTTCACAAATTGTATACTTCTATATGTATTTATATGTGTGTGTATGTATGTGCATATGTATGTTTATATATATATATATAATGTATGTATATATATATATATAATGTATGTATATATATATATATATATATATATATATATATATAATGTATATATATATATATTACATATTTTTATACATATGTATATAATATATATTATACACTGTATATGTATATGCCTTCTTTTCAGGAGGTGCTAAGATGAGAGGGAGGGTGGAGGGGTGTGGAGTGTGTTCAGGGATGGAATGGGTGGGAATGATTTTGTGCCTTTTTCTTTTTGGCTACCCCCCTTGTAAGGGGGAAAATGCCTTGGTATATGTATGTATGTATGTATATGTATATATGTGTATATATATATATATATATATATATATATATATATATATATGTAAAATAACCACAGGAGAAGGGAAACTTGTAGACAGTAAGTACTTTCGTATATTACATCTTCAGACTAATATACAAAAGTACTTACTGTATACAAGTTTCCCTTCTCCTGTGGTTATTTTGCATGTTTGTATCACGGTGATGTGATTCCTTGTATATATATATATATATATATATACAGACGCTACTCAACTTACGTTTTAGTTACGTTCCGAACGGCCAAACGTAAGTTGAAAATGAACGTAAGTTGTTATTGCACATTCTAGTAATGTATGACCGTTCATACTGTACTATACATCCGTAAATTCTATTACCGTATCTTATAAAACACCCCTAAATCATTAATTATACACATAACATTGTAAAATACAGTAAACTTCCACTTATCCGAACTCCAAGGGGGATTAGAAATGTCCGATTAACCGAAATGTTCGGTTAATCCTACTTTGTATGTTTCGTTCCCGTGGAGTTTTATGCGGTAATGTCGGCTGCAATATTCTTACCTGTAAACTTAACATACACATGGAAATGCTTATAATAGTTCATAAACATATTCTATAGAGTATAAACAGACGATCGGGTGTAAACATGGAGTGTACTGCCACCGTGTGAGCACTTAGTGAAGCTCGCGGGGGTGGCGGAAGAGGCGGCGGGGTGTTTGAATATTCGGTTGAGATCCAAATAAGTTCGGTTGAAGCGATGGCTCCCGTATTGAGAAAATGTTCGGTTAATGCGATTATTCGGTTAAAACGCGTTCGGATAAGCACGAGTTTACTGTAACATTAATTTCAAATAAATTAAATTCAAGCAACATAAATTGAGATGGTGGAGGAGGAGGAGGCAAGGCACGTTCAGTCTGTCGTTTGTGCCATGTAAACAATGGACGCAGCATCATGCGTAAGTATCGTTTGAACTACGGAGAGCGCGCTAAATTAAAAAATGCACTCAATTTTTTTTTTTTTACCATTTTTTTTAGTCGGTTCAAACGTAAAATAAAAAAAACGTAAAACAAATGAATGTAAGTAGAGGAGCGTCTGTATATATTTGGCTACCTCCCTTACAAGAGGAAAAAGCCTTAGGTGTTTGTATTTACCTAGTTGTATTTTAAAATTCATGTATTGTTTTTGCACACACCACTTTCTCATCTAACTTGTTCCAACTGTCTATTACTCTGTGAGGAAAGCTGTTCTTTTTCAAATCTCTTCTATAGCTGTCTTTTTTTATTTTCTTTCCGTGTCCTCTTGTATTTCTGTCATCCCATTTTATCAGATTCTCTCTATCAGTAATTTCTATGCCTTTCATGATTCTGTAAATAGCTATCAAATTCCTCTCTCTCTTCTTTGCTCTAGTGTCTGTAGTTCAAGTTTTTGTAGTCTCTCTTCATATGATAGTTTTGAGAGTGTTGGTGCCAATTTTGTAATTGCTCTTTGTATTCTTTCAAGTTTTTTTATACATTTTTTTGTACTTGGTGACCATATCGTTGCTGCATATTCCAATCCTGGTCTTATCAGGGTGATTAGGATTTTCCTCACCATTTCTTCATCCAGGTATGTAAATGCCACTTTGATTGTTCTTATTAAATTATAAGTTTCTCCAAAAATCTTATTTATATGTTTCTCAGGTGACATATTATTCATAACAATGACTCCCAGGTCCTTCTCATTTTCTACTTTTTTTATTCCTTCTTCTCCCAGATTATATGATCCTGTTATTCTGTTTTTGCTTTTTCCAAATTCCATTATACTACACTTTTTTGTATTGAACTCCATCTCCCACTTCCTACTCCATTCCTGTACTTTATTTAGATCTCTCTGTAGTGATTCACAATCTTCTTCAGTTTTCACTCTTTTCAGTAGTTTTGCATCGTCTGCAAAGAAGCTCATATAGCTTTCAATTCCTTCATCCATATCATTAATATATATAGCAAACATTATTGGGGCCAGAACTGTTCCCTGCGGGACACCGCTTATTACTTCATTCCATTTTGAGTGCTGGTTTCTTATCACTACTCTGATTTTTCTTTCTTGCAAAAAGTCTTCCATCCAATTTAGTAATTTACCTTATATTCCTCCTTCAGATTCTAGTTTCTTAAGCAACTTCTTATGTGGTACTTTGTCAAAAGCTTTTTTTAGGTCTAGACGGAAACGTTCTTGCGTGACTAACTTACTCGAATTCTACAACACAGTTATCTCGAATTATGACAAAAGAAACAATATAGATTTAATATATCTAGACTTTGCAAAAGCTTTTGATACCGTCCCACACGAAAGACTACTTACTAAATTAGCTTTGCATGGAATAAGTGGTAGCCTATTAGGTTGGACTAGTAATTGGTTGAAAGGTCGAAAACAGAGAGTTGTTTTAAATGGAAAAACTTCTGGATGGAAAAGTGTTGCAAGTGGAGTTCCTCAGGGTTCCGTTCTTGGGCCACTTCTATTCATAGTATATATAAATGATATAGACCATGGACTAAAATCTACTGTTTCCAAATTTGCTGATGATACAAAACTGTGCGGAGTGGCAAATGATCACTCAAACCAATTAGATATTCAAGAAGATTTAGATCAATTACAGCAATGGTATGAAAAGTGGCTAATGAAATTTAACACAAGTAAATGCAAGGTAATGCACATAGGTAAAAATAACAGCAATTACGATTACAAGTTATTTGGAAATTCGTTAACAAAAGTGGATAGTGAAAAAGATCTCGGCGTAATTATCAGTAACGACCTCAAATCATCCAAGCAGTGTATTTCAGCCTCTGAGAAAGCAAATAAGATTCTGGGATTGATTGCGCGATCGTTTGATTTCAAAAGTCCATCACTCATTAACAAGCTATATAAATCGTTAGTTCGTCCACATTTGGAATATGCTGTTTCCGTATGGTCACCGAATCTCATTAAAGACATTGACAGACTGGAAAAAGTACAACGGCGAGCCACAAAACTGATTCCAAATATCAAAAATAAATCATACGAAAATCGACTTAAGCACATGAATCTGTTTTCCCTAAAAAAGCGTAGACTCAGAGGTGACTTGATACAGGTCTTTAAGATTTTAAAGGGAATTGACAACATCAAAAGTGACCAAATTTTCACATTGAATGAGAATCAGACAAGAAACAATGGTCTCAAACTGTCCGGAAATAGATTCAATTTGGAAGTAGGTAGAAACAACTTTGCCAACCGTGTAGTTAATGAATGGAATAAACTTCCTGCACAGGTAGTGCAATGTAGTTCAGTTCGAAGCTTTAAGAATCATTTAGATAAATACCTAAGTAAGATGCTGTAATGATTATAATTTATGTTATATTATTTGTTTTTTTTTTGTTATAATTTGTCTGTCTGATTTTCATTTATTATTAGTTATATGTCAATTTATTATCATTTACTATTTACCTGTTTGTTTGTTATTCAACTATACCAATGCATTTATTTATGTATTTTAATTGTTATTTACATTGTTATAGTTTTAATTTATTATTAATATGATTTTTTTTTTTTTTTTTTTTTTTTTTTTTTTTTTTTTTTTTTTTTTTTTTTTTTTTTTTTTTTTTTTTTCATCCGACCTAGATATGGATCAAAAGGTCTCCTGTCGGCATGCTTTGCCTTTGTAATCCTTTGTAAAAAAATGCACAATCAGCCCATCCATCTCTTTCTTGTATTATATCTATTAGCCTTGAATAGAAACATATTAAATTGGTGACGCATGATCGTCCTTGTCTGAATCCAAATTGCCTTGGATTTAGTACGTTGTTTTTTTCCAAGTATTTTACCCATCTATTTTTGATAATTCTTTCACAAATTTTTGCTATTGTACTTGTTAGAGAGACTGGTCTATAGTTGGTAGGTTCTTCTTTATTTCCTCCTTTATATATAGGTACTATA
>NC_134812.1:46464395-46536895 GCF_046742065.1 Oratosquilla oratoria
TTTATTTTCAATAAAATTACATTACATTACATTTAAAACTTAAAACATTATAAAACGTTATTTATTTATATAAAACCCTTCAAACTCGTCACAATCATCACTCTCTGTTTCGAAAAGTTGTTCGAACATATCACAAGATTCCTCAAATATGCCGTCATTGTAGGGATCCCAGTCCAGTTCCGGTGAGTTAACTTTGGCTTCGTCATCACTTTCATACAATAAATTATCTTCAGTGCCATTCATGGCATTAGAGATTCCACATTTTTTAAAAAGATTTTACGATACTTTCCACCTTAACACTTTCCCAAGCTTTAATAACAAGCTCGCAGAGAACATCAAGTGATGCACTACGCATAGCTCCACCTTTTGCAAATGACTTCTCTCCATTCGTCATCCACTCGTTCCATTGATACCTAACGTTATCTCTAACCACTTCACTACGGGCCAAAATCTCGCGGGCAGCATTAGCTGCCAGACATACGATGTTTCGTAATAATACTCGCATCATAAAAAATAGTCACCGCTTATATCGATCGTTCTCTCTTTCACCCGTGAATTTTGATAACCATAGAAAATGTGATGAAGACAGTTTAGAGAGTATGTCATTATGCAGGGGCAACTACAATAAATATAATGAAGACGCAGATATGGCAGCCTCGCGTATCCACTTGCTCCTCATGCCGCCTACGTAGTCGGTACCGTATGGAAGGGGTTAAACGGTTTGTTTAAACTTACATCAAGTGGCTAAAGTACAGAAGTTAAGACACCTGGAATAACAGCAATATCAGTATGGCTTCGTGCCAACCGTGTTTTAGAATTTGAAATTTGCCTCGTATTTTCTTCTTTTAGTTGGTGGCTCCATGATTGATATGGGCAAGCAGCTGATAAACGCAAGATTGTTGTGTGCCAACCGTTGTGTGCGGTGGAGTGAGCTACGTCGAACCAGGAACGTAAACAAATAATTTTTGTTAGTTGACGTGTGTTCTCAGAAAATCATGATACATGATTTGCTTTGTTATTTCATTTATTTTGAATTTATAAGGGTACAGTAAGTAATTTATCTGGTATAAGGATACAGTTAAGTAATGAGAAAAAAAAAAGAGAAAAAGCTGAAAAAACAGATAAACGTAATCGAAACTTCTTTTTGTACGGTAGGTTTGATACACTGATGCTTTTGTAATTTAGCAGTCGTCTTATAGTACCGATATGAGATTTATTAATAAAAATTTGCTCTAATTTTGTACCTCGTCTTATACACGGAAATATATGGTATATATATATATATATATATATATTGACTATATTATGACAAATAAGACTGAAGGTGAAAGAAGTAGACGAGGAGTAATGGGAGAATTTCACGCCTTAACGTTTTGACCCGCAGGGTCTTGACCGCAAATAAAATAACAAGCTCTCCGAAGCGTCTCATGAGATGACCCGACCGTGTATAAAATATCCTGTTACGTTTGAGTTGTTAGCTTTGTGATCAAGACCCTGCGGGTCGAAACGTTAAAGCGTGAAATTCTCCCATTACTCCTCGTCTACATATATATATATATACAGTATATATATATATATATATATATATATACTGTATATATCTATATATATATAATTATATATATGTATATATATGTATATATATATATATATAATGTGTATATATATATATATAATGTATATATATATATATATATATATATACACTGTATATGTATATATGTGAATGTGTGTGTGTATATATATATGTGTGTGTGTGTATATATATATGTGTGTGTGTGTATGTATATATATATATATATATATATATATGTATATATTTGGCTACCTCCCTTACAAGAGGAAAAAGCCTTAGGTGTTTATGTGTATTTATATATATTATATATATATGTGTGTGTGTGTGTACACCCACCCACACCAAATGGTTTTCCCTCTTATAAGGTAGCCAAATATACACACACAAACACACACCTATGAGCTCTGTGCTCTTTTGTGGGAGGGTAATATCTGTCGATCACTTGTCCAACATGTGATTCAAGACCATGGTGAAACACACACACATACGTCGGATTCTTAGTGAAGATTGGAACTCCGGAAAAGAAGTGCAATTTTTGTGGATCTCAATGATGAGGAAGTACCTTTGTTGTATTAGTAGGGAAGGGGAAAGCGCGTGGTGTAGTGGGAAGGTGAAGAAAAAGGAGAAAGGGAGGAATTACTGAGGGAATTGGAAGGAAATGAGGAAGGAGACGAACGGGCTCCCCTGGACGTCAGAAGAAATGTCAACAAGAGGGCTGTAGACGATACAGGGGAAGTCAAAAATATCAGTGAAAGCATCAAGTTTAGAAATATAGATAAGAACAGCACAATAGAAAGTGGAGATACTAATTTCCATGGATTTAATGAGGGGGGGGGATGCCAACCTCCCCTGATTAGCAAGTCTAGAGGAAAAAACTAGAGAAAATGACCAAATATTAGGAGGTTAGGTTCAGCCAACTTACACGGATTATGGAAATAGTTGATAAACTGGAAGAACTAAAGGAGAACCAAAACCTAACTATAGAAATAGAAGAATTAAAAAGACAGTTAAAAGAAGTAAAAGATGAGAATGAGGAATTAAAGAATGATATTAAAGAGAATAAAGAGTCCATAGCAAAAGAAGTACAGAGTTGGAAAAAAATCCAAGAGAACAACAAAATTGTATTGAAAGATATAGTGATACAACATATGAAAGAACAAAGGACACAGTTATTAAAGTGATGAGAGAGAAGGAGAATATAGTAAGAGACTTAGCAGACAAAAAGAATTGTATAATTATATTAGGGATGGAAGAGAAGCATAATCCAAATAGGACCACAATAGTAAAAGAGGAGAAGGAAAAGGTAAACAAGCTATTAGAAGTAATTCAAGAGGAAAAAGAAACAGGGAAAGAAATTGAAGAAGTTATTAAAGTGATGAGAGAGGAGAATATAGTAAGAGACTTAGCAGACAAAAAGAATTGTATTATTATATTAGGGATGGAAGAGAAGCATAATCCAAATAGGACCACAAGAGTAAAAGAGGAGAAGGAAAAGGTAAACAAGATATTAGAAGTAATTCAAGAGGAAAAAGAAACGGGGAAAGAAATTGAAGAAATATATAGAATAGGGAAATACAATACAGATAAGACCAGACCAATTAAGGTTAAATTCAGGTCACAAACGACAGCAGAGAATATCTTGTCAAAACAGGGAAACTAGCAGAAAGTGATCAGTATAAACAGGTATGGATAAAAAGAGAAATGAATAAAGAGGAAAGAGAGGGTGAGAAAACAAAAAGAATAGAAGCTAAGGAAAAAGCGAGAAAAGAACAGTCAGAAAAAGAGAAATTCTATTGGAGAGTAGTGGATATGAAAGTGAGGAAATAGTTCTTAGCAGAGAAAAATGGAAAGGAAACAGAAAACAATGGAAGTAGCAGAAAATAAAAAGTTTCTTACACAAATATAGATGGGTTAATAACAGGCTTGCATGAACTGAATGACTACCTGAAGGGAAAAGAACCGGACATAAAGGGAATTGTAGAGACAAAATTGAAAGGCCCACTACCACCCAACAGTGTAGGACATGGTGCATATAATTATTGGATTAGAAACAGGTAAAACAAGGGGTGGAGCTATGTTCCTGACTAAGAAGGATATAAATGTGAGGAATGTCACCTATGGAAAGAATAGAGTAGAGATGATTATGATGGAAGTGGAGGACAGGGATAGGAAGAGCAGGAAGTTTGTAGTAAATTATGTGCCTCCTAAAACGGCTTCATGGGAAGAGAGAGAACACAAAAATATGTTGGAAGACACTAGGATAACACTAAATAAGATAATGGAAGATGGAGGAAGAATAGTTATAATGGGTGACTTTAATTGTAAAGAAATCTGCTGGGAAGAGATGACAGTGAAGGGTGGAGAAGACCTAAGGGGAAATGTACTACTTGATATGATTATAGAACATACAATGACGCAATGGATACAAGAGAATACTAGGTATAGAAATGAGGAAGAACCATCGAGATTGAAGCTAATAATCACATCAGAACCCGAAATAGTGGGCAAGATTGAATATAAGACACCAATAGGTAAAGGTGGCCATATATTGGTTGAACTGGAACTAAATGAGGAAAAATACATGGAAAAAAACGAACAATATAGAAAGGGAAGATTGATGTATGGAAAAACAAATTTTGATGAAATAAGAGAATTCTTTCAAAAAGCAGACTGGGAAAGGATATACAAGGAGGAAACAACAGAAGAGAAATGGACTATTTTGACAAAAATCTACAATGGAGTGGAAAAGTATGTTCCAAGACAAATACAAGAAAAAGGATATGTAAAGTGTTGGTACAACAAAATATGTAGGGAGTTCAAAGACAAAAGGGATAAAGCTTGGATAAAATGGGAAAAGGACAAGAGACCTGAAAAATTGGAAAATATATACTAATTATAGAAATGAATATGCACAAGTGTGCAGAGAAGAAAAGAGAAAATACGAAAAAAATGTCATACAAAAATGTAAAGATCAACCAAAACTATTTTACAGATTTGTAAACAACAAACTAAAAAACAAACAAGAATTAGAGAAACTAAAACAAGGAGTTGAATACACAGAGGAAATAGAAATGGCAGAAATTATGAACAAGCATTTTAAATCTGTGTTTACGAGGGAGAACATACAACATAGAGATATTGAATGGAAGGAGAAAGTCCCCCCTATGAAAGAGATAGAAGTAACAAAGAATGAAATAATGAATTACTTGAGTAACCTCGATGTCAGAAAATCGCATGGACCAGATGAAATGGCAAACTGGATTTTGAGAGAATGCAGGAATGAACTAACAGACAAAATACATAGTCTAATAAGTAGTGCATTGAAAGAAGGAAAAGTTCCAGAAGATTGGAGAATAGCAAATATGGTACCAATATATAAAGGGGGAAGCAAGGAAGACCCTACTAACTATAGACTGGTCTCTCTAACAAGTACAATAGCTAAAATTTGTGAAAGAATTATCAAAACTAGATGGGTAAGGCATTTGGAAAAAACAACGTACCAAATCCAAGGCAATTTGGATTTAGACGAGGATGATCATGCGTCACAAACTTAATGTGTTTCTATTCAAGGTTAATAGATGTAATACAAGAAAGAGATGGATGGGCTGATTGTGCATTTCTAGACCTAAAAATAAGCTTTTGATAAGGTGCCACATAAGAAATTGCTAAAGAAATTAGAAACTGCAGGAGGAATACAGGGCAAATTGCTGAAATGGATGGAAGACTTCTTGCATGAAAGAAAAATGAGAGTGGTGATAAGAGACAAACACTCTAATTGGGATGAAGTGATAAGTGGAGTTCCACAAGGAACAGTTCTGGCCCCAATAATGTTTGCTATATATATTAATTATATGGATAAAGGAATTGAAAGTTATATGAGCTTCTTTGTGGACGATGCAAAACTGTTGAAAAAAGTGAACACTAGAAGATTATGAGTCACTGTAGAGTGATCTCAATAAAGTATGGGAATGGAGTAGAAAGTGGGAGACAGAATTCAATATTAAGAAGTGTAGTATAATGGAATTTGGAAAAAGCAAAAAAAGAATAGTGGGATAATATACATTGGGAGAGGAAGAAATAAAGTAGAAAATGAGGACCTGGGAGTCATTAT
This sequence comes from Oratosquilla oratoria, assembly GCF_046742065.1. Lineage (NCBI taxonomy): Eukaryota > Metazoa > Arthropoda > Malacostraca > Stomatopoda > Squillidae > Oratosquilla > Oratosquilla oratoria. Next base: position 46,470,083 of record NC_134812.1, read on the forward strand.
TATGAATATGGCCCCTGAGAAACATATAAACAATATTTTTGGAGAAACTTATAACTTAATAAGAACAATCAAAGTGGCATTTACATACCTGGACAAAGAAATGGTGAAGAAAATACTAATCACTTTGATAAGACCAAGATTGGAGTATGCAGCAACAATGTGGTCACCAAGTACAAAAAAATGTATAACAAAACTTGAAAGAATACAAAGAGCAATTATGAAATTGGCACCAACACACTCAGAACTAACATATGAAGAGAGACTACCTAATCTTGAGCTACAGATATTATAGCAAAGAAGAGAGAGAGAGAAGACTTGATAACTATTTATAGAATCATGAAAGGCATAGAAACTATTGATAGAGAGGATCTAATAAAATAGGATAGTAGAAATACAAGAGGACACAGAAAGTAAATCAAGAAAGACAGTTATAGAAGACACCTGGAAAAGAACAGCTTTCCCCACAGAGTAATAGACGTTTGAAACAAGTTAGATGAGAACGTGCTGTGTGCAAAAATGATACACGAATTTAAAAACAGTTTGGATAAAATGAGATATGAAGACGGGACACCACGAGCATAGCTCCCCTTCCCGTAAAATACAACTAGGTAAATACACATACACATGGACCAATGATCAAGGTATCTGCATATGGTGGTCCTGCAAAATGGACAGCAAAGCTGCCCATTTTCAAAACCTGTCAACCTATGCCTCCATCAAGAGAACCAGTCCATAGGGGTTGGCATTTGTTCTCTGGACCAGGCCCAAGATCTCTGTGCACTTGAGCTATGTTCCTTATTTCTTTATATATATATATATATATATATATATATATATATATAATATATATATATATACATACCTCGTCTGGGGTATTGGCTGCTTGTTATTGTGGCAAAGTAGCATGCAGTTGATACTTTAGGGTCTATATCGGGTGCCCCTACAGACCAGAGCCACACATCATTTTGTCTATGATAGAGGAAAACTCTGTTTATAGAGAAATGATAACACTTTTATGCTACGACTGTCCCTCTGTTATGCTGTCCCCCAACCCCTTGTTGCTGTCCTGTACCATCTGAGTATTCATTTTCTGTGGGGGAAAAAGAATACTGCCACCAAGTATCCCCACTTGGATCGTAAGAGGCGAGAAGAAAGGAACGGGGATTGGGACTAGGCATCCTTCTCCTTGTAGCCCCACAGGGGACATTCCTAAAAGAAAAAGTAAAGGCATAAGAGGGTCTGGGAGTTTTCCGACCAGCACCCTAAGGTTTGGGTCTTTTAATGTGCGTGGATGTGGTACAGATGAGAGTAAAAGTGAAGAGATAGGTAGTATGTTTGTGAGAAGAAAGATGGATGTGTTGGCTTTGAGTGAAACTAAGTTGAAAGGGAAGGGTGAGTGTAAGTTTGGGAGTGTAAGTGGGAGGTTATCAGGAGTGAAGAGAGGGCGAGGGAGGGAAGGGGTGGCTATTCTAGTAAGTGAAGAGATAGGTAAACGTGTAGTGGAGTGGAAGGAGGTTTCCTCAAGGATAATGTGGATGAAGGTGAAACTGGGAAAGGAGATGTGGGTCTTTGTAAGTGCATATGGGCCTGGCAGTGAGAAGAGTGTAGAAGAAAGGGAGGCCTTTTGGATAGATTTAAATGAGTGCATAGAGGATTTAGGGAGAAATGTCAATGTAATAGTACTGGGAGACCTTAATGCTAGGGTAGGAAATAGTCCAATCAATGGAGTGGTTGGGAAATGTGGAGTTCCAGGAAAGAATCGTAGTGGAGAGTTGATGGTGGAAATGTGTCTAAAAAGAGAGTTGATAGCAAATACAGTGTTTCGGAAGAAAGTCAAGCATAAGTACACATGGGAGAGGGTGGTGGAGGGAAGGGTGGTAGATAGAGCATTATGGATTATGTAGTGGTAAATAGGATTATGATAGGAAGAGTTAAGGATGTACATGTGCTAAGGGGAGAGGGTGGGGGAATATCAGATCATTTTTTGGTGGAAGGTAAGTTGACAGTGGAGGATAGATGGAGAAAGAGGAAAGGGACAAAAGGTTGAGAGGTTCTTAGAGTGAACTCTTTGAATGAAAAGGAAAAGGAGAAGGAGTACAAAAAGAAGCTGAAGGAGGAGTGGGAGGGAGTGAAGGATAGAGTAGAGCTAGGTGTGGAGGAGGAATGGGGATGGTTCGAGGAGGGAGTCATAAAGTGTGCAAGGATGGTGTGTGGAACAAGAAGGACAGGAGGAAATAGAGGGAAGGGTAGTGAATGGTGGGATGAGGAAAAAGAAGGTTGTAGAAGAGAAGAAGCGAGCTTTCACAGATTGGTTACAAAATAGGACGAGGGAGTCATATGAGAGGTACAAAGAAAAGAAAAGAGAAGTAAAGCAAAAGGTAAAGGTTGCAAAGAGGAGAGCAGATGTGAAATGGGGTAAGAGTATGACAGAAAATTTTGAAAGTAATAAAAAGATGTTTTGGAAAGAAATTAAAAGAGGAAGAGGAGGCAAATCAAGTAGAGAAGAAAAGGTAAAAGGTGCAGATGGAGAGATGATAATGGAAGAGAAGGCAGTAAGGGGAAGATGGGCAGAATATTTTAGGGAGTTGCTAAATGTGAAGGAGGATAGGGAGGGAAAGATAGCTGCAGTGGGAAATGCGCAGAAAATGAGAGTGATGAGTGAGGAGAATGGAGGAGAAATAAGGAAGGATGAGGTGAATGCAGTTGTTAAGATGATGAAAGCAGGTAAGGCACCTGGTCTGGATGGATGCCTTGCAGAATGTCTGAAAAAGGGAGGTACAGTGATGGTGGACTGGCTGGTGAGGTTATTTAATGTTTGCTGGAGAGAGGGTAGAGTGCCGGAGGACTGGAGGAGTGCCTGAATAGTTCCTCTTTACAAGGGAAAAGGGGACAAGTGTGAATGTAGTAGTTTCAGAGGGATTAGCTTGTTAAGTGTAGTTGGGAAGGCTTATGGGAGGATCTTGATTGAGAGGATTAGGAGAGGAACAGAAGGAGTAATTGGTGAGGAACAGTGTGGATTTAGGACAGGTAGAGGTTGTGTAGATCAGATCTTTGTGGTAAGACAGATATGTGAGAAAGCTATAGGAAAGGGGAAGGATGTTTTGGGGGCTTTTATGGATCTGGAAAAGGCTTACGATAGTGTAGACAGAAAGGCACTGTGGGAGGTTATGCAGATATATGGGATAGGAGGAAAGCTTCTGGGAGCTGTTAAGAGTTTTTATGAGGGTAGTAGAGCTTGTGTCAGGATTAGAAATGGAGAGAGTGAGTGGTTCGAGGTAAAGGTGGGACTTTGTCAAGGATGCGTTATGTTGCCCTGGCTGTTCAACTTATACATGGATGAAGTGGTGCGAGAGGTAAATGCAAGGGTAGTGGGTCAGGGAGTGGAGATGGTTAAAGAAAATGGAGAAAAGTGGGAGGTGAGCCAACTGTTGTTTGCGGACGACACTGCGCTTGTGGCAGGATCGGAGGAGGGATTGAGGAAGTTGGTGGCAGAGTTTGGGAGAGTATGTGATAGAAGAAAGCTAAAGATAAATGTGGGTAAAAGTAAGGTGATGAGATGTACAAGGGGTGAAAGTGGCAGTAGACTGGAAGTGAGCATTAAGGGAGATTGACTGGAGGAAGTGGATAGTTTTAGATACTTGGGTGCAAATGTGGCAGAAAAAGGTGTAGTGAAGGTGGAGGTAGAATGTAGATTGAGAGAAGCGAGTAAATGCCTTGGTGGATTAAAGAGTGTAATGAGGAATAGACATTTGGGAATGGATGCTAAGAGGAGACTGTATGAAGGAGTGATCGTGCCAACAGCACTGTATGGGGCAGAAACATGGAACATAAGAGAAGAAGAGAGAAGGAGTTTGAATGTGAGATGAAGTGTCTGAGAAGTATGATGGGAGTTACTAGGCTAGATAGAGTGAGAAATGAGGAGGTGAGGAGGAGAACAGGGGTGGTAAGGGAACTGGGAGATAGGGTTGATGAAAGAATATTAGGATGGTTTGGACACATGGAAAGAATGAGTGAAGAAAGACTAGTAAAAGAGGTATGGAAGGCAGATGTGGAGGGAGTGAACATGAGGGGACGTCCTAGGATGAGATGGATGGATGGGGTGTGAAGGGGGCTTTGGGGAAGAGGGGAATGTCTGTTGAGGAAGGACGGGAGAGGACAGAAGACGGGTGAATGGAGAATGGTTGTATATGGATGATATTGTGATTGCATGAGGTGGAATGGGCGGGGGGATGGGGGGTGAGGTAGTATGTGTGAGCAAAAATTGACGCAACCCGAAGGAATTTCTACCCGTTTTCTCCTTTTATGCAATGGGGGGACGGAGAGGGGGGGTCGCCAATTTAATGAAGCGGCCTTGCAGTGGATGTGCTGTGTCTTGCGACACTGCTTCTGACCCAGGGCAGTGGACAAGGTGCAGGGATGACCCGTCATCCAGGAGGTGCTAAGATAAGAGGGAGGGTGGAGGGGTGTGGAGTGTATTCAGGGATGGAATGGGTGGAAATTATTTTATGCCTTTTCATTTTTGGCTACCTCCCTTGTAAGGGGGAAAAAGCCTTGGTATATGTATATGTATGTATATATGTATATATATATATAAATATATATATATATATGTATATACTCCTCGATTCAATAAGTAATGAGAAAATGTCAAAAGAGAGACTATTTTCATAAGCTTATAAAACTTTGTCTCCTTCAAAATAATTACCTCTCGCATCTACACAATTCTGCATGCATCTCTCCCAATCCTGGAAGATCTCCTCAAAGTCCTTTTTCAGTAGTCCCTTCAGGTAACTTTCCGATGCTTCTTTCAGCTCCTCTGTTGACTGGAATCAGGTTCCCTTGAGGCTGTCTTTCATGTGTGGGAACAGGAAGAATTCGCAAGGGGCTAGGTCAGGGCTGTAGGGTGGGTGTTGTACTACTTTCATTCCCCTGTTGGCCATCTTGGTGGTCACCAGCATTGACTTGTGGCATGGGGCATTGTCCTGGTGGAACCACCAATGACCACTCCTCCACTGCTGAAGCCTCTTCTTCCTCATCTTCTCCCTGAATTTTTCAGAACAGTAAGGTAATATTCCTTATTGATGGTTTGATCCTGAGGAAGCCATTCAATGTGAATGAACCCCTGGAAGTCAAAGAAAGAAATGACCATGGCCTTCTCCTGCGACCTTATCTTTGCCTTTTTGGGTCTGGGGGAGGTCGCATGCTTCCACTGAACACTCTGACGTTTGCTCTCAGGGTCGTAGGTGAACACCCAACTCTCATCCCAAGTCACTATCTTATTCAAGAAACCTGAATCAGCCCCTATCATTTCGAGAATGTCAGTGTAACGTTCCATACGAAACTACCTCTGGTCGTCAGAGAGGATCTTTGGCACTAACTTGGCACAGACTTTGTGGAGCTTCAGATTTTCGGTCAGAACGGTCTCTACTGTGCCAGTATTAATACCAACAGCTTCAATTATCATCCTCACAGATATTCAACAGTCTTGCATCACTAACCTTTGCACTTTCTCAATGTTTTCCTCCTTGCGTGCACTTTTTGGTGCTCCAGATATGGGTTTATCCTCAACCTGTTCATTTCCTTCAGAAAATCTGTTAAACCACTGATAGAAACTTGCTTGGCTCATCTGTTCATCCCCATAGGCATCCTTTAACATTTCATAAGCTTGTTTGGTTTTCTTTAGTTTTAACACAAAATTTGATGGCATAACGTTGCTCCATGTTTCTCTGCATCTTGACAAGTGTTCACAGATCGGCAAACCGAATCAGACTGGTTCCACCACATTCACCGCTGCACTCAGACCTACAAATATAGAAAGTTGCCAGTTAATCATTTTATAGAATATATGTATGTGTACTTCACCATGAAGTAGTATTTTGATCAAATCATATTTAATGTCTCTCCTGACATTTTCTCATTACTTATTGAATGGAGTAGTATAAATATATATATATATACATACATACATACATTTTACATGGAGGATTGACAACCGCCAACTACTCTACTTTTCCTGCAACTTTGAGCTGGTAACATTAAAAACAATCCCACACTTATACAACATAGCTAACAGTTCAGAGTTTCTTACCAGAGAGATCTCTGGGATATTCCTAGGATTGTTACCAACCACCATGGGGCTGTGGGTTTTTCACCGAGTGAAACTCATGGCAATAATCAATCATTACACTCTCACTCACTCACTGATTCACTCACTCACTCTTCATACATATAGAAACCCATTTAACACCATCTTAGCATATTGTGGATGAAGGGTCATCTCTGTCCTTTTACTGCTTGGCTCAAAGGCAATGCAGCAAGACACACCACTTCCACAGGAGAACCTGACAGCTGGAGGAGGTTTGTCCATATTTTCATTATATGGTAACTCCCTTCACATCCTTACAACATAATTTATAGAGCAGATGAAAAAAAAAACATCCTTTTGGGCCAAGTTCCTTTCACCTATTCTCAGTCATTCTCCATTCACTCCTACCTCTTGCACTCTCTTACCCTGCTCCACAGACATTCCTTGTGAATCCTAACCCCCCCCCCCCATACCCCTTCCATCCACCTCATTCTTGGTCTTCATCTACTTTCACTATTTTGCTAGTTTTTCCTCACTCTTTCCATATAACTAAACCACCTTTGCATTCTTTGAGTCATCCTACCCAACATTTGTCTTTACATACAAATACCAAAGGCTTTAGTCCCCTTATAAGGGAGGTAGCCAAAAAACAAAGGCATAAAAAACACTCACACCCATTCCATCCCTATCACACTCCACTCCCCTCCACCCTCTTCCCTCTCTCTTATCTTGGCACCTCCTAGATGATTCCTGCATCTTGTCCACTGCCCTGGGTCAGAAGCAGTGTTGCAAGACACAGCACAGCCACAGCAAGGCCGCTTCATTAAATCGGTGACCCCCTCTCCGTCCCCTCATGCAGAAAAGGAGACTTGGAGAAATCCATTCGGACTGCATCAAATTTTTCTCACACATGCCCCACCCATTCCACCTCATGGATCACAATATCATCCATATACAACCATTCTCCATTCACCCCTATCTTCTGTCCTCTCCTGTCCTTCCTCAATAGACATTGCCCTCTTCCCCAAAGCCCCTTTTACCCCATCCATCCATCTCATCCTAGGTCACCCCCTCATGTTCACTCCCCCCACATCTGCCTTCCACACCTCTTTTACTAGTCTTCACTCATTATTTACATGTGTCCAAACCATTCCAATACTCTTTAATCCACCCTATCTCCCAACTCCCTTTCCACCCCTGTTCTCCTCCTGATCTCCTCATTTCCCACTCTATCCAGCCTAGTAACCCCTATCATACTTCTCAGACACCTCATCTCAAACACATTCAAACTCCTCTCTTCCTCTCTTATGTTCCATGTTTCTGCCCCATAGAGTGCTGTTGGCACAATCACTCCTTCATACAATCTCCTCTTAACATCCATTCCCAAATGTCTATTTCTCATTACACTTTTAATCCCCCATGGCATTTACTCGCTTCTCTCAATCTACCCTTGCATTTACCTCTCGGACCACCCCATCCATGTATAAATTGAACAGCCAGGGTGACAAAACACATCCCTGACAAAGTCCCACCTTTACCTCAAACCACTCACTCCATTTCTAATCCTGACACATGTTCTACTATTCTTGTAAAAACTCTTGACAGCTCCTAAAAGCTTTCCTCCTATTCTGTGTATCTGGAATACCTCCCACAGTGTCTTCCTGTCTACCCTGTCATAAGGCTTTTCCAAATCCATAAAAGCCCAAAAAACATCCTTACCTTTTCCTATAGCTTTCTCACATATCTGTCTTACCACAAAAATCTGATCTACACAACCTCTACCTGTCCTAAACCCACATTGTTCCTCACCAATTACTCCCTCTGTTCCTCTCCTAATCCTCTCAGTCAAAACCATCCCATAAGCCTTCCCAACTACACTTAAGAAGCTAATCCCACTGAAACTACTACACTCGTACTTGTCCCCTTTTCCCTTGTAAAGTGGAACTATACAGGCACTCCTCCAGTCCTCCAGCACTCTACCCTCTCTTAAACAAACATTAAATAACCTCACCAGCCAGTCCACCATCACTGTACCTCCTTTTTTCAGATATTCTGCATGACATCCATCCATACCAGGTGCCTTACCTGCTCTCATCATCTTAACAACTGCCCTCACTTCACTTTTCCTTCTTTCTCCATTTTCCTCACTCATTACAGTCATTTTCTTAGCACTTTGAGATGAGGTGCCTGAGAAGATAGGAGTTACTAGGCTGGATAGAGTGAGAAACAAGGTGGTGAGGAGGAGAACGGGTGAAAAGGGAGTTGGGAGATAGGGTTGATGAAAGAGTATTGGACACATGGAAAGAATGAGTGAAAGATTAACAAGAGAGGTGTGGAAGGCAGGTAGAACATGAGATGGATGGATGAGGTAAAAGGGGCATTGGGGAAAAAGGGAATGTGTTGAGGAAGGACTGGAGAAAACAGAAGATAGGGGTGAATGGAGAATGGTTGTGTATGGATGGTGCTATGATGCATGAAAGGGAGTGGGTGGGGGATGGGGGTTGAGGGAATATGTGTGAAAAAATAATTTGACGCAGTACAAAAGGATTCCTCCCCATCTTTTCTTTTTCTGCATGAGGTGATGGAGAGGGGGGTCACCAATTTAATGAAGCAGCCTTGCTGTGAATGTGCTGTGTCTTGCAACACTGCTTCTGACCCAGGGCAGTGGGCAAGATGCAGGGATGACCCGTCATCCAGGAGGAGACAAGATAAGAGGGAGGGAGTAGGGTAAATGGGAGCAGAGTATGTGGGGATGGAATTGGTGGGAGTGGATTTTATGCCATTGTTTTTTGGCTACCTCCCTTATAAGGGGGAAAAAGCCTTTGGTGTATATATATATATATATATATATATATATATATATATATAACTGGCATGATAATTGTACATGTAGTAATTTTTCAATAACCTAAGATATATGAGGTGAGATGGAATAACCATGGTGGAGGTGACCAATTGCAACAGAGTATCAGGATTGTCAGATTGGGCTACAAATAGTGAATTGGGCTAATTTTTAAGGCCACATGCTACTTCATATAGAAAATTTTATCATATATGTGAATAATATACATATACCAAAGGCTTTCCCCCTTATAAAGGAGGTAGCCAAAAAACAAAGGCATAGAAACCACTCCCACCCATTCCATCCCTAACATGGTCCATTCCCCTCCACCCTCTTCCCTCCCTCTTATCTTGGCACCTCCTGGATGATGGGTCATTCCTGCATCTTGCCCACTGCCCTGGGTCAGAAGTAGTGTCACAAGACACAGCACATCCACAGCAAGGCTGCCTCATTAGATTAGCAACCTCCCCTCTCCATCCCCTCATGCAGAAAAGGAGAAGACAAGGAGAAATCCCTTTGGGCTGTGTCAAATTATTTCTCATACATACTCCCTCACCCCCAATCCCCCACCCATTCCACCTCATGCATCACAGCATCATCCATATACAACCATTCTCCATTCACCCCTATCTTCTGGCCTCTCCCGTATTTCCTCAACAGACATTCCCTTCTTTCCCAAAGCCCCTTTTGCCCCATCAATCCATCTCATCCTAGGTCAACCCCTCATGTTCATTCCTTCCACCTTTGCTTTTCACACCTCTTTTGCTAATCTTTCTTCACTCATTCTTTCTATGTGTCCAAACCATCCCAATACTCTTTCATCCACCCTATCTCCCAACTCCCTTTCCACCCTCTTCTCCTCACTTCATTTCTCACTCTAGCCTAGTAACCCCTATCATACTTCTCAGACACCTCATCTCTAATGCATTCAAACTCCACTTCCTCTCTTATGTTCCATGTTTCTGCCCTGTGCAGTGCTGTTGGCACAATCACTCCTTCATACAATCTCCTAGCATCCATTCCCAAATGTCTATTTCTCATTACACTTTTTAATCCCCCAAAGCATTTACTCGCTTCTCTCAATCTACATTCTACCTCCACCCCTCCCTTTCCTGCCACATTCGCACACAAGTACAGGTACTCCTCGTTTAACGACCTACTCGGTTAACGACAACTCGGAGTAACGACGGGCTTTATGACGTTTAACGTAAATCTCCCGAAGTTACGACATTGTGTACGATAATTAAGTTGGCTGAGGCAAATTTGTATGATGTTATAAATGAACTTGTACGGTGGATATTAGCTGTGAGGTAAAGTGTTCTGAAGCTTAGGTCTACATTACCATCCTGCAAGCTGCAAAAACTACCTGGGGTACAGTGTATACCGGTAGTGGTAATTTTTTAGTTTCGACCATGGGTGCAATATAACAATAGAAAATTAATTATTAATTTTGTAAATTATAATGTATCAACGTAATATGCAATTTTGTGAGCAGAAATGAAAAAAAAATGCTAAAACAGATTTCGTAAGTAACGAAGTCATGTCGGACGAATGGTACACCATGTTTGTTATGATAGATGCTGATGTCGAAGAAATGAAAGGATGATAAATTAATTCGTCTAACCTAAACTAACCTAACCTGTGTTTAATAAATCATTACCTGCAAATTAAATGTCATCCGGCTCGTCGTCGTGAGAGACGGCAGACGACAAGATGGCATCCCGAGCCTATGCTACCGACTTCGTTCATTAGCATATTTTCTTGTAGCAAGGTATTTTTTACTTTCATTTCCACCCACAAAATTGCATATTACATTGATACATTTTAATTTACAAAATTAATAATTAATTTTCTATTGCTATATTGCGCCCATGGTCGAAACTAAGAAAATACCCCAGTATTCAATATCGAATGTCAGCATACGCGGATTTGGTCATATACGGTAATTTTAGGAACCTAACCACCGTAAATAAACAGTAAATAAAGCTTTAATGTACTGTATAAAAGAGGGAAAATACACGAAAATAAAGATACATGTATTGCTGGACATTGTACATACAGTACATGTACGTATATGTATACACTTTCGCTTAACGACCAATTCGGTTAACGACGGCGCGCTGGTCCCAATTGTCGTCGTTAAACGAGGAGTACCTGTACCTAAAAGTATGCACTTCCTCCAGTCTCTCTCCCTTAATATCCGCTTCCAGTCTGTTCTCACTTTCTCCCCTTGTACATCTCATCACCTTACTTTTATCCTGATTTATCTTCAACTTCCTTTTGCACACCTTTCCAAACTCTGTCACTAACTTCCTCAATCCCTCCGGATCCTGCTACAAGCGCAGTGTTGTCCGCAAACAACAGCTGGCTTATCTCCTACTTTTCTCCATTCTTTTTAACCTTCTCCAATCCCTAGCCCAATACCCTTGAATTTACCTCTTGCACCACCCCATCCATGTATAAATTGAACAGCCAGGGTGACATAACACATCCCTATCATAGTCCCACCTTTACCTCAAACCACTCTCCATTTCTAATCCTATCATACTCTCTACTACTCTCGTAAAAACTCTTGACAGTTCCTAAAAGCTTTCCTCTTATCCCATATATCTGCAATACCTCCCACAGTGCCTTCCTGTCTACCCTGTCATAAGTCTTTTCCAAATCCATAAAAGCCCAAAAAACATCCTTACCTTTTCCTATAATTTTCTCATATATCTGTCTTACCACAAAAATCTGATCTACACAACCCCTATCTGCCCTAAACCCACACTGTTCCTCACCAATTACTTCCTGTGTTCCTCTCCTAATTCTCTCAATCAAAACCATCCCATACACCTTCCTAACTACACTTAAGCAGATCCCTCTGAAACTACTACATTTGCACTTGTCCCCTTTTCCCTTGTAAAGTGGAACTATACAGGCACTTCAATTCTCCGGCACTCTACCTTAAACAAACATTAAATAACCTCACCAGCCAGTCCGCCATCACTGTGCCTCCTTTTTTCAGACATTCTGCATGACATCCATCCATACCAGGTGCCTTACCTGCTCTCATCATCATAACAACTGCCTTCACTTCATCATTCCTTATTTCTCCTCCATTTTCCTCACTCATCACTGTCATTTTATTAGGGCTTTCCTCTGCAACTACCTTTCCCTCCCTATCCTTCTTTACATTTAGCAACTCCCTAAAGTACTCTGCCCATCTTCCTTTTATTGCCTTTTCTTCTCTACTTGATTCGCCTCTTCCTCTCTTAAATCCTTTCCAAAACATCTTTATATTACTTTAAAAATTATCTGTCATACTCTTACTCCATTTCCCATCTGCTCTCCCCTTTGCCTCCTTTATCTTATGCTTTACTTCGCTCTTTTCTTTGTACCTCTCATATTGTTCCCTCGTTCTATTTTGTAACTAATCTGTGAAAGCTTGCTTCTTCTCTTCTACAGCCTTCTTTGCTTCCTCATCCCACCACACACTACCCTTCCTTCTATTTCCTCCTGTCCTTGTTTGACACACCATCTTTACACACCTTATGACTCCCTCCTTGAACCATCCCCATTCCTCCTTCACCCCTAGTTCTACTCTATCCTTCACTCCCTCTCCTCTCTCAGTTTCTTCTTGTACTCCTTCTCTTTTCTCATTTAAGCAGTTCACTCTAAGCACCTCCCTACCTATTGTCCTTTTCCTCTTTCTCAATCTATCCTCCACTCTCAACTTACTTTCCACCAGAAAATGATCTGATATTCCCCCACTCTCTCCCATTAGAAAATGTACATCCTTAAGTCTTCCTACTATACTCTAATTTACCACTATATAATCTATTAATGGTCTACCACCCTTCCTTCCACCACCCTCTCCCATGTGTACTTATGCTTGACTTTCTTCCTAAATGCTGTATTTGCTATCATCAATTCTCTAGACACATCACCATCAACTCACCACTATGATTCTTTCCTGGAACTCCAAACTTCCCAACCACCCCATCTCTTGGTTCCTTTCCTACCCTAGCATTAAGGTCTCCCAATACCACTACTTTGACATTTCTCCCAAATCCTTCTATGCACTCATTTAAATCTATCCAAAAAGCCTCCCTTTCTTCTACACTCTTCTCACTACCAGGCCCATATACATATACAAAAACCCACATCTCCCTTCCCAGTTTCACCTTCATGCACATTAATTTTTAAGAAACCTCCTTCCACTCCACTACACGTTTACCTACCTTTTCACTTACTAGTATAGCCACCCCTTCTCTCCCTTGTCCTCCCTTCACTCCTGATAACCTCCCAACTACACTCCCAAATTCACACTTGCCCCTCTCTCTCAACTTGGTTTCAGTCAAAGCCAACACATCCATCTTTCTTCTCACAAACATACTGCCTATCTCTTCCCTTTTACTTTCACCTGTACCACATCCACGACATTAAAAGACCCAAACCTTAGGGTACTGGTTGTAAAACTCCCAGACCCTCTTATGCCTTTACTTTTTTAGGAATGTCCCCTGTGGGGCTACAGGGAGAAGGATACCTAGTCCTAATCCCTGTCCTGTTTTTGTTGTCTCTCATGACTCAAGTGGGAAGACTTGGTGGTAGTATTCTTTCCCCCCACCACAGGGGTAAATATTCATAAACATTTGAATTAAACATTTAAATTAAAATTGCATAGGCCTATTTTGTATACTTACATATACCAAGGCTTTTTCCCCCTTACAAGGGAGGTAGCCAAAAAGGAAAAGGCATAAAATCATTTCCGCCCATTTCATCCCTGAATACACTCCACACCCCTCCACCCTCCCTCTTATCTTAGCACCTCCTGGATGACGGGTCATCCCTACCTTGTCCACTGCCCTGGGTCAGAAGCAGTGTCGCAAGACACAGCACATCCACAGCAAGGCCGCTTCATTAAATTGGTGACCCCCCCTCTCCATCCCCCCATTGCATAAAAGGAGAAGACGAGGAGAAATCCCTTCAGGCTGCGTCAAATTTTGCTCACACATACTACCTCACCCCCCATCCCCCCGCCCATTCCACCTCATGCAATCACAATATCATCCATATACAGCCATTCTCCATTCACCTCTGTCATCTGTCCTCTCCTGTCCTTCCTCAACAGACATTCCCCTCTTCCCCAAAGCCCCCTTCACCCCATCCATCCACCTCATCCTAGGACATCCCCTCATGTTCACTCCCTCCACATCTGCCTTCCATACCTCTTTTACTAGTCTTTCTTCACTCATTCTTTCCATGTGTCCAAACCATCCTAATATTCTTTCATCAACCCTATCTCCCAACTCCCTTTCATAATCATATCACTCACCGCTCCATCACACTGAAAGACAACACACTGCTGCATGCCAGACCCCCTGATATCCACCCTTCTGAATCCTCTCTCCCACGAAAGGACAGAGTCCACTTGGCCAGACTGCGGTGCGGTCACCACCCAGCACTTCTAAGCTACCAGAAGAGGCTGGATGACCGCATTGTGAACAGCTGCCCAGGATGTAACACTTCACCCCATACCATACAACACATAATGGAAGACTGCATTATACACAATCATGCACGCAAACAACACAACATACGCTCTATAAAGGATTTGTGGGAAAACCCAGTTTTGGCTATGGCGTTCCTTGGGGAGACGGGACTGCTCGGACAGACAGTCTAGGGAACGACAACAACAACAACAACAACAACTCCCTTTCCAAAGGATTGTGGTACTCCCCAAGGCAGACGTAGCTCCTCTTGGGGATCGGTGCCACCTGCGTAGAGCCGGTGGCCAGGGCTGGTTGCCGCTGTTTGGCCCCCAACTCTTGGGGTTGTGGGGTGGTCCCATGACGTAGACGCTGCGGCTCCAGAAGAGGCTGGATGACCGCATTGTGAACAGCTGCCCAGGATGTAATACTTCACCCCATATCATACAACACATAATGGAAGACTGCATTACACACAATCATGCACGCAAACAACACAACATACACTCTATAAAGGATTTGTGGGAAAACCCAGTTTCGGCTGTGGCATTCCTTGGGGAGACAGGACTGCTCGGACAGACAGTCTAGGGAACGACAACAACAACAACAACTCCCTTTCCACCCCTGTTCTCCTCCTCACCTCCTCATTTCTCACTCTATCTAGCCTAGTAACCCCCATCATACTTCTCAGACACCTCATCTCAAACACATTCAAATTCCAAAATGCTGTGGGGGCAGGAGTTATAATGCTGCCCACCAGCAATCATTGTGCGATTACTTGGATAATACCTATTGCCTATCCATACTGTACCACACCTCCATATGATTTCCACCAGGTCCCCACTTGTCTTCATTGAGATACAGTACTAATCATGATAGGACTGAACATAATTTTGATATGAATAATGTGACCCACATTATTCCTGGTGCAAAACATAGGTAAAGCCGAATGCAAACATATCACTGATGAACCCCACATGGTACAAGGTGTATGCAGTGGCTTAGTGGAACCATTAGAAAAGCCAATGGTGCAAAATATCAACAATAAACATAATGTATTTGTTAACATCTGACATCACGGTTATCATGAGTAAGTGGCTTTACAAGGCTTTTGTTATTTCACTTGACCTTTTCTTAAGTAAAGACAAGCAGAGCCACATGTTCATGATAGTCATTGATGTTGAATGTTATGAAATGCGTTATGTGTATTGTTGTTTTGCACCACTGGCTTTTCCGGTGGCTTCCCTGTGCCGTTGCATACACCTTATGCCACATAGAGTTTACCAGCAATATATTTATATTCAGCTTTACCCACATCTTGTGCCACTCCTTACTGAGCTGTGTGGAAACACCACTTTGTTCACCTGGGGAAATCATTATGAAGGCATGATACGGAATGGATATGATAGTGATTAAACAATGAAGGGCAACAATATGACTCCCACCCCAGGTAGCATTTCAACATGCTATGCCAATGTTGTACATATGGTCATTGTTTTTCAGTGACTTAAATGTATTTCCAGTATGCATGGTGAAATAAGTTGCATATAACAATAGACTATAAAACAACATAATGCATAACAAACATTGAAACCAGCTGATCAAGCAAAAATTTATATTGGCAGTTTTGGGCATTAACTGATGTCTTCTGTACTGAACCCCCATTAATGATGAGGGATTATATACAGTAGATCCTTTGCTCCTTTGTTTTTGAACATCTCACAAGTCAAAGAAATATGGTTATGAGAGAGAGAATTTTTTGCCTCGGTAATTGACCTAAATATTCATTCTCAACCAACCTGAACAGAGAAAAATGGAAAATGGGGCAGAATTCAAAAATTTGTGGAAAAATATCACCCTGATAAAACTGTATCCAGTAGATCAGTTAACTTCTTTTGATCCTCAACCAAATTGGTTCTGGAACAATTTTATAGAAAGACTTGTGATTGAGAACAGAGGTTCAACTATGTGTGTGTGTGTTTAAATATATATATATATATATATATATTTTTTTTTCTCCCCACCCCTTTCATTTTGAGGGACAATTTTTTCTTATCTGTATAACAGAGGCTTTTCCACTTGTAAGAGAGCTATATGGCCAGGACCCACACCCGTCCCACTCCCATTCTTCACCCATTTGTGTCCTTTTCATCTTAGTTTCATGTGGATTAAAAGTAATTCCTGTCTTCCATCCACTGCCCAGGTCAAAAGCAATGTACCAAGACAGCATGTCCTCAACAGAGTTAGTTGCTTCATTTACACAGTGACTCACTTCTCAATTCCTCATGTGAATGTAGAAAAGATGAAGAGAAGTCCTTCCTGGCCAAATCAATTTATCCTCCATTCACAATCATTCTCCACTCATACATATCCTTTGCCTTCTCCCTTCCCTCCTTAACATTGTCCTTTTGCTCAAAGCCTCTTTCGCCCCATCTGTCCATCTTATTCTTGGTCTTCCTCTCAGGTTCACTCCATCCACCTCTGCCCTCCACACTCTTTTCACTATCATTCCTCATTCATTTTTTCCATGTGTCCAAACCATTCCCTATTCTTTCATCAGCCCTGTCTGCCAGCTCCCTTTACACTCCTGCTCTCCTCCTCACCTCATTTCTTACTTTATCCTTGTAATTCCCACTGTACTTCTTAAACACTTCATGTCAAACACTTAAATTTCTCCTTTCTGCCTCTCTTAAACTCCAAGTTGGTGCTCTATAAAGTGTTATAGTCACAATCACACCTTCATACAGTCTCTGTTTCCATACCCGGATACCTATATCTCATGACACTTTTAATTCCTACAAGACATATACTTGCTTCCCTCACTGTACAGTTTAACTTTACCCTAAATTTTTAAAACTATCCATTTCTTCGAATCTTTCTCCTTTAAGGGGACCGGCTGGTCAAGAATCGATGAAAATTGGGGAAAAAATGAAAAACTGGGAATAAAATTCTGTATGTGGAGTATTTAATCAAAATTCGCCTTATTTTCGTAGTTATGGCAAATAAACCCCCTCCTCCCCCCAACTCGACCCCATCTCGGCCCTATGATACGTATTGGTCACTACAATATATATATTATTGCAATAAATAACAATAATTTGTAATGATTGAGTGCTATTCCTAGTGACTTCTGGCAACTCTGTGTCTGTACCAGAGGTTATATATAGACCCCAGAATGGGTAGATGCCTCAGAAAGCGATAAACAGTAGACAAAAATTGAGTGATACGCTCCACTGCAAGCCACCATCAATCCTTTTGTCATTTGACAAGCTGTTATACTATTTTTGAGATGCCATGTCCTCGCAAGCAAACCAAACACCTTCAGGAAGCTAGGAAAAGGCAATAATTACAAAGTAAGCAAGCTATGACACCCTAATGTAATAACCTGCCTAAAATGCAGGTGGGGACCAGGAGCTAGAAGACAGAGGATTATGACTGGACATCAACATATATGACTGAATATGAATAAATTTTATTCTAAATATCATCAACATTCAAGCCTAAAAAGCTAAATAAGGAAATGCCATGATATCCCTTATTTATATTAGTATGTAGGGGTTCAAAGTTAGTTAAAACTTTGACGGCCCGTATCTCAAAACCTAAGTTTTATACCTTCAAACTTCTACTCCTCCATAACTTCTAAATCAATTTCAATGAAAATTCACACATAATATGTCTAAATCTGCCTGATTGATGAAATAGAACGTTTTTTTTAATATCTGAAAGGGTTAATTTTTGCAAAAAAAAAAATTCCTATTTGAAGGGGGACGGGGTGGGAAAAGATATAAAAATTAAAATTCCACAAACTAATTACTTTAACTATTAGTTTGAAGGTCTGGATAAGGTCCTTCCACCATATTAATTTCATTCATGTAGAGCAATTATTATAGGAGGAGTAGTCATTTCAAAATTATCAATTTTTTTGAAAGGGAGATGGGGGGGCAAAACATGAAAGGGTTGCAGATTAGTTTTTTTGGGTTAGGAAAGATGTATATGGTGTCCTTAACTCCTGGCATAAATTTCTGTGCAATAACCCAATTAATAAAGATTTTCATCTTTTGATCAGCCGGTCCCCTTAAGACTTACCTTCAGTTTGCTGCCACCCCCAAATCTTGTATATCTCATCACTTTGGTTTTACCCACATTTACTAGAAACTACTTGTACATACCTTCCCAAACTCCATCACTAGCTGTCTCAGACCCTAATTTGACCCAACCACAAGTGTGATGTCATCAGCAAATAATAATTGGCTTACCTCCCACGTACCGTATTTTTCGGACCATAAGGCGCTTCGTACCATAAGGCGCACCCGTAATTTGCTATTCCCCGTCCTTACATAAGGCGCACCTGACCATAAGGCGCACCTGGTTAGGTAGGTCAAACACCACCAGAGGCGCCACCGTCGATGACGAGCACAATAGCACGTCATTTTATGAGCACGCCATGCAAACGGTCAAATTTACATACCGCGGGAAATTTCATTCATGCAAATGTTATACGAGTGTATTTACTACGATCGTAGTAAATTTCAAGCAATTACATCATCAGTTACATGTCGGTACATAAAAACATAAGATAAACATGGCGGCTTGCATTCAGCAGTAAATCGAAAATTGGTTTATGTTTCAGTGTAAAAAATGAGCTAAAATTCA
The DNA here is from genome assembly GCF_046742065.1 of Oratosquilla oratoria. Classification (NCBI taxonomy): domain Eukaryota; kingdom Metazoa; phylum Arthropoda; class Malacostraca; order Stomatopoda; family Squillidae; genus Oratosquilla; species Oratosquilla oratoria. The sequence goes on from NC_134812.1 coordinate 46,489,137, forward strand.
GTGTATTGGCAACTGACCAAAATGAACAAAAACTACTAGTTTCGCGGATTATTCTAATACCAAAATACAGGTAAACGTCGACTTACGATTTTTCGACTTTACGATGACGACGACGACGATATGATATATTTAACCCCTTCCATACGGTGCCGCACACGTAGGCGTCATGAGGAGCAAGTGGATTCGCGACGCTGCCATATCGGCGTCTTGATTATATTTATTGTAGTCGCCCCTGTGTTTTTACATTCTCTCAAATGTGCCCTTAATCCCATTCTCTGTGGTTTTCAAAATTCGCGGGTGAAAGAGAGAACGGTCGATATAAGCGGTGACTATATTTTATGATGCGAGTATTATTACGACACGTCGTACGGCTGGCATTGGCTGCTGCCCGCGAGATTTAAGTTCCGCACTGAAAATACATATTATAGTGTTTGAATATGGTAAAAAGGATAAAAATAATTAAATAAACTACTGTACATGTTTAATAGGCTATATTCAGTATCTCTGGTGGTTAATATACAGGTAGGCTAGGTACAGTGACCACGGAACAGAGTGATACACAAATTGGGGATCGACTTATGATGAAATCGTCTTACGATGGCTCTATCGAAACCTAATGCCATCGTAAGTCGACGTTTACCTGTAAAGGCAGCGTGTTACGGAAGAGCTGAGAAATCGGTGGTACTAATTATTATTATTATTATTATTTTTTATTTCTATCGGGTCGGATTATCGGATGACAACAACATCAACGTCCATCCCGCCATCTTATCTATGATCACTGGTGGTATGAATCAAACTGCACTCTATTAAGTTTCTTACTATTATGTTATTAGTGTAATAGACTTATAGTTGAATTATTTGAACTATTTTCTTTAAAATGTGTGATTTTCATGTAATATGATCAAAGAGAAGTTACGTTTTTATCCTCCGTAATATTACGGACCACAGCTACGATTCGTCCTGCCCGCTATCTATGATCATTGGTGGTATGGATCAAGCTACACTATTAAGTTTGTTACTGTTATGTTACTAGTGTAATAGATTGCATATAGTTGAATTATTCAAACTATTTTCTTTAAATTGTGTGATTTTCATGTAATTTGACGGTATTCGTAGCTGTGGTGGGTAATTTTACATAGGATAAAAACGTAATTCTTTGATTAAATTACATGGAAATCACACATTCTAAAGAAAATAGGTCAAATAATGCAACCATATGCTAAATTCTTATATAAAATTGTGCCTGTCAGTAAAAACCGACCATTGTTTACGTTTGATCGGCGATTAGTCAGACCGCACGTTTCGGCCTGATTTTCCCTTCAAAATGCAATATCTAGAGAACTAGGACAGCTAGATGGATAATTCAAATTGCATTGTACTCATAGCGACTTCCTGCATCCCATGAGAACTACTTCAGCACAAATATCAGGAATTCCATTTTCATGTTGACCTAGCTAACCTTGTCTCGTCATCGGATAATCATGCAAATGTGAGTGCATTCAGAACTGAACATTTTCGTTGTTGAATGAGAAAAATCGGTTGGGATTTAGCAAAATTACAAAAATAAATGATATATTTTTTATTTTGGTCAGTGAAATCAGACCACCTCCATGGACGGTCTGCCCTGCCAATACCCCTATAAAACAACAAACATGTTACGGGAATTGTGGGGAATAAAACCAACAGTAGCAGTTTATTCCCGGAATTCTCTATTCACTTAAAAACACAAGATTACAAATGAAGGTAAATTTTTAGTTTCGACCATGGGCGCAATATAGCAATAGAAAATTAATTATTAATTTTGTAAATTATAATGTATCAACGTAATATGCAATTTTGTGAGCGGAAATAAAAAAAAAAATGCTGAAACGGATTTCGTAAGTAACGAAGTCGTGTCGGACGAATGGTACGCCATGTTTGTTATGATAGATGCCGACATCGAAGAAATGAAATGGTGATAAATTCGTCTAACCTAATCTAACCTGTGTTTAATAAATCATTGCCTGCAAATTAAATGTCATCCGGCTCGTCCTCGTTGTCGTCGTCGTGAGAGACGTTGGCGTCCCGAGCCTATGCTACCGACTTCTTTCATTAGCATATTACGTTGATACATTTTAATTTACAAAATTAATAATTAATCTTATATTGCTATATTGCGCCCATGATCGAAACTAAAAAAAATACCCAAATGACTACAGTCTGAGTGAAGCGAGACTAGACCAATGCAAAATGGCTGTCTGTGTTGTGGACGCTATCATGTCATAGCCATGATAGCGTGAATGAATGCGGTGGCATGGACCCGAAAACTGTCGAAGTTTTCGCAATTTTCTTGTCAAGATACATGCACCTTGGTTATAACTTGATTGTAACTTTTGTTAAGCCTATGCACTGTCGCCGTCGTCAGGCTAGCTACGAAACGTGTCAAAATAGTACGTCACTATCCAAGGCATTTTTTTTGCACTGAAGCCACACATAAGGCGCACCGCATGATAAGGCGCACCACCCGATTTTGGCCGATTTTAAGGATTTTGCCCGCGCCTTATGGTCCGAAAAATACGGTAACTCTCTTTAACCATCTCCAATCCTCTGCCCATTACCCTCACATCTATCTCCTGTACCACCCTGGTCCATATATGCATTGAATAACCACATCCACATTACACATCCCAGGTGGTTAAACCACCCACTCACATCTACTGCCTTCACATCTTCATCCCACCATTCACTACCCTTCTGTTCCCCCCCCCATTCTCCTCTTCCCACATACCATCTTTACACACACTGTCACTCCTTAAAATATACCCATTCTTCTACTCCAACCTCCCCTCTGTTCCTCATCACCTCATACCTCTCTCAGCTTCTCTTGGTATTCCTTCTGTTCCTACCCATTCATTTTGTTAACTCTGTACTTCTCTACCTACCACCCATTTCCTCCCACTCCCATCCATCACCCATTTGATTCTCCTAATTTAGATCCTCATAGATGTAGGGTCATCCCTGTGCCTACTGCCCTGGTCAAAGCCATTGCAGCAAGACGCAGCACATCCACATCAGGTTCCCACCTCTTCATTTATTTGGCAACCCTCCCTCCTCATCCCCTCATATGAAAATAGAGAAGATAGAGAGAAATCTTTTTGGGCCATGTTAATTTATGGTCCATTCACAACCATTCTCCACTCATACCTATATCCTGCCATCTCCCTACCCAGCTCAACAGACATTCTCCTTGTACTTAAGGCTCTTTTCACCCTATCGATCCATCTTATTCTTGGTTCATCCCCTCAATTTCACTCCATCCACCTCTACCTTATACAGTGCTAGTCTTTCCTCTTGCATTCTTTCAATGTGACCAAACCACAATTCAGTTCTGTCTTTAGCAGTCTTGCTCAACAGACATTCATTGCCCAACCAAGCCCCCCACTAACCCCTACCATCCACCTCAGTTTTGGTCTTCTTCTGAAGTTCACTCCATCTGTTTCTACTTTCTACACTTTTACATAGCCCAACTGTATTGCACTCTTCAGTCTGCCTTTGTTCCATTCCTGTCCTTTTCCTCATCTCCTTTTTTCTTATTTTGTCCATTCTTGTAATGCCCATCATTGTTCTTAAAATATTTCATCTCAAAACATTCAGACTTCTTCTTCCCATACATTCTAAGTCTCCTCTCCATATAACCCTCTCTTTACTTTCACCCCCTAATATCTATTTCTCACAACACTTCACTCCACCCTAACATTAATTACCTCCTATACTTACTTTACCTCCACATCCATTCATCATTTCATTGCACATTACCATGTGCACCACCACGTTCAGTACTTGAAACTCCTCCGCCCCTCACCCTTCAGGCTCGTACCTAACCTGCCACCATCATTATTCCTTGTACATCTCATCACTTTACTTTTGTACATTTACTTTTATTTTTTCTTCTGACACACTGTCAAACTCAGTTACCAACTGCTTCATTCTCTTTAGAATCATCCACAACCATTCTCATTCACATCTGGTTTTGGCAAGCAGTATATAGTAATAATAATTGTTGACTCAAGCTGGCAACAGTCCCCTGGCCCTCCCACAGATCTCTTAAGGGAAGAAACTTAAGATAGTTGACATGTATTGGTGTGGGAAAATTTCTGAATGAGAAGGTATAATACAGTTGGTGTTGATAGAGAGGGATCCTGAGCACAGTCCAGAGATTGAGTATTAGGTGAGGAGGTTGACAGGTTTTGAAAAAGGGTAGCACTGTTTGTCCTCCAAGACCACCACAAGGAGTTGCTTGTCATTGGTCCCTGGCTAGCAGAAAGAAGAACCAATCACAGTATACAAACAATTCATAAGAACCATGTGTGATAGTGCCTCCAGAGCATGTTTCCAACAATCAAGAAAACAAAGACATCCTGCAAGCAACACAGCAAAACATTAGAAGAACATCTAAACTCAGAAACCAAAATTTTCTCGAGAGAACTCCACAAGAACCCTGAAACCCACCCATCCATCTCATCACATTACACAAGTACAGCAAATTGAAAAAAAAAAAAAAAAAATCATCATAACATTCAAACATCTACTAGAACCTGCCTTCTGTACCACTTATGTCCATATAAAAATGTACACACTCTAGATATTAAAAGAAGCACTCCAAGACTGACCTCTAAACACTATACCACACCTGTACATAGAAGTGATAAAGTACATTTTCAAGGGAACAGTGTAAAGACAGTTGTAGTATGAAAGTAGCACCATTCCACTATGATTAGAGATTTTACTCCAACAAAGACAAATGATGTGTGGCTCTAGTCCATTGGGGTTGCCCCAAAACAGTCCCTAAAGCATTAGCAGCATAGTAATGTGAATGGAGAATGGTTGTGAATGGACTACAGTTTGATGCATCCTGAAGGGCTTTCTTTTCTTTATTTTTGTACGAGAGGATGAGGAGTGAAAATCAATGTGGATGTGCTATGTCTTGCTACATTGCTTATGACCTGGGCAGCAGGGGGAGACAGGGATGACCCTTCTTTTATGAGGAGTTAAGATGAAAAGGAAACAAATGGGTGATGGATGGTAGTGGAATGGAGTGGAGGTTCATGCCTTGGGTAGCTACATCCCTTACAAGAGGCCTTTGGTATACTGAAAGACATAGATGACAAGAAAAGGACATGGAAAAACAATTATCAATCCATTGTCTAGGATCTCTCTTGCAGGAGACCCACAGCTCCCAAGTAAATGGCAACAGCCACTGAATGGGCCAATATGTCACTCAAGGAAGAAATATTGTATTTTTCTAATTGTATGAAGGAAAGGAGTAATGCTTGTAGGAACCTGCATCTTACTCTCCAATTATAATACCTGGCAATAAATTCAGTGTTCCACCTAGGGCTATATCTTCTTACTCTCCATTTATCATACTTAGATTTAAAATAATTTACTGTTCTGGCTTGGGCTATATTACCTTTTAAGCTATTTCAAGTAGTTATCCATCTGTATGGAAAATGTATTTCTAGACATCGCTCAGATGTAATGTTGACTGGGAATAGTTAACCTTTTCAATACGAGTTAAATTCTCACAGGCAGCATCAGCTGCCTGGTGTATGATGATTCACTGATGCACCACAATACTCGCATTATAAATATAAAGTTACAGCTGTATTACTTGTTCCTTTTCACTCTGAATGTTAAGAACCACTGAAAATATGATCAAGTCAATTCACAGAATATGGGGTCACTCAGCTGCAACTACAAAATAGATGTAATGAAGATGCCAATGTCAGCATCCTCATATACCCACTCGTGCCTCATAATGCCTATGTAAGCGTCATCACATAGAAGGGGTTAATGCAAGGCAGTGTAGGATGAGGTGTTCAAGTGTCTTCTTTGTTTCATCTAGGGCAGCTTGATTCTCTGAGCAGACCTGTTCTGTGTTCATACTGTTTTAGACCTTGATGGTATCCTAAGCACAATCATGCTAGTATAGTTCTTACTTCCCTTGAGAGGGAATTTTCTGTGGAACTGATATTGGGATGGGTGGGGAGGTGCAGTGGGCAGGCCTGTTCTGTGTTGGTGCTGTCTTAGACCTTGATGATGTCCTAAGCACAGTCATGCTAGTGTGGTTCTTACTCCCCATGAGAGGGAATTTTCTGTGGGACTAATATTGGCTTGGGTGGGGGTGCAGTATTGAGTTTGATGATCTGTCTTGAAGAACTTGTTTTATGATCTGGTTGTGAATGTGTTTTTGTGTTGTGTAGTGCAGGTGGTAGGTTGCTGTATGTCTGTATAGTATGCAGCTGGTGTATTCGTTGTTACATTCTGCAGGTTGTGCTTGTGTGATGTAATGAGATGGGTGAGTGGGATTGAGGGTTATAGTATAGAACTGTTTACCTGTCATTTCCATATGATGTCTTTTGGGAAGAATTTTGGTTTTAGGGTACAGGTGTTCAGTTGGGGTAGTTTTAATGGATCCTGTCATTACTTACAATGCTTTGTTTTGTATGGTTTATAAAGTGTCTTGTGTTTACTTTGCTGATTGTTGTGAACCAATCTGTAGACATAGTTCAGTGTTTATCTAATGAATTTTTGTAGACTGATTAGATTCCTTCTGTTGTCCAGAGCAGATTTAATGTTGTATGCGTGTCAAATGTGAGACCTAGTATTTATGGTTCTTTTCATTGGGATGGGTTGGGATTAGATAATTATAACTGGGCATGTGCAGTCAAGGAGACAGAATGCAACAACCTTTGCTTCTTTCCTGTACACTACAGTTCGATAAATACACACACTGTGTACCTCAATCAAGAGAAGGCTTTTGATATAAGGTGCTTCACAGTCACCTTTGTGGAAACTGGAGTATATTGGAAGACTTATGAAAATTTTGTAAGGGAAGGTATATGAGGACAGTAAAGAATAAGATGTCATGATAGATCAGCAGAGTTCCACGAAGATCAGTGCTAGCACCAATAATGTTTGTCATATGTTAATGACAATGGAAGTTACAATGAGCCATTCCAGCATATTTGCAGATGATGCAAAAATCATGAGAAAAGTGAAAAACAAAGAGGACTGTAGGTTGTTGCAAAAAGATCTAAATGCTATATATATGGAGCCAAGAATGGGAAATGAATGTCAATACAAAGAAATGCAAAATATTGGAAATGGGCAACAGCTTTAGAAAATCATCTTTGAACTGTTCCTTGGGAAGCAATAGAGAAAGATTTGGGGGTACTGATGTGTCACCTAACAGACATATTAGCAGGATTATTTGAGAGACATATGGACTGTTGCAGTGACTTTTCACTGTATGGATGAAGGGATAATGAAAAAATTCTTAGAAACTATGGTCCATCCAAGACTAGAATGTCAGTGGTATGGTACCCACACTGATTGAAGGGTATAAGCAAGATTGAGAGAATACAGAGGGCAGCAACCAAACAGGTTCCCAGGACTGACTACATTGAAAGAAGAGCTCTCTCTTTAATAGGGCTGGGAAGGCTTTAACCTCTTCAATACGAGTCAAATTATGGTGCACAGCATTGGATGCCTGATGTACAAGAGTAATGATAAACACAGAAAAATGCTATCAAGCCAGTTCAAAGAATTTGGGGGTCACTCTGCAACAACTATAAAATAAATGTAAATAGGATGCCAACACTTGCATCCCCATGTACCCACTTGTGCCTCATGATGCCCACATAGGCATCATGGAATGTCATCATGTAGAAGACGTTAAGAGGTCATGAGAACAAAATGAAAAAGGCTAAATGTCTAAAGGATATGAAGAAATAGTTTCACGTTCAATTGCACAAATACTCGGAATAGTGTAGGTGATATCATCCAAGCTGGAACAATACAAGATTTCAAATCTGAGTATGAAAAATGGAAAATAAAGATATAGCCCACAATGGAACCACTCATGAATTTGAATCTAGGTATGATAAATTGGAGAGTAAGAGACAGGATCCCTCAAATGTTACTCCTTTCCTGTATACTGCATCTTGGCATAAACATACATACGTACATATACCAAAGGCTCTTTCCAAAAAACAAAGGCATAAAAACCACTCCCACCCATTCCATCCCTAACATACCCCACTCCATCCCTAACATACCCCACTCCCCTCTACCCTCTTCCCTTCTTATCTTGGCACCTCCAGGATGATGGGTCATCCCTGCATCTTGCCCACTGCCCCGGGTCAGAAGCAGTGTCGCAAGACACAGCACATCCACAGCAATGCTGCTTCATCAAATCGGTGAACCCCCTCTCTGTTCCCCCATGCAGAAAAGAAGATGGAGATATACCTTCGGTCTGTGTCAATTTATTTCTTGCATATCCACAGCAAGGCTGCTTCATTTAATCTGCAACCCCCCCCACTTTTCTGCCACCTCATGCAGAAAAGAAGGGGAGAAATCCCTTTGGGCTGTGTCAATTTATTTCTCACATATATTTCCTCACCCCCATCCCCCACCCACTCCACCTCATACATCACAGCATCATCCATACACAACCATTCTCCATTCACCTCAGTCTTCTGTCCTCTCCTATCCTTCCTCAACAGACATTCCCCCTCTTTCCTAATGTCCCTTTTACCCCATCCATCCATCTCGTCCTAGGTCGACCCCTCATGTTTACTCCTTTCACCACTGTCTTCCACACCTCTTTTACTAGTCTTTCTTCACTCATTCTTTCCATGGGTCCAATCCACCTCAATACTCTTTCATCAACCCAATCTCCCAACTCCCTTTCCATCCATGTTCTCCTCCTCACCTCATTTCTCACTCCATCCAGTCTAGTAACCCCCATCATACTTCTCAGGCACCTCATCTCAAACACATTTAAACTCTTCCTCTGTTATGTTCCATGTTTCTGCCCCATACAATGCTGTCCACACAATTACTCCTTCATACAATCTCCTCTTAGCCTCCATTCCTAAATGTCTATTTCTCATTACACTTATTAATCCCCCAAGGCATTTACTCGCTTCTCTCATTCTACGTTCTACCTCCACCTACACTTCTCCCTTTCCCACCACATTTGCATGCAAGTATCTAAAACTATCCACTTCCAGTCTCTCTCCCTTAATACTCATTTCCAGTCTGCTGCCACTTTCTCCCCTTGTGCATCTCATCACCTTACTTTTACCCACATTTATCTTCAACTTTCTTCTTTCGCACACCTTCCCAAACTCTGTCACTAATTTCCTCAATCCCCTCTCTGATCCTGCCACAAGTGCAGTGTCATCAGCAAACAACAGCTGGCTTATCTCTCATTTTTCTCCATTTTCTTTAACCATCTCTAATCCCTGACCCACTACCCTTGCATTTACTTCTTGCACCACCCCATCCAAGTATAAATTGAACAGCCAGGGCAATGTAATACATCCCTGACAAAGTCCCACCTTTACCACAAACCACTCACTCTCTCCATTTCTAATCCTAATAGATGCTCTACTAGTGTACAAACTCTTGACTGCTCTTAACAGCTATCCCATATATCTGTAATACCTCCCACGGTTCCTTCCTGTCTACCCTGTCATAAGCCTTTTCCAGATCCATAAAACATCCTTACCTTTTCCAAAGCATTCTCATATCTGTCTTGCCACAAATATCTGATCAATGCCACCCCTACCTGTCCTAAACCCACGCTGTTCCTCACCAATTACTCCCTCTGTTCCTCTCCTAATCTTCTCAATCAAGACCCTCCCATAAGCCTTCCCAACTACACTTAACAAGCTGATGTCTGGAACAAAATGAATGAAACAATAGTGTGTGCAAAAAATATACACAAATTTAAGAGGAAATTAGACACTGTGAGATACTAACAAGTGTCACTACAGGCACAGCTCCCCTTCCCATAAGATACAACTAGGTAAATACACACCCTCACACAGTGCAGTGGCAGCATTCGCAACTGTTACTCCAGCAGTCTGAGTTTGAATCCTGTCCAGGACTGAAATAATTTCAGTATCACTATACTGTGAGCTGATACTCCAACTCTCATGGGTGGGAGTTGGGGATGTGTGTGTATAAGGTAGCATTACCCACAGATTGGTCATACATGAGCTCTGAGTTCACATCTGGGAGGGTGATAGCTGTCGATCAAGAATTCAACACATAATCGACCATGGTGAATCTCATACACACACACATGGCTCAAAGGTGCAGTGGTAGCATTCTTAACTGCTACTTAACCAGAGTTCAAATCCTGCCCAGAACTGAAATCATTTCAGTATCACTGTGCTGTGAGCCATCACTCCAACTCTTGTGGGCAGGGAGTTGGGTATGTGTGTGTTTAAGGTCACTGCATTACCCATTTATCAGTCATACATGAGCTCTGAGCTTCCATCCAGGAGGTTATTAGCTGGTGGTCACGAATTTAACAGATGATCCAAGACCTTGGGGAATCACACAGAGCTCAATGGTGCAGGGATACTATTATCAACCACCCAGTTATTCAGTGATCTAGGATAAGCCAGCACTCCAACTCTATTGGGCAAGGATCCGTGTTTGTTTGTAAAGTCACAGCATTACCTATAGATCAGGCCATATGTGAGTTCTGAGCTCTCATCCAGGTGAATTGCATGTGCATACACATACACACATACATGAAGGAAATAATAGTAAAATGGAAAGAAATGGTGGGTCAAATAACGAACCTCGATGTCAGGAAATCACACAGCCCAGATGGAGTAGCAAATTGTATATTAAAAGAATGTAAAAAAGAATAGCAGACAAAATATACAATATAATAAGTTACTTGCTTAAAAAAGGAAAAATGCCAGAAGACTGGGAAAATGCTGATATCATACCATTTTATAAAGGAGGAAATAAGGAAGACCCAACAAATCACAGATCGGTTTTCCTTACAAGCACAGTAGCTAAAATTTGTGAAAAAGTTATAAAAAGTAGATGGATAAAACATGTGGAGGATAACAATATACTGAACCTGAGACAATTTAGATTTAGACAGGGAAGATCGTGTACCACTAATGTGATCTGCTTTTACTCAAGACTGCTAGATATAATACAAGAAAGGGACGGATGGGCCAATTGCGCCTTCCTAGATCTACAGAAATCTTTTGATCAAATCCCCCTCAAAAAACTTTTAAGAAAACTGGAAACCATAGGAGATTTACAAGGTAAACTATTGAAATGAATGGAGGACTTTTTGCATGGAAGAAAAATGAGGGTAGTGCTCAGAGAGTCCCACAAGGATCAATGATGGCTCCAGTAATCTTTGCCATTTATGTGAATGACATGGACAAGGGTGTGGAATGTTACTTGCGCTTCTTTGCAAATTATGTAAAATTGTTAAAGAAAGTGAATATGGAAACGGACTGTGACTCATTACAGAGAGATCTGAACAGGGTTTGGGAATGGAGTCAGAAGTAGGAAGTGAAACTCAACATTAAAAAATGTAGCATAATGGAGTTTGGAAAAAGTGAAAAAATGATATCAGAACAATATAGAATTAGAACTGAAGTAAAGAAAGAGGGATCTGAAAAAGAACTGAGAGTGATCACAAAATATATGTCCCGTGACTAAAATATAAACAAAATTGTCAATGAAACCTATAACTTGCTAAGATCAATAAAAATGGCTTTTACCTACTTGGATGAAGAAATGATAAAGAAAATATTAGTCGCATTGATAACGCCTAAATTGGAGTATGCAGTGACACTATAGTCACCCAGTACAAAAAAGAATATATAGAATATTGAGAGAATCCAGAGAGCAATTATGAAGATGGCCCCAGAACTAACAAAACTCTCATATGAAGAAAGATTGTTAAAATTGCTGACTCTGGAACAAAGAAGAGAAGGAGGTGACTTGTTGACCATCTACAGAATTATGAAAGGCATGGAAGTCCTTGATAGAGAAGATTTATTAAATTGGGATAAGAGAAACACGAGGACATGGAAAGAAACTTAAAAAGGACAATTGTAGAAAAAACCTGAAAAAGAACAGCTTTCCCCACAGAGTGGTGGATATATGTAACATATTAGATGAAAGAACAGTGTGTGCAAAGTCAATACAAGAATTTAAGAACAAACTAGATATGGAGTGACACAAAGATGGGACACCATGAGCATAGCTCCCCTTCCCATAAGATACAACAAGGTAAACACAAACACACAAAGGATTACAAAGGCGGAGCATGCCGACAGGAGACCTTTTGGTCCATATCTAGGTCGGATGCGAAAAATCATAATAATGATAAAATAATAAATAAAAACTATAATAATGTAAATAACAAATAAAATACATAAATAAATGCATAGGTATAGTTGAATAATAAACAAACAGGTAAATAGTAAATAATAATAAATTGACATATAACTAATAATAAATTAAAATTAGACAGACAAATGATAACAAAACAAAAACAAATAATATAAAATAAATTATAATCATTACAGCATCTTGCTTAGGTGTTTATCTAAATAATTCTTAAAGCTTCAAACTGAACTACATTGCACTACCGGACAGTTTGAGACCATTGTTTCTTGTCTGATTCTCATTCAATGTGAAAATTTTGTCACTTTTGATGTTGTCAATTCCCTTTAAAATCTTAGACCTGTATCAAGTCACCTCTTGAGTCTACGCTTTTTTAGGGAAAACAGATTCATATGTTTTAGTTGATTTTTGTATGATCTATTTTTGATATTTGGAATCAGTTTTGTGGCTCGCCGTTGTACTTTTTCCAGTCTGTCAATGTCTTTAATGAGATTCGGTGACCATACGGAAACAGCATATTCCAAATGTGGACGAACTAACGATTTATATAGCTTGTTAATGAGTGATGGACTTTGGAAATCAAAAGGTTGCGCAATCAGTCCTAGAATCTTATTTGCTTTCTCAGAGGCTGAAAATACACTGCTTGGATGATTTGAGGTCGTTACTGATAATTATGCAGAGATCTTTTTCACTATCCACTTTTGTTAACGAATTTCCAAATAACTTGTAATCGTACTTACTGTTATTTTTACCTATGTGCATTACCTTGCATTTACTTGTGTTAAATTTCATTAGCCACTTTTCAGACACACACACATACACATACACAGGGATCAGTACTGGCTCCAATAATGTTTGCTATTTATGTGAATGACATGGATGAAAATGTGGAATGTCATATGAGCTGCTTTGCAGATGATGCTAAATTATTGAGGAAAGTGAAAACCAAAACGGGTTGTGAATCACTACAGAGAGACCTAAACAAGGTTTGGAAATGGAGTCAGAAGTGGGAAGTAGACTTCAGCATTAAGAAATGTAGCATAATGGAGTTCGGAAAAGGTAAAAAAAATATATATATCAGGATATCCAAGGAACAAAGGAAGTGAAGAAAGTTGGATCTGAAAAAGACCTTGGGGTAATTATCTCAAATGACTTGTCCCCTGATAAATAAACAAAGTTGTTGGAGAATCCTACAACTTGCTAAGATCAATAAAGGTGGCTTTTACCTATTTAGACGAAGAAATATTTAAGAAAAATATTAGTCATACTAATAAGGCCTAGACTGGAGTATGCTATGACACTATGGTCACCCAGTACCAAAAAGAATATAAAAAAAAATTGAAAGAATCCAGAGAGCAATCATGAAAATGGCCCCAGCACTTTCAAACTTGTTATATGAGGAGTGGCTAAATTGAAATTACCGACTTTATAACAAAGGGGAGAAAGAGGCGACCAACTGATCATCTACAGAATTATGAAAGGCATGGAAGTCCTTGATAGAGAGGACTTAATAAATTGGGATAAGAGAAACACAAGAGGACATGAAAAAAAATCAATAAGGATAGTTGTAGAAGAGACCTGGAAAAAAAAAATCCATACAGAGAGGCGGACGTCTGGAACAAACTGGACAAAATATTAGTGTGTGCAAAACCCATACACGAATTTAAGAGCAAACTAGACACTGCAAGATACAGAGACAGGACACCACAAGTATAGCTCCCCTTCTCACAAGATACTAGATAAATATGCACACAGCTAAACAATGTAGGGGTACCATTATCGACCACCCACTAATTCACTGATCCAGAGCTGAAAATTTTTCAGTATTGCTTTATTGCAATAGACAGGGTGCAGGGATGACCCATCATCTAGGAGCTGCTGAGATGGGAGGGAGGGTGGAGGGGTGTGGAGTGTTTTCGGGGATGGAATGGGTGGGAATGATTTTATGCCTTTTCCTTTTTGGCTACCTCCCTAGTAAGGGGGAAAAAGCCTTGGTATATGTATGTATGTATGCTTTATTGCAAACCAGTACTCCAACTCGGTGAGCATGGAGCCATGTGTGTGCATGTGTACATATGTGTATTTACCTGTTAACCTAATTGTAGTATACAGGAAAGGAGCAACGCTTGTTGGGTCTTGTCTCCTATTCTTTAATTTTCTAACATATGAGGGAGCTTCAAAAAGTTTGTGGAAAAAGTCCATAACTAAAAATTTTATGGAAGGAATTTGATTTTATCGCACATGGACATTCTTGTACCAAGGTGTTATAACAAGTTCAAATATGAACCCATAAATGCAGGTAATGATGCATCGCCGCCAGTTGGAAAACAGACACCATTTAAACAACATGGAATCCACCAAAATCGAGGTCAGGACTAACATTTTCATGGTGAAAGTTGGTTGGGAATATGCAAATCATTGATGCTCTGAAACAAGTTTATGGTGACAATGTCCCAAATAAATCAACAACCTACAAATGGATAAGTCAGTTCAGAAGTGGAAGAAACAAAATTGAAGATGAGCCCCTCAGTGGCAGGCCATCATCGTCAGTTTGTGAGAAAAACATTGATGCTGTCTGCGACATGATTGAAAAGAATAGACGAATAACCACTGAATCAGTAGCAGATACACTAAACAAATCTGTGGGTTTGGGGGCTAAGCAAGCTTTTCGTTTGATGGGTCCCTAGGTTGTTGTGCCCAGATCAGCAGCAAATAAGGGCAGATCTTTCAGTAGAAATTGTGATCAAGTGGGATGAAGACTCTGAAGCTTTTCTGCAGAGAATCGTGACAGGGGATGAATCATGGCTCTACCAGTATGATCCCGTGGACAAAATTCAATGAAAGCGGTGGCTGCACCTGGGTGGAAGTGAACTAGTCAAAGCAAAATCTGAGCATTCATGGCCACTGTCTTCTGGGATGCAGAGGAGATTTTGCTGGTTGACTTCCTTGAGAACAAAAAACAATTACATCTAATTATTATGAATGTGTTTTGAGAAAACTGTCCAAAAAAGTCTCAGAAAAATGCCCTGGAAATTGCATCAAAGCGTCCTCTTCACCACGACAATGCACGCGCTCTCGGTGCTTGGCAGACAAGAGCTGTGCTACATGAATTTCAATGGGAAATCATCCTATATCCCCCTTACAGCCCCGATTTAGCCCCATTCGACTTCTTTTTGTTTCCAAACTTGAAAAAATAATGGAAAGGTACCAATTTTCCATCAGTTTATGATGTAAAAAAAGCTGCTCTTGACATGGTTCAGATCACATGATCCTCAGTTCTACTCAGACGGACTTAAAGGCAGGGATCAATGTTTGCAGAAGTGTATTGACTTCAGTGGAACATATGTTGAAAAATAAACATCATAACTGAAACCATTTTTTCATACTGTCCTTTTTCCATGAACTTTTTGAAGCTCCCTTGTACTTAGACTCAAATTCATGTACGGTTCCAATATAATCTTTATCTTTGATTTCCAGTTGTATTAAGATTTAAACAAATGTATTGTTTGAGCTTGGGCTATATCATCTTCTAAGCTATTCTACATATACATCAGTATGGAAAACTATTTCTTCATATCCTTTCAACCTGTGTTCTTTCTTAATCTACTTCCATGAGCTCATAAAGTCCTTCTATCTTTAATCAAATTTTCTATTAATGCAATCTATCACCGTTAGTGACCTGAAAATTGAAATCATGTCACCTCTTTCTCTTCAATATTTCAAAGTTGGAAGACCTAGTACCTTTAGTCATTCATATGGTTTATCTGCCAAGCTGGGCCAGTTTGGTTGCTGCCCTATGTATTCTCTCTATCTTGCGTATATCCTTCAGTCTGTGTGAGGACCATACTACTGATGCATATTCCAGTCTATGTTCACTTCCCTAGGAATAGTTTAAGGATGGCCTTTGCCGCTGTTGCCCATTCCTATTACTTTGCATTTTTTGATATTGAACTTCATTTCCCATTCTTGACTCCATGCAAAAACAGTATCTAGATATTTTTGCAACATCGTACCATCCTCTCCATTTTTCACTCTTCTCATGATTTTTGTATCAGCTTTAAACATGTTGGCATAGCTTGTTGTTTCTTCCATCATGTCATTAACCCCTACAGCATCAGCGGCATACTTCGTATGCCACAAATTAAAAAAAATTGCCAAAAATAGGCATTACGTTGAGGTTCAAATCTGTGGTATGACCAAGTAGCCCTATCCATTGGCTATAAAAAAACACCCAAATTTTTTTATTTATCGACAAACATGGCAACCCTGGCAGTAATTTTTCGGGGGTAATTTGGGATATAAAATTGGCCTTTAAGAAGTAATTTAGGCGACTGGTGTACAAAACGAAGTATGAGGAGGTGAAGCTTTACGTCGACAGTTAGGCAGGTGCTGTTTAGTATATATTCAGACATAGAATTGGCATTTTCACACTGGCAATTTTCATAATAAATGTGTAGTATAAAATGTTGCCGGGCAATAATGGTGTGATGGATGCTTACTAAAACATTTACCAAAACAATAAGAAACACCAGAATCACCTATCTTCCATGAAATTATATATATATATATATATATATATAAAAAAAAGATACTGAAAAATTAATGTACCACATAAAGTGATAAATATTTGCCAAAAATCCACAAAAACTATTTGTAAACACATTTTCCGTAAGTGTCAGACTATTATGGGTGACTGTACATTGATTTGAAATATCATAAATGTAAAATTCTTTCACTGAAACTCTAATGAAGCTTCCCCAAAAAATACGACCTCATTCAGCCTGTGTGAGGAGTGAAAGAAAGTCTGTGGATGTTCTATCAAATTTTAGCACACATATCTTAACAAAATCAACCCAGTTTCTCCACTTCTTGGCTAAGATGAATCAAAATAAGCAAGATTTGTTGGTTTTACATCATTTTGAGTTGATTTAAGCAATAAAAAAAATTATTTTGGCTCTGACGATGTACGGGTTAACATAGACAAGAAATGTTTTTAGTGCAAGTACTGAACCTTGTGGAACTCCACTCATTACTGCTGTCCAGCTTGACATCTTGTCCTTTACTACTGTCCTCATGTATCTTTCCATTCTAGTAGTTTGCTTCTCAGTCCTCCAGCATGCTCCAATTTCCACTTTAACCCCTACCATATGGTGCCGCACACGTAGGCGTCATGAGGAGCAAGTGGATTCGCGACGCTGCCATATCGGCGTCTTGATTATATTTATTGTAGCCGCCCCTGCATTTTTACATTCTCCCTAATATGCCCTCAATCCCATTCCCTGTGGTTTTCAAAATTCGCGGGTGAAAGAGAGAACGATCGATATAAGCGGTGACTATATTTTATGATGCGAGTATTATTACGACACGTCGTACGGCTGGCATTGGCTGCTGCCCGCGAGATTTAAGTCCCGGAGTGAAGTGGTTAAGTTGACTGTGAGGCACTTTATCAGATGCCTTCTCTGGGTCCAGGTACATGTAGTCCATCCACCCCTCTCTCTTACACCACATCAATGACTCTCAAGTAAAAGCTTAAGAGGTTCAACACACATGGCCCTCCAAATCAGAAGCCTAACTGATTGTCAGAATGCTCATCTCTTCAAGATATTTGGTCCATTGATGTTTCACAATCCTTTCACATAATTTCACTATTGTTTTGGTTAGTGATACTGGTCTATAATTTAGTGGTGTTTCCTTGTTTCCACCTTTGTGAATTGGCACCACATTTGCCATTTTCCAATCAAGTGGCACAGTGCCTTCTTTCCATGAACATGTAATAAGACTGTGGATCTTGTCCACTAGTTGTTCCCTACTATGTTCTTTAAGTATCCAGTTTGAGATCCCGTCAGGTCCTGAGGCTTCAGTCACATCCAATGATCCCAGGAGATTGAGCACTTCCATCACTTCAACATTTATATCTGCTAAACATAGTTTTTTGCTCCCTTCGTTTTTCTCCAAAAAGTTGCACTCTTTTGTGGAGACCAATTGGAAACCTTCATTCATTATTTCTGCCAGAGCTGAGGCCTCTTCAAAGACCTCACCATCTAATATTAGATTGGTGATTTCTTTCCTGCATCTCAATTTACCATTTTGAACCTGTAAAATAGTTTTGTTTTTGTTTTTTGCATTACTTTTCTACACCTCTTTCAAAATTGCTCTCTACCTGTGAATTCTGGTATAGTCATTCCTAGCTTGTTTGTAAGCTTTTTTTGTTTTATTGCTTCTTTTCTTTCTCCATTTTCCCTAGCCTTTTTTGCAATCTCGCACTTTTTGTTAAACCAGTCCTGTTTTTGCTTCTTTCTCTAGTCTTTAGCACATATATATTCACTCAGGTAGTAAATGTCAAGAAAGATTTCCCATTTCCTCCCTATTCCTGTGGTATTCATGAATTCCTCCCAGTTTGTTTCTTCAAAGAATTTCTTGACCCAAAGTAATCTGGTTTCCTAAAATTGAGTCTCTCTTGCCTGTGTGATTTGTCCTTTGGTTTTATTTCCTTATTTTCCTACTGAAATTCAGTTGTGAAGAAAGAATAGCAAAAAAGAGTGGAAGGTAGAGGTAGATGGAGTGAATTTGAGGAGTGGAAGATCAAGAATGAGATGAGATGAAGGGGGCCTTGGGAAAAAAGTGAATGTCTGTTGAGGAGGGAAGGGAAAAGGCAAGAGATAGGTGTAAGTGAAAAATATTTGTGATTGGATGATAGATTGATGCAGCCTGAAGAATTTTCTCTTCATATTCTCTATTTATGCAAGAGAGATAAGGAGGGAGTGTTCCCAATTAAATGAAAGGGTAGGGATATACCAGATTAGGAGGGCCTGAGTGCTGTTGCCAACTACTGCAAGGATCAGGGTTTCCATTCATTGAAACTTGAGGCAATATTTATTGTTACAACTGAATCTTTAAATTGAGAACTATACTACATATCACCTCTACAGGAATATTATACATTGGCAATGTAGTTGGCAAATTTTTTTTTACTTAGCACCACATATACACACATGGTACAAATTATATTCACATGTCATTTGTGAAATACTGCGAAAAAAAATGTAAACACATATGCAGATCACAAAACACTCCTAACTAGAACAGCCAATACAAAACTTCACCAGACACCCCAAGACATCAATTTAGAACTGTCCCACAAAATAAAACCAGGGCAGTTGATTGGTTGATTGATGATAGAGTAAATCTTTATTCAGTTAACCTCTTGAATAAGTTGTGTCTCACTTTTTTTTTTTTTTTTAGGAAACAATGGTGGTGATTATATTCATGGACTCAGAAGTCCACCTATTTCAGGGGTATACAAATCTGATGATTCATTCATGGATGATTCTCTCTCTCCTCTCTCTCTCTCTCTCTTTCTCTCAAAACAATGTTGTGGGGAATAAAAAAAAAGTGTGATGAGAAATAGATGAAATAGACATTTAGGAATGGATGCTAAGAGGAGTTTGTATGAAGGAATAATAATGCTGACCGCACTGTACGGGGCAGAAACATGGAACATAAGAGAGGAAGAGTATAAATGTGTTTAGATGAGATGCCTGAGAAGTATGGTAGGGGTTACTAGGCTGGACTGAGTGAGAAATGATGAGGTGAGGAGAGTGGAGGTTGAAAGGGGGTTGGGAGATAGGGTGAATGAAAGAGTGTTGGGATAGTATGGACACATGGAAAGAATGAATGAAGGAAGATTAGTAAAAGAGGTGTGGAAGGCAGAGGTGGAGGAAGTGAACATGAGGGGGTGACCAGTGATGAGATGGATGGATGGGCTAAAAGAGGCATTGGGAAAAAGAGAAAAATCTGTTGAGGAAGGAAAGGCAAAGACAGAAGATAAGGGTGAGTGGAGAATGATTGTATGGATGATACTGTGATGCATGGAAGGAAGAGGGTAGGGGATGGTGAGGAAGTATTTGTGAATGATATTTTGATGTAGCCCAAAGGGATTTCTCCCCATCTTTTCTTTTTTCTGAATGAGGGGATGGAGAAGGAGGTCACCAATTAAATGAAGTGACCTTGCTGTGGGTGTGCTGTGTCTTACTGTATTGCTTCTGACCCTGGGCAGTAAGCAAGATGCAGGGATGACCCATCATCCAGGAGGAGCCAAAAAAGAGAGAGAGAGAGGGAGAGGTGGTGAATGGGAGTGGAGTATGTGGGGATGAAATGGGAGGGAGTGGATTTATGCCTTTGGCTACCTCCCTTGTAAAGGGGAAAAAGCCATTGGTATATATATGTATGTATTTACACTATGTATATTATTATAGGCTGTGTATGGATTATACTGTGATGCATGGAAGGGAATGGGTGGGGGGGGGAGATAGGGATGGTGGTTAGGTGGTTATGTGTGAATAATATTTT
This sequence comes from Oratosquilla oratoria, assembly GCF_046742065.1. Taxonomy (NCBI): domain Eukaryota; kingdom Metazoa; phylum Arthropoda; class Malacostraca; order Stomatopoda; family Squillidae; genus Oratosquilla; species Oratosquilla oratoria. The sequence continues at coordinate 46,509,714 of NC_134812.1, forward strand.
GATGCAGCCCGAAGAGATTTCACCCCATCTTTAATGCTACTGCATGAGGGGATGGAGAGGGAGGGAGGTCAACCAATTAAATGAAGCAGCCTTGTTGTGGGTGTGCTTTGTCTTGCTGCACTGCTTTTGACCCAGGGTGATGGGTGAGATGCAGGGATGACCCATCATCCATGAGGAGCCAAGATGAGAGGGACAGGTAGTGAATGGGGGTGGAATGGGTGGGAGTCGCATTATGCCTTTTGACCTTGGCTACCTCCCTTGTAAGGGGAGAAAAGCCCTTGGTGTATGTGTATTTACCTAGTTGTATTTTACGGGAAGAGAGCTATGCTTGTAGTGACCCGCTTTTGTATCTTTCCGCATTTAGTTTGTTCTTAAAATCTTGTATAGTTTTAGCACTCACTGTTTCCTCATTCATTTTGTTCCAGATATCTATCACTCTGTGTGGGAAGCTATTCTTTTTCAGATCTCTTCTGTAACTGTCCTTAAGTTTCTTCACAAGTCCTCTTGTTTTTCTTTTGTCCCACTTGAGTAAGTTCTATCAAAAATTTCCATCCCTTTCATAATTCTGTATGTGGGTAGCAAATCACCTCTTCCTTTTCTTTGTTCCAGGGTTAGTAGATTTAGTTTATCCAGTCTTTGTTCATTTGTTAAAGAGTGTTGGTGCCATCTTTGTCATTGCACTTTGAATTCTTTCTAGTTTTTTTTTTTTTTTTTTTTTTTTTTTTTTTTTTTTTTTTTTTTTTTTTTTTTTTTTTTTTTTTTTTTTTTTTTTTTTTTTTTTTTTTTTTTTTTTTTAGAACTAGGGGTTCATAGTGTCACAGCATATTCCAATATTGGTCTTATCAGTGTGTGTGTGTGTATTTACCTAGTTGTACCTAGTTGTATTCTACGGGAAGGGGAGCTATGCTCGTGGTGTCCCGTTTTCATTTCTTGTTTTATCTAAACTATTTTTAAATTCATGTATTGTTTTTGCACACACCACTTTCTCATCTAACTTGTTCCAACTGTCTATTACTCTGTGAGGAAAGCTGTTCTTTTTCAGGTCTCTTCTATAGCTGTCTTTTTTTATTTTCTTTCCATGTCCTCTTGTATTTCTGTCATCCCATTTTATCAGATTCTCTCTATCAGTAATTTCTATGCCTTTCATGATTCTGTAAATAGCTATCAAATCTCCTCTCTCTCTTCTTTGCTCTAGTGTCTGTAGTTCAAGTTTTGCTAGTCTCTCTTCATATGATAGTTTTGAGAGTGTAGGTGCCAATTTTGTAATTGCTCTTTGTATTCTTTCAAGTTTTTTTATACATTTTTTTGTACTTGGTGACCATATCGTTGCTGCATATTCCAATCTTGGTCTTATCAGGGTGATTAGAATTTTCTTCACCATTTCTTCATCCAGGTATGTAAATGCCACTTTGATTGTTCTTATTAAATTATAAGTTTCTCCAAAAATCTTATTTATATGTTTCTCAGGTGACATATTATTCATAACAATGACTCCCAGGTCTTTTTCATTTTCTACTTTTTTTATTCCTTCTTCTCCCAATTTATATGATCCTGTTATTCTGTTTTTACTTTTTCCAAATTCCATTATACTACACTTCTTTGTATTGAACTCCATCTCCCACTTCCTACTCCATTCCTGTACTTTATTTAGATCTCTCTGTAGTGATTCACAATCTTCTTCCGTGTTCACTTTTTTCAATAGTTTTGCATCATTTGCAAAGAAGCTCATATAGCTTTCAATTCCTTCATCCATATCATTAATATATATAGCAAACATTATTGGGGCCAGAACTGTTCCTTGTGGAACACCGCTTATTACTTCATCCCATTTTGAGTGTTGGTTTCTTATCACTACTCTCATTTTTCTTTCTTGCAAAAAGTCTTCCATCCAATTTAGCAGTTTGCCCTGTATTCCTCCTTCAGTTTCTAATTTCTTAACCACTTCCATATGGTGCCGCCTACGTAGGCGTCATGAGGAGCAAGTGGATTCGCGACGCTGCCATATCGGCGTCTTGATTATATTTATTGTAGTCACCCCTGTGTTTTTACATTCTCCCAAATATGCCCTGAATCCCATTCTCTGTGGTTTTCAAAATTCGCGGGTGAAAGAGAGAACGATCGATATAAGCGGTGACTATATTTTATGATGCGAGTATTATTACGACACATCGTACAGCTGGCATTGGCTGCTGCCCGCGAGATTTAAGTCCCGGAGTGAAGTGGTTAAGCAACTTCTTATGTGGTACTTTGTCAAAAGCTTTTTTTAGGTCTAGAAATGCACAATCAGCCCATCCATCTCTTTCTTGTATTATATCTATTAGCCTTGAATAGAAACATATTAAATTGGTGACGCATGATCGTCCTTGTCTGAATCCAAATTGTCTTGGATTTAGCACGTTATTTTTTTCTAAATATTTTACCCATCTATTTTTGACAATTCTTTCACAAATTTTTGCTATTGTACTTGTTAGAGAGACTGGCCTATAGTTGTTAGAGTCTTCTTTATTTCCCCCTTTATATATAGGTACTATATTTGCTTTTTTCCAATCTTCTGGAACTTTACCTTCTTTCAAGGAACTGTTTATTATGCTATGTATTATGTCTGCCAGTTCATTCCTGCATTCTTTCAGAATCCAGTTTGCTATTTCATCTGGTCCATGCGATTTTCTGACATCAAGATTACTCAAGTGGTTCAATATTTCATTCTTTGTTACTTCTATTTCTTTCATAGGGGGGACTTTCTCTTTCCATTCAATCTCTTCAGGTTGTATGTTCTCCCTTGTAAACACAGATTTAAAATGTTTGTTCATAATTTCCGTCATTTCAATTTCCTCTGTGTATTCAACTCCTTGTCTTAATTTCTCCAAATCTTGTTTGTTTTTCAGTTTGTTGTTTACAAATCTGTAGAATAGTTTTGGTTGATCTTTACATTTTTCTATGACATCTTTTTCATATTTTCTCTTTTCCTCTCTGCACGCTTGTACATATTCATTTCTATAACAAGTATATATTTTCCATTTTTCTTCCATTTGGCCCAGGCTTTGTCTCTTTTGGCTTTTATCTCCCTACAACTTTTATTGTCCAGCACTTTACATATTCTTTTTCTTGTTTTTGTCTTGGGACATACTTTTCTACTCCTTTTATAGATTTCTGTCAAAATATTCCATTTCTCTTCCACTGTTGTATCTTCTTTGTGTATTCTTTCCCAGTTTTCATTTTGGAAGAATTCTCTTATTTTATCAAAATTTGCTTTTTCATACATCAATCTTCCTTTTCTATATTGTTCATTTCTCTTCATGTATTTTTTCTCATTTAGTTCTAGTTCTATCAATATGTGGTCACTTTTGCTTATTGGTGCCTGGTATTCTATCTTTTCCACTATTTCAGGTTCTGATGTGATTATTAGGTCTAGTCTCGATGGTTCTTCATTTCTATACCTAGTGTTCTCTTGGATCCATTGTGTGGTCAGTAATCATCTCAAGTAGAACACTTCCCCATGAATCTTCTCCACCCTTTACGGTCATCTCTTCCCAGCATATTTCTTTGCAATTATAGTCGCCCATCATAACTATTCTTCCTCCATCTTCCATTATCTTGTTTAGTGTTATTCTTGTGTCTTCTAACATGCTTTTATGTTCATTCTCTTCCCACGAGGCTGTTTTTGGGGGCACGTAGTTTATTACAAACTTTCTGCTCTTCTTATCTCTATCTTCTACTTCTATCATGATCATCTCTACTCTATTCTTCCCATATGTGACACTCTTCACGCTTAGTCAGGAACATAACTCCACCCCTTTGTTTTTTCTCTCTGTTTCTAATCCAATAATTATATGCATTGTGTCCTATGCTGTTGGGTGGTAGTGGACCTTTTAATTTTGTCTCAACAATTCCCATTATGTCCGGATCTTTTTCTTTCAGATATTTGTTCAGTTCATTCAGTCCTGTTATTAATCCATCTATATTTGTGTAGGATACTTTTAACTTTCTGTTATTTCCTTTGTATTCTCTGTTTCTTTTGTGTTTCTCTCTGTTATTTTCCATTGCTTCAATTTCATATTCACTACTCTCCAGTAGAATTCTTGTTTTTCTGTCTCCGTTCTGGTCTCGTTTTTTTTCTTAGCTTCATGTCTTTTCCTTATTTCCTCCTCTCTTTCCTCTTTGTTCATTTCCCTTTTTATCCATACCTTTTTATATTGTTCACTTGTTAGTTTCCCTGTTTTGGACGAGATATTCTCTGCCGTCGTTTGTGACCTGAATTTAATCTTAATTGGTCTGGTCTTGTCTGTACTATATTTCCCGAGTCTGAATTTCTCTTCGATTTGTTTCATTATTTCTGGCTCATCTTCCTGAACTAATTCTAGTAAGTTTCTTACTTTTTCATTTTCCTCTTTGATTCTTGTGGTTCTATCTGGGTTATGTTTCTCTTCCATTCCTAATATAATTATACATTTCTTTTTGTCTGCTAAGTCTCTTACAATATTCTCCTTCTGTCTCATCACTTTGATAACTGAGTCTTCAGTTTGTTCTTTCATTTGCTGTTTAATTATCAGAAAATGCAACTTTACTATTTTCTTGTATCTTCCTCCACCCCTCTGCCTCTTTTGCTATTGTTTCTTTATTGTCTCTATTGTTCTTTTTTAATTCTTCATTCTCCACTTTTACTTCTCTTAACTGTCTTTTTAGGTCTTCTATTTCATCAGTTAAGTTTTTGTTCGCCTTCTCTAGTTCTTCCAATTTTTCAAACCTCTTGGCAATTTTTGACATCTTGCCAAACCTAATCTCCCAATGCTCAGTCATTTGTTCAAGTTTTTCCTCCAGTTTTGCTAGTCGGGGGAGGTTGGTATCCGCCGCCCCCTCATTAAATCCTTGAAAATTATTATCCTCACCTTCCATTGAACTGCTTTTATCTATGTTTCTGATCTTTACAATTTTGTTAGTCCCATCATCGAGATCCAAGTCATCCGTTCTGCGTTTGTTTACAATCCGCCTTGACTCTTGGACCAAGTCCTCCCCTTCCTCATTTCCTTCCATTTCCCTCAATATCCCTTCCCTTCTCCTTCCCTATCACTTCCCCACTATTCCACGAGCACTCCCCTTCCCTATAAATACAAAAGGCACTTCTCTGGATGTTGAGATCCACGTAGTTTTTCCTTTTTCTTTGGAACACCAGGTCTCGCTGTCCATTCGGTGAAAGTGTGTGTGTGTGTGTGTGTGTACAGTATATATATACAGTATATATATATATATATATATATATATATATTATTCAACCACAAACAACTTTTAATTCCATGCCATCGCAATCGAGACTGAAGAATCGCTCGATGGAGACATTTTGTTGGAAATTGAAACGTGGACGAGCCGAGGATTCGAACCCAGCTAACCCGTAACAAAGTTACAGTGACTTAAACCAATGCGCATTGGTTTAAGTCACTGTAACTTTGTTACGGGTTAGCTGGGTTCGAATCCTCGGCTCGTCCACGTTTCAATTTCCAACAAAATGTCTCCATCGAGCGATTCTTCAGTCTCGATTGCGATGGCATGGAATTAAAAGTTGTTTGTGGTTGAATAATATCAAGTGATCGCTTGACACCAGTCAGTGTAGATGTATATATAGACAGATATATATATATATATATATACATATATATATATATATGAATGCATATGTATATATATATACATATATATGTATATATATATATATATATATATATATATATTGTCTACATAGTGCAACCAAGTTCAGGAATTCAGAGGGATATATAAAATTATAATAATAATAAAATTCCAGTACATCCAAGAACTACTAACAAAACTGAAATTCCTGGAGTTCATCATTAAACAATGCAAGAGAGAAAAAAAAAATAATGACATCCTTCATCAGTGCAGTGAACCAGCCACAAAGATTACACTGCCAACTAACAACTCTGTTACAATTCTTGCACAGGTGCTCATGGCTAGCACCATGGAAGTGGTATGCCAAACCAGCAAGACAATAAAAGAATTTACAAAGGCAAGAGAGAAAATAGATGAAAAGGATATTAAGGCTAGGGTCTATAACTTGTAGTCTTTGTCAAATGTTGGAGTGTGATGTTATGTATCAGGGCAGCATATGCACTAAGTGGCAATGGCATCATTGAATGAAACCACAAATCAGTGAAGGTAATCATAGTCAGGAAACAGTGATTGATCACTGAAGTGGTCCACTTGGATAATACACCCTAAAATGAAACATTAATGACAGAACCCTCTGCAAGTAATGTGTACAGCTACAAGGTATGAGACTGTATGATCTCCCCAGGAACAGCTAATCTGAGATATGATAGTTGATGGTAACAAAAGTGGACTGGGTGATACTGTTCGGACTAGAAAGCGTGGTGAATTCTGCACTTCAGTGTCACATCCCACTGTCATCACTGGGATCAACTCTCTACAGGTAGTGGATACTGATGGGAGCCTGTGGTGTATGAAAGGTGTTAGGCACTACAGCAGCACTTTACTGAATCGTGGTGATCAGCCTGACATATGTGAACCCAGTAATGATTCCCCACTATACATTGAAGTACCATCTCAACATCCACATTTGCATCAGTAAGCAGTGTCATTTGAGCCCATCTCAGCAACTCCTGCCACTCCTTTATATCTTTTACTACTTTAAGGTCCCACCTTTTAGCTGCTATATTGTCCTCATGGACAGAAGCAAAGTTGTTGGTGATAAAATCTAATATTCCTCTCTTTTGGTACCCTACACCTTCCTTTTCCCACCCATGATTCCATCTTTTTAGCACAGTATTGACCACTGCAAGGATAGAAGCTTTGGTTATTAGTCTGAAAATGCAGTTCTTGCTGTTTGACACTCGGTTTACTACCAAAAATAATTACTAAATTTATTCACCAGTATTGTCATCTGCATATACTAGGCTCTTGAACACTCGTCCCCTTTTACTCCAACACTTTTGTACTCATAACTCTTGGACTCACCTCTTGCATTGTTCAGTTCATATACAGGTGAAACAACAAGAGTGACATTAAACATTCCTGCCACAAACTAACATTTACCCCAAACATCATGTTTTTGTGATTCACCACTCTCAGGTTTCACACCCATGATAGAAGTTCTTACCTTTTATTCTCATCACTCCAGTCCACATAGTTATATGGGATCCCATACTCCCCAACTGTTCCATCATACACCTCTGGATTAGCAAAACAGGGGTACATCTGCTTCCCTTTCTTAAAAGTCTTCTCAGTAAGTTGTCTGAGAATGAGAATCTCATTCATCCAACCCTTTTATAAAAATTTGTATCTTCCTCTCCTCTCCTGTCCTTTCTCTTTCTCTTGTTCTCCTTCATATTAGAATTCTGCCATACACTTTATCTGGGATGCTTGAAAAGCTAAAATCTATGGTTCATACATTTGAGCTTGCAATCTTTCCCCTCATGAATTGTCACTCCATGTTTTCTTGCAGTCTTTGGGTACCTTGCCTCTCCCATAATGTACACTACAAAATTACCTTACTAACCTTACCCCTTTCTTTAATCATCTCCCCACTCACCCCATCAACTACCTTTGCTTTCCTATATTTTAACTCTGCCACTGCATACTTTGCTTATCTTCTATAATTTCTACTCCCTACTGTCCTACTGTTTCACACTCCACCACTGTAGCATTGATATAATCCAGCTTGTATGTAATTGGCAGCTGACAAGTCTATCATAAGAAATATCATGTGAGGACAGAGCCTTTATCAGTATGACATTTTGTTTGTTATAGCTTTATGAAGTACATGTTACTTGATAAAGTTGTAAAAAGTGAACTGTCAAGCTAATAAAGGTTCCTTCCCAACATGGTCTTTTGATACTACAACTTTCCTCAAGCTTTCCCTTTTATATTGCTAGGACGGTAACGAATAGAAGTGCAGAGGTAATTATTAAACTCTATCTAGCAATAGTTAGACCCATCCTTGACTATGCAGTACAGTTTTGGTCTCCGTCCTACAGAATGGACATAAATTCACTAGAATCAGTACAGAGAAGAATGACCAAAATGATACATGGACTCAGAAATTTGCCTTATGAAGAGAGGCTTAGGCACCTTAACTTACACTCTCTGGAAAGACACAGAGTGCGGGGTGATCTAATAGAAGTGTTCAAGTGGATCAAAGGTTATAACAAGGGTGATGCAAACAAGGTCATCATAATAAAACAACAGGGCAGGACTCGTAGTAATGGGTATAAACTGGACAAATTTAGATTTAAGAAGGAAATAGGCAAGAATTGGTTTACTAATAGGGTGGTCGATGAATGGAATAAACTTAGTAACCATGTAGTAAGTGCTGAAACTATCAGTTGTTTTAAAAAACGATTAGACAACTTTATGGATGGGGATGACAGGTGGTGATGGATACAGAGCTCCCTAATGTAGGCCTTATGGTCTCTTGCAGTCTCCTTTGTTCTTATGTTCTTATATTTTTATAACCTTCTCTTCCTCTTTTAACTGTCTTTGAATTGTGTCTGCAACCCTATTCTCCACATTTTCCTTTGGCTTTCTGATTTCATTTACCTACTTTGAACAAAGTGGCTTATTGTCTAAAATTCTCTGGTATTCTCTCACATCTCATCACTTTCCTATTTACATTGTGCCACCTGCTACCTGATTTTGTTTCCACATCTCTTAAACTTTTTTCTACTCTCATCTATTTTACTCTAACTCTTTTCTTCCTACATCTCTTTTCAGCTCCTCACTCCAACAGTCATTTCCTACCCCTTGTCCTACACTTTTTATACTGTACACCACCTTAGGCCTCTTTTATTCTTTTTAATTTCTTTGACTTTGTCACATCAGAACTTACCTCATAGTACCCAGTAACATGTCCATGCAAAGCCCACTCATACACACACACACACACACACACACACACACACACACGAGCATAGCTCCTGTTCCATAAAATACAACTAGGTAAATACACACACACACAGAGTATCACAAAGCAATCTCTGGTTTAATGTAAAAAATCATACCAGCAATGCCCCTGAGCTCTCATAAGATTTCAAAGTGCTTCTTCAAGTCAGCATTTAGTGTATGTCTCAGAGCCAATACAGCAAGATGGAGCACAAGGGATTTGAAGATTCAGTTCTTAATATACCTACTTGTGTAGCATGCCTGTAATACCATGGACTATGCTATTCTGACCAAGAATTTTCTGACATGACCCACCACTGTTAGGCACAACCATACCAAGATATGTGAATGTTTCCAAAATCTCATTGTCTTTGCCACATGCATGGAGAGACTGAACTGTATAATCCACTAAATCCCCAAATGCCTGGACCTTGGTCTTGGACCAAAAGACCTGGAGTCCCAATAGTCTTGCTTACTTTTGCAGTGGCTTGAGGGCTTCAGCCAGGAGCTCCAACAACTCCACAAGAAGTATCATTTGTAAAGGCAGGATTGGTGACCTTACTGTTGCCAGTGGAAGATCTGTAATGACATTACCCAACACCCAGTCCATGTAGATGTTGATAAGTGTTTGGATGTGTACAAGTATCCATCCCTATTGAATTAACATGTAAGAATCAAGACTCACTTCTTCCATGCTTCACAGGACTTTTTGTCCCAGAGTATCAACCAAACACATCAGTGGTCTTCATAGAAGTCCCACAGATCTACAGAAGATCTCAGAACATTTGTGATGCATACTTATACCTAGGGTTTTTCCCCCTTACAAGGGAGGTATCCATAGTCAAAAGGCATAATTCCACTCCCACCCATTTCAACCCCACCCACTGTACTCCCATTCACTCCTCCCTCATTCCCTCTTTTCTTGGTTCTTGGCTCTTGGATGACGGGTCATCCCTGCATCTTGCCCATTGCCCTGGGTTAGGAGTAATGCAGCAAGACACAGCACATCTATAGCAAGGCTACTTAATTTGATCAGTGATCCCCCCTCTCCATCCCCTCATGCAGAAATATTTAAGATGGGAAGAAATCCCTTCGGGCTGTGTCAAAATATCAATATAGGCTGCAAATAACCCTGTTAAAATTCATGTTGGCACTCCACAAGGACATAAGGTGCTAAGATTTGATCAGTTACTGATTAACCCAGGCTTGAACACAGACTGCTTATGCAAATCCACATCAACAATAGATGGGTGAGCACCTTGCCTGGAACATTGTGCAAAGCAATACTACAGTAGTTTTAGTCATGCTGGTCCCTTTTTGCTTTCCAGATAGGCCAGACACTTTTTTCAGTCAGAATGATGTCAAACTGCCTAGTGCCAAATGGCAGACAGCATTGCATGCAACTCATGGGTCTTGGCTTCGCTTCTAGCTCCTGGCAATTACATGTTGACATTGCAGATGCTACCTGCCTTTCCATAACTTATAGCCTTTCTAATTTCACTTAAAGGAGGTATAGTTTCATATATTGGTGGATTGACGGTCATGACCTGAACGCCAGCCAGAGGAAGCTGGCTGCTAAGAGGGTCATGACCTGAACGCCAGCCAGAGGAAGCTGGCTGCTAAGAGGGTCAGTCATGTACTATGCTGGAAGTACTTGGCCCAGCACCTCTGTACCCATCTATGTTTGACACTATTTGCCCATCAGCTATTCAGACAGTACTCAGATTTGGAGTGGGGTTCCTTCAGGGCTTGGCAAACAGGTCTCCAGCCATTCTCAATCCCCTTGACATACCTCTCCATATCCTTCCTCCAGAGTGTGGAATCCCATTTCAGCAATACATTGGTGTCTTTATACAGAGTGGCATCATGACTCATCTGTGACCCTCAACATCATCAGCAACTCCCTTGACATTCCTCTCATTATCCGTATTCAAGTGTCTAGTCCACCATTTCAGTCATGTATTAGTCCAAGTCTCTGTCCAATGTGGCAACATGACTTGTCTCTATATTCTCCAGTGTCTCTTGGGGTGTCACACAAATCTGGAGCAGTTTTCATTTTAATATTTGAAGGTATCCCACAATTCATCAGGATTCTCAAGGGCATCAAGTGCTTCAAATCAATTGTGGACACCACACACTCCTGAGCTTCTTCAAATTAAATCCTGGTTGATTTTATGTCAAGATTCTCCCAGACTTGACATGCAGCCTGAGTGTTGCAACCACAAGTCTATGATCCGATTAAAGAGAGAGAGAAAAAAAAAATCAGCATTCCAATAAACCCTGCAACTTGTAGGATCTTCCAATACATGGTAACAAGGATGTGATCAGTTTCATGAGCCACACCACCTGCATTGTTGTAACAAGTCCTTTGGTGTAACTCATCTTTGGAACCAGGAACCAGCAGTCTTAAACATTTTGAATTTTACAAAACTCAGGAGAGAACTGTAATTTCCGGGTTCAGAGACATGGGTATCAATATATACCTCATTGCCAGTAACCAAATTGCAGCCAAATTGATCAACTATAGAGTCAAGCTTGGTGCAGAACATCTTTTTCAAGTTCACATGCCTCAGTAATGTATACTACAATACATACATACATATACCAAAGGATTTTTCCCCCTTACATGGGGGGTAGCCAAAAAGAATACTACAATGAGATGTGAAACTAAGATGTACTTTAATCTTACCAGCTACATATATTTATCAACTGGAATTGGCTAGATATATTAACAACTACGTTATGGGAAGGATTTTGGTTTCTGAGTATAGATGTTTTATTGGTACTGTTTTAGTGTTGGGGAAGGAGATGTGGGTCTTTGTAAGTGCATATGGGCCTGGCAGTGAGAAGAGTGTAGAAGAAAGGGAGGCCTTTTGGATAGATCTAAATGAGTGCATAGAGGATTTAGGAAGAAATGTCAATGTAATAGTACTGGGAGACCTTAATGCTAGGGTAGGAAATGGTCCAATCGATGGAGTGGTTGAGAAATGTGAAGTTCCAGGAAAGAATCGTAGTGGAGAGTTGATGGTGGAAATGTGTCTAGAAAGAGAGTTGATGATAGCAAATACAGTGTTTCGGAAGAAAGTCAAGCATAAGTACACATGGGAGAGGGTGGTGGAGGGAAGGGTGGTAGATAGAGTGCTAATGGATTATGTAGTGGTAAATAGGATTATGATAGGAAGAGTTAAGGATGTACATGTGCTAAGGGGAGAGGGTGGGGGAATATCAGATCATTTTTTGGTGGAAGGTAAGTTGAGAGTGGAGGATAGATGGAGAAAGAGGAAAGGAACCAAAGGTAGGGAGGTTCTTAGAGTGAACTCTTTGAATGAAAAGGAGGAGTACGGAAAGAAGCTGAAGGAGGAGTGGGAGGGAGTAAAGGGTAGAGTAGAGCTGGGTGTGGAGGAGGAATGGGGATAGTTCAAGGAGGGAGTCATAAAGTGTGCAAGGATGGTGTGTGGAACAAGAAGGACAGGGGGAAATATAAGAAAGGGTAGTGAATGGTGGGATGAGGAAATGAAGAAGGTTGTAGAAGAGAAGAAGCGAGCTTTCACAGATTGGTTACAAAATAGGACGAGGGAGTCGTATGAGAGGTACAAAGAAAAGAAAAGAGAAGTAAAGCAAAAGGTAAAGGTTGCAAAGAGGAGAGCAGATGTGAAATGGGGTAAGAGTTTGACAGAAAATTTTGAAAGTAATAAAAAGATGTTTTGGAAAGAAATTAAGAGAGGTTGCAAAGAGGAGAGCAGATGTGAAATGGGGTAAGAGTTTGACAGAAAATTTTGAAAGTAATAAAAAGATGTTTTGGAAAGAAATTAAGAGAGGAAGAGGAGGCGAATCAAGTAGAGAAGAAAAGGTAAAAGGTGCAGATGGAGAGATGATAATGGAAGAGAAGGCAGTAAGGGGAAGATGGGCAGAATATTTTAGGGAGTTGCTAAATGTGAAGGAGGATAGGGAAGGAAAGATAGCTGCAGTAGGAAATGCGAAGAAAATGAGAGTGATCAGTGAGGAGAATGGAGGAGAAATAAGGAAGGATGAGGTGAAGGCAGTTGTTAAGATGATGAAAGCAGGTAAGGCACCTGGTCTGGATGGATGCCATGCGGAATGTCTGAAAAAGGGAGGTACAGTGATGGTGGACTGGCTGGTGAGGTTATTTAATGTTTGCTGGAGAGAGGGTAGAGTGCCGGAGGACTGGAGGAGTGCCTGTATAGTTCCTCTTTACAAGGGAAAAGGGGACAAGTGTGAATGTAGTAGTTTCAGAGGGATTAGCTTATTAAGTGTAGTTGGGAAGGCTTATGGGAGGATCTTGATTGAGAGGATTAGGAGAGGAACAGAAGGAGTAGTTGGTGAGGAACAGTGTGGATTTAGGACAGGTAGAGGTTGTGTAGATCAGATCTTTGTGGTAAGACTGATATGTGAGAAAGCTATAGGAAAGGGGAAGGATGTTTTTTGGGCTTTTATGGATCTGGAAAAGGCTTATGATAGGGTAGACAGGAAGGCACTGTGGGAGGTTATGCAGATATACGGGATAGGAGGAAAGCTTCTGGGAGCTGTCAAGAGTTTTTATGTGAGTAGTAGAGCTTGTGTCAGGATTGGAAATGGAGAGAGTGAGTGGTTCGAGGTAAAGGTGGGACTTCGTGAAGGATGCGTTATGTCGCCCTGGCTGTTCAACTTATACATGGATGGGGTGGTGCAAGAGGTAAATGCAAGGGTAGTGGGCAAGGGATTGGAGATGGTTAAAGAAAATGGAGATAAGTAGGAGGTGAGCCAGCTGTTGTTTGCGGACGACACTGCGCTTGTGGCAGGATCGGAGGAGGGATTGAGGAAGTTGGTGGCAGAGTTTGGGAGAGTATGTGATAGAAGAAAGCTTAAGATAAATGTGGGTAAAAGTAAGGTGATGAGATGTACAAGGGGTGAAAGTGGCAGTAGACTGGAAGTGAGCATTAACCCCTTCCATACGGTGCCGCACACGTAGGCGTCATGGACTTAGATCTCAGTGGCAGCAGCCAATGCCAGCCGTACGACGTGTCGTAATAATACTCGCATCATAAAATATAGTCACCGCTTATATCGATCGTTCTCTCTTTCACCCGCGAATTTTGAATACCACAGAGAATGGGATTCAGGGCACATTTGAGAGAATGTAAAAACACAGGGGCGACTACAATAAATATAATCAAGACGCCGATATGGCAGCCTCGCGAATACACTCGCTCCCCATGACGCCTACGTGTGCGGCACCGTATGGAAGGGGTTAAGGGAGAGCGACTGGAGGAAGTGGATAGTTTTAGATACTTGGGTGCAAATGTGGCAGGGAAAGGTGGAGTGAAAGTGGAGATAGAATGTAGATTGAGAGAAGCGAGTAAATGCCTTGGTGGATTAAAGAGTGTAATGAGGAATAGACATTTGGGAATGGATGCTAAGAGGAGACTGTATGAAGGAGTGATTGTGCCAACAGCACTGTATGGGGCAGAAAGATGGAACATAAGAGAAGAAGAGAGAAGTAGTTTGAATGAGTTTGAGATGAGGTGTCTGAGAAGTATGATGGGGGTTACTAGGCTAGAGTGAGAAATGAGGAGGAGAACAGGTGTGGAAAAGGAGCTGGGAGATAGGGTTGATGAAAGAATATTAGGATGGTTTGGACACATGGAAAGAATGAGTGAAGAAAGACTAGTAAAAGAGGTGTGGAAGCCAGATGTGGAGGGAGTGAACATGAGGGGACGTCCTAGGATGAGGTGGATGGATGGGGTGAAGGGGGCTTTGGGGAAGAGGGGAATGTCAGTTGAGGAAGGACGGGAGAGGACAGAAGACAAGTGTGAATGGAGAATGGTTGTATATGGATGATGTTGTGATTGCATGAGGTGGAATGGGCGGGTGGATGGGGGGTGAGGTAGTATGTGTGAGCAAAATTTGACGCAGCCCGAAGGGATTTCTCCCCGTCCTCTCATTTTATGCAATGGGGGGGACGGAGAGGGGGGGTCACTGATTTAATGAAGCGGCCTTGCTGTGGATGTGCTGTGTCTTGCGACACTGCTTCTGACCCAGGGCAGTGGACAAGGTGCAGGGATGACCCGTCATTCGGGAGTTGCTCAGATAAGAGGGAGGGTGGAGGAGTGGGGAGTGTATTCAGGGATGGAATGGGTGGGAATGATTTTATGCCTTTTTCTTTTTGGCTACCCCCCTTGTAAGGGGGAAGAAGCCTTGGTATATGTATGTATGTATGTAGTTATTGTTCTTAATGCTTTTTGTTATTTGTAGGGTATCTTGGTTTAATTGTTAGATACCATGCATAATTAAGTGTAGTTCTTGCAAGTTATTTGTATATGGTGATAAGTGTTTCTTTTTGCAGTCCAAATCCTCTACTTGCTACAGTAAAGTATGCTTAGTTTTTTATTTGCCTTCGCTGTGGGGTATAGGGTGAAGGTTGTGTGTATTAGATATGAAACCCAGACTTGCAAGCTAATTGGATCATCAATAAAGAACTTGAAGGAAAAATAGGATTAGGGTCACTAAAACAGACTTCCTGATCATTTGAACCAGGAAAACTGTGAAGACAGAATTTAAGGTTGTTTCAGAGTAGCAAGTCAAACATACATTTGGAAGTAACCACAACAGTGAAATGAATTAATGCAATGGCCATACACTTACTATTAGAAAAGTACAGTGTATTTTGACAAGTAGTTAGTGAGTAATATTAAGTTTAAATTAGTGTTACATATACCAATGGCATTTTTCCCCTTGATTATATGCCTTTTTCTTTTTGGCTACCTCCCTTGTCTATTCATAGAGAAATACTGCTACTTTGTTATACTGCAACTGTCCCTCCATTATGTTGTCTCCCCACTCTTAATTCTGTACTGTACCACTTCTCTGAATATTCATTTCCTTTCTCACCGAAACCTATGGTAGGGGAGAAAGTTCCCACTTGAGTCGTAAAAGGTGACAAAAAAGGGACAGGGATAGGACTAGGCATCCTACTCTGTACCCCCAAAGGGGACATTCTTAAAAAAGCAAAAGGAAATACAACAATAAATTAACCCCTTCAATACGAGCCAAAATCTCACGGGCAGCATTAGCTGCCAGACGTGTGATGTTGCGTCATAATACTCGCATTATAAAAAATAAAGTCACCGCTGTATTAATCGTTTTCTCTTTCACCCGTGAATTTTGATAACCATAGAAAATATGATGAAGCCAGTTTACAGAGTATGGGGGACACACAGGTACAACTACAATAAATATAATCAAGACGCCGACGTCGGCATCCTCGCGTACCCACTTGCTCCTCATGACGCCTACGTAGGCGTCACCGCATGGAAGGGGTTAAAGTGGTGCATGATAGACTATAAAATAAGCTTAACCCCTTCCATACGGTGCCGCACACGTAGGCGTCATGGGGAGCGAGTGTATTCGCGAGGCTGCCATATCGGCGTCTTGATTATATTTATTGTAGTCGCCCCTCCATAATGACATTCTTTCTAATTCTTTTGTAATCGCATTTTCTATGGTTATCAAAATTCACGGGTGAAGAGAGAACGATCGATATAAGCGGTGACTATATTTTATGATGCGAGTATTATTACGACACGTCGTACGGCTGGCATTAGCTGCTGCCACCGAGATCTAAGTCCATGACGCCTACGTGTGCGGCACCGTATGGAAGGGGTTAAGCTTATTGATAATGATTTTTTTCTTTTCTTTTCTTTTTAATTCTGCTGAATGCAATGGTGACTGGTATTTTAATTTCATTATAAATTTATTTACCATACAAGTATGTTAATGTGTTTAATACTTGATATAGTAAACAATATTGCAGTAATATATCACAGCCATAAAACAATGATATGGCCTTCAGCACCTTTGCTTTTTAGGTATAGCTTTTTATTGTACAGATCAATATCATATTCACTCCTTCCACCTCTGCCCTCCACACCTCTTTTACTAATCTTTCTTCACTCATTCTTTCCCTGTGTCCAAACCATCCTAATACTCTTTCATCAACCCTATCTCCCAGCTCCCTTTCCACCCCTGTTCTCCTCCTCACCTCCTCATTTCTCACTCTGTCTAGCCTAGTAACCCCTATCATACTTTTCAGACATTTCATCTCAAACACATTCAAACTCCTCTCTTCCTCTCTTATGTTCCATGTTTCTGCCCTATACAGTGCTCTTGGCACAATCACTCCTTCATATAACCTCCTCTTAGCATCCATTCCCAGATGTCTATTTCTCATTACACTTTTTAATCCACCAAGGCATTTACTCACTTCTCTCAATCTACATTCTACCTCCACCCCAACTCCTCCCTTTCCTGCCACATTTGCACCCAAGTATCTAAAACTATCCACTTCCTCCATTTCTAATCCTAACACAAGCTCTACTACTCTCGTAAAAACTTTTGACTGCTCGTAACAGCTTTCCTCCTATCCCATATATCTGCAGTACCTCCCACAGTTCCTTCTTGTCTACCCTGTCGAAAGCCTTTTCCAGATCCATGAAAGCTCAAAAAACATCCTTACCCATTAGAAAGAGCAGTCATTGTACAACTGTAACAAAATTTTCAAAACTCAATAGGTTAAGAAACTAAGTAATTATATGGAGTCGAATTCAAGGAAAAGAAATTGTTGGTTTATCCACATCTTTACTTATGATTTATGTTTACAGCAATTACGATAACAATTGTAGAACAAAACATGCTCTTGTACATAACTCCTGAACATGATGGTGCATTCAGATTTCACATAGAAAGCCATAAAAAAATGAAAATTAAGGATTTTTTAAGTATCGCAACTAAGACCACAGTTGGACAAAAGAAAGAGTTGAGTAAGTGAAACTATATATTTTGTTTACCAACTGCATTCCTCTTCAGTAGTACAAGGTGGAAGGAGGATGCTGTCTTAAATAGCAACTTCTTACAAAGGGAAGGGAACTGGGAAAAAAAATAAATGTCACTACCCCAACCCTTATGTGACTTGAGGATGACATGAGGTCAGGTCAAGGGTAGGGGGAGGAAACTGGTTGACAATTTGTTTGGTGATGAATAATCCTGATATTATATCTGGGATCCATTGACCCTTAGAAATATTCATCGTGGACAAATATTTAATTAAAATGGGGTCATTGGACCCCAGCCCAGATATAATCAGGATTATTCATCACCAAACAAATTGTCAGCAAGTTCTGAATAAACTTACTACTCTAGCCTTAACTTTTCATTTTGCCACCTCACCTCTTTATATATATATGTTCAACTGGCTATTTTTGTGTGATTTAATGAGATGGGTGAATAAGGTTGCGGACTCTAGCATAGAACGCTGTTCACATGATTTTCATATGATATCCTGAGGGGAGGATTTTTGTTTCTGAATGTAGGTGTTCTATTGGGGAAGTTTTGGTGGATCTGTTATTATTCTCTGCTCAATTTTCTATTCTATATAAAGTGTCTATTTGCCTGATTGCCAGGAACCAAGCTGTGGAAGGATAGTCAAGTGTGATATGTAACACCATTAGTAAAGTATTGGATTGTGGGAAAAGTTTTTCATCTAATAAAGCTCAAAGATCAAACCATTTTTGCTGAGGGTCTTTTTATTTTGTATGTATGAATATAGAAGCGAGTAAATGCCTTGGTGGTTTAAAAAGGATAATGAGGAATAGACATTTGGGAATGGATGCTAAGAGGAGATTGTATGAAGGAGTGATTGTGCCAACAGCACTGTATGGGGCAGAAACATGGAACATAAGAGAGAAGGAGTTTGAATGTGTTTGAGATGAGGTGTCTGAGAAGTATGATAGGGGTTGCTAGGCTGGATAGAGTGAGGAATGAGGAGGAGAGTGGGGGTGGAAAGGGAGTTGGGAGATGGGGTTGATGAAAGAGGATTGGGATGGTTTGAAGACATGGAAAGAATGAGTGAAGAAAGACTAGTAAAAGAGGTATGAAAGGCAGATGTGGAGGGAGTGAACATGAGGGGGCGACCTAGGATGAGATGGATGGATGGGGTGAAAGGGGCCTTGGGGAAGAGGGGAATGTCTGTTGAGGAAGGATGGGAGAGGACAGAAGACAGGGGTGAATGGAGAATGGTTGTATATGGATGATGTTGTGATGCATGAGGTGGAATGTGTAGGGAGATGGGGGGTGAGGTAGTATGTGTGAGAAAAATTTGACGTAGCCCGAAGGGCTACATAGAGGGGTGGTCGCCGATTTAATGAAGCGGCCTTGCTGTGGATGTGCTGTGTCTTGTGACAGTGCCTCTGACCCAGGACAGTGGACAAGATGCAGGGATGACCCATCATCCAGGAGGTGCCAAGATAAGAGGGAGGGTGGAGGGGACTGGAGTGTATTAGGGATGGAGTGGGTGGGAATGGTTTTTATGCCTTTTTCCCCCTTGTAAGGGGGAAAAAGCCTTTGGTATATGTATGAATATATATATATATATATATATATATATATATAAGTGGACTCATAATCCTTACACACTACAGCATACTATTCTTAAAAAGAACAAAAAATAATGATAAATAAAACTAACAGACACCACAGCTGAAATAGTTTTAATTCAAACACAAGGAAAGAAAACAAATTACATCACAAATGATTTTATGCCACAAACCAACCTCCAAACTCACAAACCATATATTGGCAGGTGACCTGATTGTACACCACCCAGTTTAGCTAAATACATAAAAAGCACACCAATCAAAAGAAGTAGTCAAACAAGTCTCCAACTTAAACATACTAAGTTCAGCAACCACCCCACCAGAGAACCTCCTCAACGTAGCCAATAAGCAGCTTCCTCTGATACAGTATCCTCACCATCCATACAAATACAAACAAAAGAAGCCATACATCCCTTCCCTTCAAACCATTGCTAAGTAAAGTTCACCACATAACTTAGGGGGGGGGATCTATATATTCCACCAAGGGTTTCCTCCCCCTTATAAGGGGGTAGCCATGTCAAAAGGCACTTGCCCACTCCCACCCATTCCATTCCCAACCATCACCCTTTCCTCGCTCTCAGCTCTTCATTGATGAAGGGTCATCCCTGTATCCCTCCCACTGCCCTGGATCAGAAGCAATGCTTCAAGACACAGCACATCTACAGCAAGGCTGCATTACTTAATCAGCAAAAAATAGAACCATTAAAGATGGAACCATAAAAAAAAATCAAACTACATGAAAAAAATTGACAGCAAAGATAACAATAATAGTAATAATGCTAATTAATAAACATTAATAATAATTCTTGCTTTAGAGTTTCACTTGATGGAAAACCCATAGTGGCTGGTAACAGTCCTTGGGACCTCCCGCAGATCTCTCTAGGAAGAAATTTTGCCAGCCACTATGGGGCTGTGGCTTTCCAGTTAGTGAAATTTGAGGCAACAATTGATTGCAAAAAGGCCTTGACTGATACTTTCAACCACTCATACTTGTACAACAAAGTTCCAACAATCTGCAAAAGAACTTATATAATACCCATTTTAAAATCAAAGAAACCTCATGAAAATGCAGCATCTAACAGACCAATAAAATTACCATCCACCATATCCCAGCTGACAGAAAGACTGATCACAGAAAGAAATATAACTACTGAACTCCCCTTACAAGCTTTTCATTAAGGACCACTTCCTTAGCACACTTCTCACAACCATCACACAAATGCTGCAGGAATTCAATAAGGAAGCACCACATGAAAAAATGGTCATGGTAGCAATAGATAAAAAAAATAAAGGGCATTTGAAGTTCCAAGACCTATGCCATAAAAAAAAAAAAAAAAAATCAGAGATAGACATCTACAATAGCAACAAGAAATTGCTAAGAAACTTCTTAGCTGGCTAAGTGGCAGATCGTGCATAGTAAATCAATGCAACCGAATTTGTGAGACTAGGATACTGTACACTAGAATTCCCTAAAAAATAATCTCGCCTCCATTATTCAACTTTTTCACAAGCAGTCCCCCAGTGCCACATACAGAACATGATACAAAAGTGCTCACATATGCAGATGACCTGATTATTCAGCATATCAACTA
Organism: Oratosquilla oratoria; assembly: GCF_046742065.1. NCBI lineage: Eukaryota > Metazoa > Arthropoda > Malacostraca > Stomatopoda > Squillidae > Oratosquilla > Oratosquilla oratoria. The sequence goes on from NC_134812.1 coordinate 46,530,640, forward strand.
CAGAATAGCTGCCAAGAATACCAAAGTTTAGAGACAGCTTGAAAAATGACAACTTTGAATTGATAAAATGGAGGCTTCCCCTCAGAAATTAACAGTGATATTGCTCATTCCAGACTACATGAATCAAATAAATACCCAATAGTAAAATGCAAATGGTCAAACCCTTGCATTGGAAAAGAACCCAAAAATTCTGGACATTAAACTTTTGATACATGACCTTCAGTCCACATGTGCTAAGACCTGGCAGTGAAAATAAACAAGACAATAAGCATACCAAAATCAGTAACAAGCACAGGTTTTTGACAACAAAAAGAAATTAATCACAGTATACAAGCACTTCTTGATAACCACACTCAACTAGGCTTCCACAGCATAGTTTTTAACAATTAGGAAAACAAATAGATACTCTACAAACTAAATAAAGCATTAAGAATGATAATAGGATGCACTAACTCCACCCAGGTATATATCTTCATACAAATACCATAATCTTCCTCATAGAATCATATGAAAATGATGGGTGCACATGTCCCTCCAAGAGCCAACCTTACTCACCCATCTCACTACATCACGCAAGCATAACCAACTACTCGAACATCTTTAACAACCTTCCACCTGCATCATACAACATACATACATACATATACCAAAGGCTTTTTCCCCCTTACATGGGGGGTAGCCAAAAAGAAAAAGGCATAGAAATCACTCCCACCCATTTCATTTCCCATATATTCCACTCCCCTCCACCCTCCTCCCTCCCTTCTATCTTGGCACCTCCTGGATGATGGGTCATCCCTGCATCCTGTCCACTGCCCTGGGTCAGAAGCAGTGTCACAAGACAGGTCCAAACAAAAACATTCTCACTTAGATCACAAAACAAGCACTCCAAAAGACTACCCACCAAACACTGTATTCCATCTAATACCTCCCACTGAAGCAAGAACCACACTGGTATGACTGTAGCACTAAAAGAGTACCAGCACCAAATAGGTCTGGTCACAGAAACAAAGTGGCCCAGATGCAACCATCATAAAGAAGACACCAAGCACCATAGTTTGCACCTCCCCGTTCTAGCCATATCTAGATGACTGCACAGTATTTCTTCCTTGAGTGACTTATGGAATGATCTCATGGTTGTTGCTGGTTACCTGTGAGCAAAAAAGTTTCCTGCAAGAGGTCTGGAGTAATAATGATTGACACATGTTTGTACATTCTTTCATATTTATGTGTGTGGGTGTGTGATTCACCATGGTCTTGGATCACATGTTGGACTTATGGTTGACAGCTGGACTCATGATTGACAGCTATTACCCTCCTGGACGAGAGCTCAGAGCTCATAAATAACCAATCAGTGGGTAATGCTGTGACCTTACACACACACCCAACTTGACCACAAGAGTTGGAGTAATGGCTTGCAGCACAGCAATACTGAAATTATTTCAGCCCTGGAGTAGCAGTTGCAAGCACTACCACTGTGCCATTGAACCGTTGGTGTGTGGGTGTATATATATTATAGTGTATGGGGGTTGCATCTGTGCTCATGGGGTTCAGTTTCTTTGCCTCCATTCATCAAAATTTGCCTTAAATTTATGGTGTTTATGTCCTTGTCCTTTTTTCTCTTTCACTTTTATAGATTCTGTTATTGTTTTGCTGGTTTGGCATATCACCTCCATGATGCTAGCCTTGAGCATTCAAGCAAGAGTTGTGGAAACATTGTTGGTTGGTAGAATAATCATATTGGCTGGTTCATAGTGTTGATGATGGTTGTCCATAATTTTTTCTCTCGCTCTCTTGAACTCATTGATGACAAACTCAAAGAATTTCTATATTCTAAACACTTCTTGGATGTTCAATATTGGTATTCATTATCTTGATTAAGTTACATGGACAACATATACAAATATATTATGTATATAGTGTTAGCGAACCAAATGATTCATCCTACACATCCATGAATAATCATTACAGAGTAGCATTCTCCAAAAGTAAGGATAGTTTTTTCCTGATTCCAGGAACATAACCTCCCCTAGTTATCCATTGTTTCTTAAGGGCAAAACACATTTGAAATAAGCAACCTTGAGATACATAACCTCTTCATGAACACCCTTGCATAATTCCGGAGATGAATGCAAAATGTGTGTGTGATTCACAAGTCATGGATTAGGTGTTGGACTTAAGATACACTGCTATTACTGTCCTGGATGAGAGCTCAGAGCTGGTATATGTCCGAGTCTATGGGTAATGTTGTGACCTTACACACACACGAACACAAATTACTCAAGAGAGTGAAAACAGAAGATTGCAGATCACTACAAGATGACCTGGATAAAGTATGGGAATGGAGCCAGAAATACGAGATGAACTTCAACATCAAGAAATGTAGCATAATGGAATTTGGAAGAGGCAAGAATAGAGTTTCAGGAAAATATATGATTGGAAACAAAGAAGTAAAGAAAGTAAACTCAGAGAGGGACTTAGGAGTAATCATATCAAGTGACTTGACACTTGACAAACATGTAAATGAATTATTCGGAGAGACTTACAACTTATTAAGATCAATGAAAGTGGCCTTCGACTACATGGATGAAGAGATGGTTAAGAAAATAATTACTACATTGATAAGACCAAAACTAGAATATGCTATATCAATGTGGACACCAAGCACAAAGAAAAACACAAAGAAATTCGAAAGAATCCAAAGAGCAGCAACAAAGATGGCACCCACACTAACAAATTTGACATATGAACAAAGACTGGAGAAATTACAGCTGTCAACATTGGAGCAGAGAAGGGAAAGAGGCGACCGTTGACCATCTTCAGAATTATGAAAGGGATGGAAGTTCTCGATAGAGATGATCTATTGAAATGGGACAAGAGAGAAATGAGGACACGATAAGGAGCTAAAGAAGGACAGTTATAGAAGAGACCTGAAAAGGAAGTTTACCGCACACAGTGATCAATGTCTGGAACAAACTAAACAGTGAACACCAGAACTATACACGAGTTTAAGAATAAATTGGAAGTGGAGAGATACGAAAACGGGTCACAACAAGCATACTGTATATTTCCGTGTATAAGACGAGGTACAATATTAGAGCAAATTTTTTTTAATTTATCTCGTATCGGTAGTATAAGATGACTGCTAAATTACAAAAGCATCAGTGTATCAAACCTACCGTACAAAAAGAATTGTTTTGATTACGTTTATCAGCTGTTTTTTCCGCTTTTTCTCTTTTCTTTCTCATTACTTAACTGTATCCTTATACCAGATAAATTACTTACTGTATCCTTATAAATTCAAAATAAATGAAATAACAAAGCAAATCATGTATCATGATTTTCTGAGAACACACGTCAACTAACTAACAAATATTATTTGTTTACGTTCCTGGTTCGACGTAGCTCACTCCACCGCACACAACAGTTGGCACACAAAAATCTTGCGTTTATCAGCTGCTTGCACATATCAATCATGGAGCCACCAACTAAAAGAAGAAAATACAAGGCAAGTTTCAAATTAAAAGTTATAGAAGTAGCCAAGGATTCGAACAATTGTGCTGCGGCAAGAAAATTTGATGTAACGCAACCAGTGCTCGATGTTTACATTTTTTTCAGCTGTGTTAAATGTGTTTACATAGAGTAGTTAAAAGTACCGTAATTTCATTAATATATAATTATTCCTCAAATTTATTAACAATTGCCATTTACTATAAAGATAAGCCAATAATATATAAGGTAAATATGGTTTAATTACCTTTATTACCAGTTCTTATCATAATGTGAATAATTTCCTGTGTATCAGTGGTTATTGGCAGGCTAGCCTATCAAGTCATGTCACGTAGAATTCAAGGTCTGATTTTTATAATGGTAGTATAAGACGACCCCCAATTTTAAGGGGTGAATTTTTGGATCTTAGGGTCGTCTTATACGTGGAAATATATGGTAGCTCCCATTCCATAAAATACATCTAGGTGAATACAAACAAATGCTGGTTGTATGTGGGGATTTTAATCATTTGGACATCATTAAAATTATACATATAGATATATATATATACAAAGGGCCTTTTCCCCCTTACAAAGGAGGCATAAATCCACTCCCACCCATTTTCTCCCCACATACTCCACTCTCACCACCCTTCCCTCCTACTTTTCTTGGCTCCTCCTGGATGACAGGTCATCCCTGCATCTCGCCCACTGCCCTGGGTCAGAAGCAATGCAGCAACACACCGCATATCCACAGCAAGGCCACTTCATTTAATTGGTGACCCCCTCTCTATCCCCTCATGCAGAAAAAGATATGAGGAGAAATCCCTTCAGGCTGTGTCAAAATATCATTCACACATACTCCCTCATTCCCCACCCACTCCCTTCCATGGCTCACAGCATCATCCATACACAATCATTCTCCACTCACCCCTATCTTCTGTCTTCTCCCTTCTTTCCTCAACAGACATTCCCCTCTTTCCCACTGCTCATTTTACCCTATCCATCCATCTTATCCTTGATCGCCCCCTCATGTTCACACCCTCCACCTCTGCCTTCCACACCTTTTACTAATGTTTCTTCACTCATTCTTTCCGTGTGTCCAAACCATCCCAATACTCTTTCATCAACCCTATCTCCCAACTCCCTTTCCACCCACACACTCTTTCTCACCTTGTTGTTTCTCGCGCTATCCAATTTAGTAACCCCTACCATACTTCTCAGACATTTCATCTCAAACACATTTAAACTCTTCCTCTCTTATGTTGCACGTTTCTGCCCCATACAGTGCTGTTGGCACAATCACCCTTTCATACAATCTCCTCTTAGCATCTATTCCCAAATGTCTATTTCTCATTACACCTTTTAATGCCCCAAGGCATTCTACCTCCACCTCCACTCCCTTACCTACCACATTCGCTCCCAGGTATCTTAAGCTATCCACTTCCTCCAGTCTCTCTCCCTTAATACTCACTACCAAATTACTCCTATCCTCTCCCCTTGTACATCTCATCATTTTACTGTTCATAGAGAAATTATGCTACTTTATTATACTGTGACTGGTCGTCTGTTGCGCTGTCCCCCCACTCTTTATACTGTCCTGTACCACTTCTCTTAAAATGCATTCCCTTTTTTTACCGAACCCTATGGTAGGGGAGAAAGAATACTGCCACTGAGTGTTCCCACTTGAGTTGTAAAAGGCAAAAAAAAACAGGACAGGGATAGGACTAGATATTCTACTCTCTATAGGCCCAAAGGGGACATTCCTAAAAAAAAAAGCAAAAATGAAATAAAATTTAACACCAGTTAAATCTCATTCAAATAGTAAATTTCCCTACCCATGAACAAACAACCCTTGACCTTATCATCACTGATGTGGCCCAGCTGCACTCACCACCCTGACCTGTTCCCCCTCTCAGTCACAGCACATGTATCACCATTCTGTAGACATGGTCACCTAGCACCTCCATGCACATATTAACTCAGAGTAGTCTGAGAATTAGCACAAGCTAAATATTGTCATTGTATCACTGTTAACTCAATAAGTCAAATATTATTATTATAATTATTTTCATACACACATAAGTCAAATATTATTATTATTATTATTATAATTATTTTCATACACACACACACAATACACGAGTTCAAAACTGGATATAATAATTGAAAATCAAAGATATAGATTAAGTTGGAACCTTACATGAATTTGAGTCTAGTTATTTTAGAAAATTAGATAATAGGAGACAGGACCCAACGAGTATTGCTCCTTTCCTGTATACTACAATTAGATAAATACACTTAACTCCTTGCTCACCAGATTTGGAGCACTGGCTCGTAGTGCAGCGATGCTGATATTTTTTTCAGCCCTGGGCAGGACTCAAACTGAAATCACTGATTAGGATGTATGTGTATTAACTTGAACTGTAGTATACAAGAAAAGAGCAATGTTCATTGGGTCTTGTCTCCTATTCTCCAGTTTATCATATCCAACCTTAAATTCATGTGTGGTCCCAGCTTGGTCTATATGCATAATTTTCAATTATTATATTTAGATTTGAATTCATGTATTGTTCCAGCTTGGGCTACATCACCTTCTAAGCCATTCCAAGTATTTATGCATCTATATGGAAAACTGTATTTCTTCACATTTTGTATTTACCTAGTTGTATTATATGGGAAGGGAGCAATGCTCGTGGTGACCTGTCTTTGTATCTTTCAGCATCAAGTATTTTCTTAAAATCTAAAATAGTGTTTGCACACACTATTTC
>NC_134812.1:46541895-46631895 GCF_046742065.1 Oratosquilla oratoria
ATGGCAGCAAATTGGAAGTGAGTGTTAAGGGAGAGAGACTGGAGGAAGTGGATAGCTTTAGATACTTGGGTCCAAATGTGGTGGGAAAGGGAGGAGTGGAAGTAGAGGTAGAATGTAGATTGAGAGAAGCAAGCAAATGCCTTGGGAGATTAAAAAGTATAATTAGAAATTGACATTTGAGAAGGATGCTAAAAGGAGATTGTATGAAGGAGTGTGCTGACAGCACTGTATGGGGCAGAAACATAGAACATAAGAGAGGAAGAGTTTAAATGTGTTTGAGATGAAATGCCTGAGAAGTATGGTAGGGGTTACTAAATTGAATAGAGTGAGAAACAACAAGGTGAGGAGGGGAGTGAGGGCAGAGAAGGAGTTGGGAAATGAGGGTGATGAAAGAATAATGGGATGGTTTGGACACATGGAAAGAATGAGTGAAGAAAGATTAGTGAAAAAGGTGTGGAAGGCAGAGGTGGAAGGACTGAACATGAGGGGGCAACTAAGAATGAGATAGAGAAAAAGGGGCATTGGGAAAGAGGGGAATGTCTGTTGAGGAAGGAAGGAGAAGATAGGAGATAGGGGTTAGTGGAGAATGGTTGTGTATGGATGATGCTGTGATGCATGGGAGTGGGTGGGGGGTGAGGAAGTATGTTTGAATGATATTTTGATGTAGCCTGAAGGAATTTTTCCCCATCTTCTCTTTTTCTGCATGAGGGGACAGAGAGTGGGGAAGGGGTCACTGATTAAATGAAGCAGCCTTGCTGTGGATGTGCTATGTATTGCTACATTGCTTCTGACCCAGGGCAGTGGGCGAGATGCAGGGATGAACCTTTCACCCAGGAGGAGCAAAGAAAAGTGGGAGGGAAAGGCGATGAATGGGAGTGGAGTATGTGGGGATGAAATGGGTGGGAGCAGATTAATACCTTTGGCTTTGGCTACCTCCTTTGTAAGGGGGGACAAGCCAATAGGTTGTATGTATAAAAAAAATTAGATGTTAGGAGAAAGGGGCCTGTCCTGGGTATGTAGATGGAGTGGAGGAAAAGAAAGTACAGTGAAACTTAAAAGATCCAGATTAATTGCAGATTCCTGTCCAGATCTCTTAAAATATGGATCTTTCCAAACAAATATGTATGAAATAAAGCATGTCTCACAAACTTCACAACGCTAACTTTATGTATGGGTTGCATAAATATGAACTAGATTGTTTATAGATTATTGCATGACACCTAAACATTGAATATACAGTCGAACCTCGAAAGCCCGGACTAATTGGGGAGAAGGGTGGTCCGGTCATGCCAAAAGTCCGGTCATCGAAAATATCGCCCTAACACCCGTAGATTTTCGTAGTGGTATACGTATAGGTAATGTATGATATGGCATAGAAACACATAAGAATAATACTCTAACACTGTAATAATAACAATGCTGTAATAATAATGCTAAATACTAATAATTCTGTAATAACTGTAATACAGGCATGTATTAACAAAATGTTGGTTCTAGTTTTTTATTCTCGAATGTATATAATGCCCCCATGCCCTAACATATTCAGTAAGATATAAAAATTATTTTTTTTTATATATTATTATCGCTAAAAGAAAGCTGAAACTTTAATAGAATTTTTTTCTACACCGTAAAAACGTATCTTTTGGGGTATAATATTTTATAAGTAACACAATTACCAATAAAAGTCATATTTTGATGTACCATTTATTATTTGATAACTAGTTCTATGATTTTTAAACAAAAGTTTGAGTTTTTGAATGTTTTTAACAGCTCGCTGATATGTAGAAAAAAATTCCTTATGTCCTTGTGCAGTTGCCACAAGCCGCTATTTTACTATGTTTTGGTACAAAATTCTACGAAACGGCAGCCCTGGTGGCGGCTTGACTGGGCCGGGTTTGAGTACACGTGTACGGCCGTCGCTGCCACCTACCAGACAAATAGGGAACTTTGCTTGAAAAGTCCACCCTTTGTTCATTTCGACCGGTCATACGAGGGTCCGGGCTTTCGAGGTTCGACTGTAATGTACAGTACTGTACAAAGTGATCCTTGAGTTATGACTGAGTACTGCAATGCAGTAAACCTATTTTTAGTGTAGGTCAGAACCAGCCTAAGTAAACATCTTCCATGGTGATTGGTTTCCTTTTCTTTGATGTACTACCATCAGAAGTCTGCCTTATGCTTGGGAGTCATAATGAAGGGCAAGGAGTTCCCAAACAAGAGAGTAAATGATAAGTATTAATCAAAAAAGGCACTTCCTTCCTTGGTCTGTCATCACATGACGAAATTCCTCTGCTACATTCACCAACAAGCTCTTTGTGTTAAGGGGATTGTTATTATTATTATTATTGTTTTAATCAACAAAGAGGAATGTACAAGGACAAGCACTGTCAGCAACATAACCAAAGCACAGCCTAAATCAACACTCATAAACTTAGAACTTCCTGTATATGTAGTATAATTACCTTTTCTACATACATACATATACCAAAGGCATAGAAACCACTCCCACCCATTCCATCCCCTACATACTCCACTTCCCTCTACCCTCTTCCCTCCCTCTTATCTTGGCACCTCCTGGATGACAGGTCATCCCTGCATCTTGTCCATTGCCCTGGGTCAGAAGCAGTGTTGCAAGACACAGCACTAGCAAGGCCACTTCATTAATTCAGTGACCCTTTGGGCTGTGTCAATTTTTCTCATACATACTCCCTCACCCCCCATCCCCCACCCACTCCCCCTCATGCATCACAGAATCATCCAAAAACAACCCTTCTCCTATCTTCTCTCCTCTCCTGTCCTTCCTCAACAGACATTTCCCTCTTTCCCAATGCCCCTTTTACCCCATCCATCCATCTCATCTTAGGTTGCCCACTCATGTTCACTCCTTCCACCTCTGCCTTCCACACCTCTTTTACTAATCTTCACTCATTCTTTCCATGTGTCCAAACCATCTCAATACTCTCTCATCAATCCTATCTCCCAAATCCCTTTCCACCCCTGTTCTCCTTCTCACCTCCTCATTTCTCACCAGCCTAGTAACCCCTATCATACTTCTCAGGCATTTCATTTAACACATTCAAACTCCTTCTCTTTTATGTTCCTTGTTTCTGCCCCATACAGTGCTGTCGGCACAATCACTCCTTCATACAATCTCCTCCTAGCATCTATTCCCAAATATCTATTTCTCATTACACTTTTTAATCCCCCTAGGCATTTACTCGCTTCTCTCAATCTACAGGCTACCTCCACCGTCACTCCTCCCTTTCCTGCCACATTTGCACCGAAGTATCTAAAACTATCCACTTCCTCCAGTCTCTCCCCCTTAATGCTCACTTCCAGTCTGCTGCCATTTTCTCCTCTTGTACATCTCATCACCTTACTTGTACCCATATTTATCCTCAACTTCCCACTTTTGCACACCTTCCCAAGCTCGTCACTAACTTCCTCAATCCCTCCTCTGATCCTGCTACAAGCAGTGCCATCAGCAAACAACAACTGGTTTATCTCCCACTTTTCTCCATTTTCTTTAACCACCTCCAATCCCTTACCCACTACCCTTGCATTCACCTCTCGCAACACCCCATCTATTTATAAGTTGAACAGCCAGGGCGACATAACACATCCCCGAGAAAATTCCGCCTTATCCTCAAACTGCTCACTCTCCATTTCTAATTCTAACACAAGCTCTTATCATCTTTCCTCCTATCCCATATATCTGCAAAACCTCCCACAGTTCCTGTCTACCCTGTCATAAGGCTTTTCCAGATCCATAAAAGCCCAAAAAACATCCCTACCTTTTCCTATAGCTTTCTCACATATCTGTCTTACCACAAAAATCTGATCTACACAACCCCTACCTGGCCAACCCCTCACTGTTCCTCACCAATTACTCCCATTATTCCTTTCCTAATCTGCTCAGTCAAGACCCTCCTATAAGCCTTCCCAACTACACTCAACCTCTGAAACTATTACACTCACACTTGTCCCTCTTTCCCTTGTAAACTGGAACTATACAGACACTCTATCCTCTCTTAAACAAATATTAAATACCTCACCAGCCAGTCCACCATCACTGTACCTCCTTTTTTCAGACATTCTGCATGGCATCCATCTAACCCAGATGCCTTACCTGCTCTCATCTTAACAGCTGCATTCACTTCATCTTTCCTTATTTCTCCTCCATTTTCCTCACTCATCACAGTCATTTTCTTACCACTTCCTACTGTAACTATCTTTCCCTCCCTATTCTTCTTAACATTTAGCAACTCCCTAAAATACTCTGCCCACCTTCCTCTCACTGCCTTCTCTTCCATTATCATCTCTCCATCTGCACCTTTTATCTTTTCATCTCTACTTGATTTGCCTCCTCTTTCTTAATTTCTTTCCAAAATATTTTTTTGTTACTTTCAAAATTTTCTGTCATACCCCATTTCACATCTGCTCTCCTCTTTGCCTCCTTTATCTTTTTCTTTACTTCTTTTCTCTTTTCTTTTTACCTCTCATATGATTCCCTCATCCTAATTTGTAACCAATCTATAAAAGCCAGCTTCTTCTCTTGTACACCCTTCTTTGCTTCCTCATCCCACCACTTACTACCCTTTCTTCTATTTCTTCCCGTCCTCCTTGTTCCACACACCATCTTTGCAAACCTTATGACTCCCTCCTTGAACCATCCCCATTCCTCCTCCACTCCTAGTTCTGCTCTATCCTTCACTCCCTCTCACTCCTCTGCTTCTTCTTAAACTCTTTCTCCTTTTCTTTCTCATTTAAGCAGTTCACTCTAAATGCCTCCTTATCTTCTGCCCTTTTCCTCTTTCTCCACCTATTCTCCACTCTCAGCTTACCTTCCACCAAAAAATTATCTGATATTCTGTCTCTCTCTCCCCTGAGAACATGTACATCCTTAACTCTTCCTACTAAACTCCTGGTTACCACTATATAGTCCATTAACGCTCTTTCTACTACCCTTCCATCCACCACCCTCTCCCATGTGTACTTATGCTTGACTTTCTTCTGAAACACTGCATTTGCTATCAACTCTCTTTCAAGACACATCACCATCAACTCTCCGCTACAATTTTTTCCTGGAACTCCATACTTCCCAATCACTCCGTTCATTGGTTCATTTCGTACCCTAGCATTTAGGTCTTCCAATACAATTACATTGACATTTCTCCCTAATCCCTCTATGCACTCATTTAAATCCATCCAAAAAGCCTCCCTTTCCTCTACACTCTTCTCACTACCAGGTTCCATACACCCTTACAAAAACCCACATCTCCCTTCCCAGCTTCACTTTCATCCACATTAACCTTGAAGAAACCTCCCTCCACTCCACTACATGCTTACCTATCTTTTCACTTACTAGTATAGCAACCCCTTCTCTCCCTCATCCTCTCTTCACTCCTGAGAACCTCCCAACTACACTCCCAAATTGACACTCGCCCCATAATACCAACACATCCATCATTCTTCTCACAAACATACTACCTATCTCTTCCCTTTTACTCACATCTGTAATCCACACACATTAAAAGACCCAAACCTTAGGGTACTAGTTGGAAAACTCATATAGATCCCCTTATGCCTTTTCTTTTTTGGGGGGATGTCCCCTTTGGGGCTACAGGTAGCAGGATTCTTAGTCCTATCCCCGTTCTGTTTTTTGTTGCCTCATAGGACTCAAGTGGGAAGACTTGGTGGCAGCATTCTTTTCCCTTACCACAGGGTAGGCAAAAAAGGAAATGAATATTCAGAGAAATGGTACAGGACAGTAACAAGGGGTTGGAGGACAGCATAACAGAGGGACAGTTGCAGTATAATAAAAGTGTCATCATTTCTCTATGAACAAAGTCTTCCTCTATCACAGACAAAATGACGTGTGGATCTGATCCATAGGGGCACCCCATATAGACCCTAAAGTATCAACTGCATGCTATTTTGCCACAATAATATGCAGTCAGTACCCCCAGATGGGGAGTACCTTTTCTGTTATGAGTAAATCACCCATACCAACAATTCAGTTTCAGCAAGGATTACTTTTATCCAAAGAATGGGTTAAATCATGGTTTTTAAATTGTATATATATATACAATTTAAAAACCATGATGTAACAGTTTTTATATAAATTCAGTATAATGCAGTAAGACACTAAAAATAGCATGAATGATCACAGGTAATTAAAGCTAGACCTTTGAGGATGATAAAAACATTTAGTCATTCAATTAATACATACACATACCAAACGGCCCTTTCCCTTTTACAAGAGAAGTGGCCAGCCAAGACATGTGCCCACCCTTCACCAGTCCCATGCCTGGCCAGCAACTGACAATCATTTGTTTTCCATTTTATCTTTGCTCTTTATGGATGAAAGGTCATCCCTATCCCTTGTCCACTGCCTGGATGAGAGGGTCAGAAGCAGTGCAGCAAGACACAGCCCCACAGTGGGGCCCAACAACTGACCACCACATCATTACATGGCAATCCTCCCTCCTCATCCATTCACAAGTAATTAGAGAAGATAAGGAAAAATCCCTTCAGGCAGTGTCAATTTATCATACATTCACAACCCCTTTCCTTTCACAACTACCTCTTGCACTCCCTTCCCTGCTCAGCAGACCTATCCCTTTTACCCAAGCCCCCCTTTACTCTATCCATCCATCTTATTTTCACAATTCCTGTCAAGTTCACTCCATCCACCTCTGCCTTCTGCACTTTTTGCTAGTTTTCACTCATTCTTTCCATATACCCAAAACATCCCAGTATTCTTTGATCAACCTATCTTCCAGTTGTTTCCACCCCCATTCAGCCCACAAGTTAAGTACCTAATAGCAAAAATCAACAAGAAAGTAAACCTATTAAAATATATTACTAGCACTAACTTTGGGCAACCAAGGATGAGATGGATGGATAAGGTAAAAGGGGGCATTGGGAAAGAGTGGAATGTCCGTTGAGGAAGGATAGGAGAGGACAGAAGATGGGGTGAATGGAGAGTGGTTGTGTAGGGATGATGCTGTGAACCATGAGGTGGAGTGGGTGGGGGATGGGGGGTGAGGGAGTATGTGTGAGAAATAAATTGACGCAGCCTGAAGGGATTTCTCCCCATCTCCTTTTCTGCATGAGGGGTCTGAGGGGGGTCATCGATTTAATGAAGCACCCTTGCTCAGATGTGCTGTGTCATGCAACACTGCTTCTGACCCAGGGCAGTGGGCAAGATGCAGGGATGAACCGTCGTCCAGGATGTGCCAAGATAAGAGGGTGGAAGGGAATGGAGTATGTTAGGGATGGAATGGGTGGGAGTGGTTTTTATGCCTTTGTTTTTTGGCTACCTCCCTTGTAAGGGGGAAAAAGCCTTTGGTATATGTATGTTTGCACTAACTTTGGACAACAAAAAGAACTCTAATGACCATACAGTTCATAAGAACCACCATAGAAGTTGCACTAACTTTGGACAACAAAAAGAACTCTAATGACCATACAGTTCATAAGAACCACCATAGAAGTTTCCAACAATAAGCAGAACAAACAAAATCTACAAACACTGCAGAATGAAGCACAGAATGATAACAAGACGCACAAAGACCACCCATATAGGACACCTAAATCCAGAAACCAAAATCCTCCCAATCCATTGCATGAAAATTACAGGAATGCAGTTGTATCCCAGAACCCTAAACAACACACACCCTTCACTACATCTCACAAGTACCACCAACAAATTGCAACAAAAGACTACATCAGCAGCATACTACTCAATCATCTCCAACAACCTATACTATTCAACATATAATGGAAGACTGCATTATACACAATGATGCATGCAAACAACACAACATACATTCTATAAAGGATTTGTGGGAAAACCCAGTTTTGGCTGTGGCATTCCTTGGGGAGATGGGACTGCCTGGACAGTCTAGGGAATGACAGCAACAACCTATTACCTAAACTACACAAAACATCCACACAGAAACACATATAATGGGAATAATAGAAACTAAACTAAAAGGTAATCTACCACCTAACACTGTGGGACAAAGTCTGTACAACTGCTGGATGAAGAATAGAAAGGAAAAACAAGGAGGGGGAGTACTATTTCTGACAAAGTTAACAAAGTAAAAATGGTGTAGAGTCAATTATGATAAAAATAGAAAACAACCATATGAAAAGTAGAAAATTTGTAGTAGTGTATGTGCCCCCTAAAACACAGTCCTGGACAGAGAACACGATCATTCCAAATTGTTAGAAGATACTAAACATGAACTGATATACTGAAAGAGGAAATACAGTAATTATAGGTGATTTTAACTCAAAAGAAATATGTTGGGAAGAAATGACGGTGAGGGGTGGAGAGGACATATGGGGAAGCTTGCTACTCGATATGACCATTGAATACACAATGACTCAGTGGATAAAGGAAAATACCAGATACAAAAAAAATGAGGAACCTTCGAGACTGGATTTAATACTTACGTCAGAACCTGAAATTGTAGACAGAATAGATTACAAAACACCAATAGGAAAGAGTGACCATGTACTAATAGAATTCGGACTAAAAGAGCAAATAGACCTAAGAAGAAATGAGAAACATAGAATAGGAAGACCAGTGTACAACAAAACGAATTTTGAGAAACTTAAAAAATTCTTTCATAATGCAAACTAGGAAAAATTCCTAAAAGAACAGGGATGGAAGAGAAATGGAATATACTAAAAGAAATTAATATGTACCACAACAAAAGCAAGAAAGAACATACATAAAGAACTGGTACAACAAAAAATGTAGTGAAGCTAAGGATAAAAGAGACCATGCCTGGAGAAAAAAAAAAAAAAAATGGCAAACATACATCAAACTAAGAAACAATTATGTAAAACTATGCAGAAAAGAAAAAAAATTATGAAAAGGAAATAATAGAAAAATGCAAGGAACAACTAAAACTATTTTACAGAAAACAAACAAGAAATAAAAAAGCTGCACCAAGTAAGTCATGAATATACAGAAGAACAAGAAATGGCAGAAGTTATGAGCAACCACTTCAAATCAGTATTCACAATTGAGAACACACCTAACTGTGAGGGAATAGATAACTAAATAAGCCCTTCCAGATACAAGACTCATAGAGAAAAACCCTTCCACACCAGACAAGGGAGATTATGTACAACAAATCTGATCTGCTTTTACTCAAGATTAGTAGACATAATACAAGAAAGAGATGGATGGGCGGACTGCTTTTCTGGACCTGCAAAAGGCATTTGATAAGGTACCTCATAGGAAATTAATAAATAAGATAGAATCAAAGGGTGGCATCAGAGGAAAATTATTGGAATGGATGAAAGACTTCCTGATTGGGAGGAAAATGAGAGTTGTAATTAGAGAAAAATTCTCTAACTGGGAATAAGTAAAAAGTGGTGTCCCGCAAAGATCTGTACTGGCCCCGATCATGTTCGCCATATACATTAATGACATGAATGAAGGCGTGGAGTGATATGAATTTTTTTGCAGATGATGCAAAATTACTTAAGAATGTAAAAACGGAAGAGGACTGCAACTCATTGCAACAAGATCTGGACACGATATGGAATTGGACTCGGAAGTGGGAAGTGAAATTTAATATAAAGAAATGCAGTATAATGGAATTTGGAAAGAGTAAAAACAGAATATCAAAAGATTACAGAATTGGAGAAGAAAAAAGAAAAAAAGCAAACTCTGAAAAAGATCTTGGAGTGATGATTGGAAAGGACATGAAACCTGATAAGCATATAAATAAAATATTCGGAGAAACCTACAATTTATTGAGGTCAATCAAAGTGGCATTTACTTATATGGATGAAGAAATGATAAAGAAAATACTAACTACACTAATAAGACCAAAACTTGATTACGCAGCATCACTTTGGACACCCAGTACCAAAAAGAATATTAAGAAACTAGAAAGATTACAAAGAGCGACAACCAAACTAGCACCAACTCTCGCCGAACTAACATATGAGCAAAGACTATCCAAACTGAACCTACCAACTCTGGAACAAAGAGAAAGAGGAGATTTGCTGACTACAGAATAATGAAAGGAATGGAAGTTTTAGACAGGAACGACCTGTTAGTGTGGGACAACGG
Source organism: Oratosquilla oratoria (assembly GCF_046742065.1). NCBI lineage: Eukaryota > Metazoa > Arthropoda > Malacostraca > Stomatopoda > Squillidae > Oratosquilla > Oratosquilla oratoria. The sequence goes on from NC_134812.1 coordinate 46,552,001, forward strand.
TAAAACGAGAGGACACGGAAAAAAACTGAAAAAAGATAGTTATAGAAAAAACTTGAAAAGGAACAGTTTCCCACACAGAGCGATTAATACATGGAACAAATTAGACAACAAAACAATATGTGCAAACACTATACAAGATTTTAAGATAAAACTTAATACGGAGAGATACAAAGACGGGTCACCATGAGCATAGCTCCCCTCCCATATATTACAACTAGGTAAATACAGTAGCATGCCTGTGCTCAGGACAGTACCAACACAGAATAGAACTGCACACAGATTCAAACTACCTCAGATGGAACCACCACACAGAAGACATAGAGCACCTCATACCTCACATTAATGATCCCCAGACAACAATACAATATCTCTTCTCTAAGTGTTGCTAGTTCCCTGGAGGCTGTGGGTTGTCTGCTAGACCAGGGGCAATGGATCAGTTGACTAGATGGGGGAAGGGAGCTATTGCCAGTCGTCATCTCTCTGTCTCCTCTCTCTCACTCACTCACTCTGAAAACTTGTAGGAAATACAGTTGAAGTTGATCGAGATCTTAGACCCAGTCTAGAGACTAAGTTTCAGCCCCTTGGAGTGTTACCTCCAGATGGAGACAAGGATGGTGACAGGTTTTGAAAATGGGTAGCAGGGAGACGATTCCCTCTAATTTCCAACTGACAGGACCACCACATGCAAGTACCCATTGTTGGCCCTAGATGCACAGATATATCAGGACAAGTAAAGACAGGAGTCCATGCTATGCAAAGTATATTTGGGAGCAATCTATCATGCATAAGGGGGGTTTGGGGACAGGATTAATGAATCATGGAGTGGAGGTGAACATATTGGACAAGAGAGGTGGAAGTTCTAAAGATGAAAGAACTGAATGGAATCTGCTTATAATGTAGATGTGAATCAGAAGAGTTAGAGTGAACTGAAAAGGAAAGAAACAGAACTGAAGAAGACTGGGAGGCATTCAAAAGTAAAATATTGGAAAGTACAGGAATAGAATGAAATAGAATTAAGCCAAAGGCAGGGAAAGAAATGGAAGCAAGAAAGCACCTTGTTTCCTCCATGAAAAGTCTTTACTGTATTTCTTATATTATTACTCATTACTCTTTATCCGGACTTCGAAATTTTCAGTTTTTGATTATTACATTAATCTCTTGCTTCTCAGAATAAATATTCTTATTCTTTTTATAGTCCACATTCTAGCATGTTCAAGTGATTTGTCATTTCCACATTACTAAATTCAGTTGTTTTTTTCTTTGTTTACCAAATGAAATAAGTGTAATCTTTGAGTAATAAAAATAACTTTTCATGTGAGGTGCCTAGAATACTAATGGTGAATATGCCAAAATTTTGAGATAATGAGCATTTAAAATTTGGCAGCTTGCACACAACAAGCTGCAAGATTATTTTTCAGTTTCTTTGAAGTCTTTCATATTACTGATTAAATTATGTATACAGTGAGTCACTAATGTGTCTGTTATGAAATATTTGTGCTGGCTCAATAAAATAAGGTCTGAAAATGTATTCATCAGGTGGAAAAGAAATTCACAAAGATATAATAAACATAGATACAATAATTACAATAGCAAAACTAGCCATCAGAATTATCTACTTACCTTCCTGTGCATGCATCTTGGCTGATTTGAAAATTAGGGGAGAGTGATAATTGTTAATGATTGAGATCGTCTTCCACAAAGACCTCCCCAGTAGCTGCAGGTGTTTTTTTGTTTGTTTGTTGGGTGAACAGGTTTTCATAGTATTCAGTGTACATCAGGCAGTGCAGGTCGAGATACTTTTTACCATGATACACACCAAATTACACCACCTCAAAATAATGGAATTAACATGTTTATGAAAGGTAAATGTGAATTTTTACACAAACTCCCTATATAAAAGGGGAAGATTGAGAAATAAGTTTCTGACAAAAAAATTAGAATAGGAAATGTGGCATATTCGCCCTTTTTAGTCTAAGCTCCTCTTGTATATGAAAGTAAAGTTCTCTCTTTTCTTTTCTTTCTTTCTTTTTATTCTTTTATTTCCAGCTTTGTACTTCACTGAATGTTAAGCCTTCACAGTATATTGCTTACAAGGCTACACTGCTAAAGGTGAGTACTTCATATTTTTCGTACATTTTGTATTTCTGGCTTATTGACCATTATTTTTGTTTGAGCTAAACATTATGCATGGCAGTTTGTTTTGAGAAATAACTATTTATTTATTTACTTATTTCATCATCATTATTATTATTATTATTATTATTATTATTTTTTTTTTTTTTTTTTTTTTTTTTTTTTTTCTCCATATGATTGAAAATGTGGAGTATGCAGTCATCTTGACTTAGTATTGCTCTTCAAGCCAAGACATTAAGGGATTCATTAAAACTTCTGAAACTGGGTACTGAATGCATGGTTACATGGACTCAGTACTTAAGGGACTGTTCTGGGGCACACATCAATCATTTGTGTTTGAGTAAAGGAATGATGAGATGCTTTTCTTCTCCTTGTATTCATTTCCCCCCATACATTACTTTTCAACATACTTATACCAAAGGGAGGTAGCCACATTACTTTTCTACTACTCTGTAATTTACCTCCATCATTACCCTGTTGCCTCTGACTCACACAGGTCAGGGAAAAGGATGACCCTTTATCCATAGGGGGCTATGATAGAAGAGACAACAAATGGGTTTTGGATGGCTGTCAGATAGGTGAAGGATGTGCATATGCCTTGACTTGGCCATATCCCATATAAGGGGAAAATAACCTTTTGGCATGTTTAAACTGTATGTACATAAGAGATGTTTTTTACCATCGCTGGATCTCCTTTATGATGCTACTATGAACTTGTTCTTTACCACTTCTAAGATTCTCTCTTACTTTTCTGATCATCATATGGTAGTGGTGGTAGAAGAATTCTGTCACTTATGTTCTCATAAGTTCTCATTGTTTCTGACCCAGGACAGTAGGCAAGATGCAGGGATAACCCGTCATCCAGTAGGAGCCAAGAAAAGAGGGTGGAGGGGTGGTGAATGGGAGTGGAGTATGTGGGGATGAAATGAATGGGAAGTGGATTTATGCCTTTGACATTAGCTACCTCCCTTGTAAGGGGGAAAAGCCCTTATTTACCAAGTTGTATTATATGGGAAGGGAGCTATGCTCGTAGTGACCTGTCATTGTATCTTTCAGCATCAAGTTTGTTCTTAAATTATTTTAATAGTATTTGCACACACTGTTGCCATATCTAATTTATTCCAGATATCCACCACTCTATGTAGGAAGCTATTCTTTTTCAGATCTCTTCTATAACTATGCTTTTTGAGTTTCTTTTCATGTCCTCTTGTTTTTCTCATGTCCCACTTTAATGAATCATCTCTATCTAGGACTTCCATTCCTTTCATAATTCTGTAGTCGGTAGATCTCCTCTTTCTCTTTTTTGTTCCAGAGTTGGTAGTTCCAGTTTGGACAATCTTTGTATGTTGATTTGGGTAGTGTTGGTGCCACCTTTGTTGTTGCTTTTTGTATTTCTTCTAATGTCTTTATATTCTTTTTAGTACTGGGTGTCCATAATGTCACAGCATATTCCAGTCTTGGTTTTATCAGTGTAACTAATATTTTCTTCACCATTTCTTCATCCAAATAGTCAAAAGCCACTTTCATTGACCTTAATGTTAATAGGTTGAAGGTTTCTCCAACTATTTTCTTGATATGTTTGTCTGGTGACATGTCTTTCCTGATAATTACTCCTCGGTCCCTTTCCGAGCTAATTTTTTTTTACTTCACCAATTTTACAATTCTTTGATATTCTATTTTTACTTTTTCCAATCTCTATTATACTACATTTCTTGATGTTAAAGTTTAAACTCCATTATACTACATTTCTTGATATTAAAATTCATTTCCCACTTTTGACTACATTTCCAAATTTTATCATCTTTCTGTAGTGATTCACAATCATCCTCTGTACTTTCTTTAGTATTTTTGCATCATCTGCAAAGAAGTTCATATAACATTCCACACCATTATCCATGTCATTTATATGTATGGCAAACATGATCAGCACCAATGTATGTTCTCATAGGTGTTGTAGATGGTATATGGAATGCAGAGAGAAGGGATCTTCCTTGTAATTTTTCTATGAAAATAGTTGAAGCAGAGGGTTTATTAGGAGGACTCAAGTAGAACCTAATGGAAGAACACATAATGGAAGACTGCATTATACACAATCATGCACGCAAACAACACAACATACACTATATAAAGGATTTGTGGGAAAACCCAGTTTCAGCTGTGGCATTCCTTGGGGAGACAGGACTGCTCGGACAGACAGTCTAGGGAACGACAACAACAACCTAAGTAATTGGGTCCTTGACTGTGCATTGATGTGGTATGGATGAAAGCAAATGGGAGAAGATTGGTAATGTTTATGAGAAGAGTGTGTTACTGTTAAGTGAAATAAAACTGAATGGGAAGGATGAGTTGGAGTTTGGGAGAATGGTAAGTAGGGTGTCAGGAGTGATGAGGAGGATAAAAGAAGGAAGGAATGATACTGTCATTGTGTGGTGGAGTGGAGAGTAATGTCACAGAGGATGGTGTGGGCAAAGGTGAGATTGGAATGGGAGGTGGGGGTATTTGTTAATGTTGTGCACCAGTTATTCATATACTGATTTTAAGTTTCTAATACATACATATACCAAAGGCTTTTTACCCCTTACAAGGGAGGTAGCCAAAAAACAAAGGCATAAAAACCATTCCCACCCATTCCATCCCCAATACACTTCACTCCCCTCCACCCTCTACCCTCCCTCTTATCTTGACACCTCCTGGATGACGAGTCATCCCTGCATCTTGTCCACTGCCCTAGGTCAGAAGCAATGTTGCAAGACACAGCACATCCACAGCAAGGCTGCTTCATTAAATTGGCAACCCCCCCTCTCCGTCCCCTCATGCACAAAAGGAGAAGACGGGGAGAAATCCCTTCGGGCTGTCAAATATTTCTCACACATACTACCTCACCCTCCATCCCCCCATCCATTCCACCTCATGCATCACAACATCATCCATATACAACCATTCTTCATTCACCCCTGTCTTTTGTCCTCTCCCATCCTTCCTCAACAGACTTTCCCCTCTTCCCCAAAGCCCCTTTCACCCCATCCATCCATCTCATCCTAGGTTGCCCCCTCATGTTCACTCCCTCCACATCTGCCTTCCATACCTCTTTTACTAGTCTTTCTTCACACATTCTTTCCATGTGTCCAAACCATCCCAATACTCTTTCATCCACCCTATCTCCCTATCTCCATTACCACCCCTGTTCTCCTCACCTCCTCATTTCTCACTATATCCAGCCTAGTAACCCCCATCATACTTCTCAGACACCTCATCTCAAACACATTCAAACTCCTCTCTACCTCTCTATGTTCCATGTTTCTGCCCCATAGAGTGCTGTTGGCAGTCACTCCTTCATACAATCTCCTCTAATCCATTCCCAAATGTCTATTCCTCAATACACTTTTTAATCCACCAAGGCATTTACTCACTTCTCTCAATCTACATTCTACCTCCACTTTCACTCCACCTTTCCCTGCCACATTTGCACCCAAGTATCTAAAACTATCCACTTCCTCCAGTCACTCTCCCCCTAATGGTCACTTCCAGTCTGCTGCCACTTTCACCCCTTGTACATCTCATCACCCTACTTTTACCCACATTTATCTTCTATTTTCTTCTTTCACACACTCTCCCAAACTCTATCACCAACTTCCTCAATCCCTCTGATCCTGCTATAAGTGCAGTGTCTTCCACAAACAACAACTGGCTCACCTCCCACTTTTCTCCATTTTCTTTAAACATCTCCAATCCCTGACCCACCACCCTTGCATTAACCTCTCGCACCACCCCATCCATGTACAAGTTGAACAGCCAGGGCGACATAACACATCCCTGACGAAGTTCCACCATTACCTCGAACCACTCTCTCCATTTCTAATCCTGACACATGCTCTACTACTCTCGTGAAAACTCTTGACAGCTCCCAGAAGATTCCTCCTATCCCATATATCTGCAAAACCTCCCATAGTGCCTTCCTGTCTACCCTGTCATAAGCCTTTTCCAGATCCATAAAAGCCCAAAAAACATCCTCAGCCTTTCCTATAGCTTTCTCACATATCTGTCTTACCACAAAAATCTGATCTATGCAACCTCTACCTTTCCTAAATCCACACTGTTCCTCACCAATTATTCCCTCTGTTCCTCTCCTAATGCTCTCAATCTAGATCCTCCCATAAGCCTTCCCAACTACACTTAACAAGCTAATCCCTTTGAAACTACTACACTCACACTTGTCCCCTTTTCCCTTGTAAAGTAGAACTATACAGGCACTCCTCCAGTCCTCCGGCACTCTACCCTCTCTCCAACAAACATTAAATAACCTCACCAGCCAGTCCACCATCACTGTACCTCCTTGTTTAATTTTATTTCTTTTAATATTCTGCATGGCTTCCATCCAGACTAGCCTTACCTGCTCTCATCATCTTAACTGCCTTCACTTCATCCTTCCTTATTTCTCCTCCATTTTCCTCACTCATCATGGTCATTTTCTTAGCACTTCCCACTGCAACTATCTTTCCCTCCCAATCCTAATAATGTAAATCCAAATATTCTATTCTACACACCATAATCATGATCATTGTTGCCTTATGTTTCACTAAGTAGAAAACCCACAGCCCCAAGGTGGCTGGCAACAGTCTCTAGTCCCTCCCACAAATCACTCTGGGAAGAAACATTGGACTATATTGTGATCAATGTGATCAATGTTCCCTCTAATTTTTTGCTGTGAGTGTGTGCAGAAATTTTGCGTGTGTGCAAACTTTGCCTTCTCTGTTTAAAAGATGTGCACACCCATGCAAGTCACCATCTGATCATTTAAGCAAATGCACACAATTTGTAAGTTTGTAAGTTTCTTTTCATGTCCTCTTGTTTTTCTTTTATCCCACTTTAACAAATCTTATCTGTCAAGGACTTCCATCCCTTTCATCATTCTGTATGTGGTCAGTTCTCCACTTTCTCTTCTTTGTTCCAGGGTTGGTAGTTCCAGTTTGGACAATTTTTGTATGTCAATTTAGAAAGTGTTGGTACCATCTTTGTCGTTACTCTTTGGATTCTTTCTAATTTTCTTTTATTCTTTTTTGTGCTGGGTGTCCATAGCGTCACAGCATACTCCAAACTTGGTCTTATCAATGTGACTAATATTTTCTTTACCATTACCTCATCCAAGTAGTCAAAGGCCACTTTTGTTGATCTTAGTAAATTGAAAGTTTCTCTGGCTATTTTGTTAATATACTTGCCTGGTGACATGTCTTTTTTTTTTTTTTTTATGCCAATTTTATATTGCCCTGATATTCTATTTTAACTTTTTTCTAACTCCATTACACATTTTTTTATGTTGAAGATCACTTTAGGCTCCATTCCCAGACTTTATCCAGGTCTCACTGTAGTGATTCAGTCTTTTTCTGTACAGAACCTTGTGGGACTCCACTTATTATTTCTTCCCAGGTTGAGTTTTTTGTTTCTTAAGTACCACCCTCATTTTACTCCCATTCAAAAAATCTTCCATCCATTTCAATAACTTTCCTTGTACACTTCCTATTATTTCAAGTTTCTTAGTAGCTTTTTGTGTGGTACTTTATCAAATTATTTTTGTAAATCTAGGAAAGCACAATCAGCCCATCCGTCCCTTTCTTGCATTATTTCTATTAGCCTTGAGTAAAATAAAATCAGGTTAGTGGCACATGATCTAATGTGTCTAAAGCTAAATTGTTTTGCATTAAGTATATTATTTTCTTCCAGGTGTTTAATCCATCTAGTTTTGATAATTTTTTCACATATTTTAGCTATTATACTTGTAAGGGAGACCAGTCTATAGTTTTTTTTTTATCCCTTTATATATTGGTACAATATTTGCATTTTTCCAATCTTGTGGTACCTTTCCTTCTTTGAGTAAGTAATCAATTATCATATGTATTTTGTCTGTTAGTTCATTTATACATACTTTTAGTATCCAATTTCCAATTCCATCTGGACCATGTGATTTCCTGACATCAAGGTTTATTATTTGGTCTCTTGTTTCCTTCTGTGTCACAATTATTTCTTTTATTGGGGGGATCCCTCTCTCTGTCCTTCATCCCAATTTTGTGTACTTTCAATTGTGAATACAGATTTAAAATGTTTGTTCATAATTTCAGCCATTTCTAATCTATATATTCATTCCCTTGACACAAATTCACTATTTCATGTTTATCTTTTAATTTACCATTCACATACCTGTAGAATAGTTTATGTTGGTCCTTGCATTTGTCTATTATGTCTTTTTCATAGATTTTTTTTTTTTCTTCCCTGCATATTTTTACATATTAATTTCTAGTTTGATATATATTTGCCACCTACCTTTTTTTTTCTCTCTCTCCATCTTTTCCAAGCTTTGTCTCTTCTGTCTTTAGCCTCACTACATTTTTTGTTGTACCAGCACTTAATGTGCACCCTTTCCTGCTTTTGCTTTGGTATGTACTATTTCTTCTTTATAAATTTCTTTTAATATATTCCATTTCTCTAACATCTTTTTTTTCTTTAAATTTTCCCAGTTTACATTTTGAAAAAAAAAAAAAAAAGTTTCTCAAAATCCGTTTTGTTGTACATTAGTCTTCCTTTTCTCTGTTTCTCATTTCCCAAATCAATTTGTCATTTTAGTTCAAACTCTATTAGTATGTGGTCACTCTTCCCAATTGGTGTCTTGTATTCCTTTTTATCCACAATTTCAGGCTCTGACATAAATATTAAGTCTAGTCTAGGCAGTTCTTCATTGTTTCTATATCTGGTATTTTCCTTTTCCCATTGAGTCATTGTGTATTCAATGGTCATATCCAGTAGTATATTTCTCCAAAGGCCTTCTCCGCCTTTCACTGTCATCTCTTCCCAACATATTTCTTTAGAGTTGAAGTCACCCATAATTACTGTTTCCTCCTCTCAGTAATTCAATTAATGCGTGCTTTGCACCTTCCAACATTTTGGAATGATCACTCTGTCCTAGAATATGTTTTTGGAGGTACATATATTACTACAAATTTTCTACTTTCCATGTCCCTGTTTTCACCTTTTATCATAATCAATTCCACATCATTTATTCCTTCTGTTTGTCACATTTAAACCTTTCTTAGTAAAAAACTGACCCCACCCTGTTTCTCCTTTCTGTTTTTCATTCAATGGTTGTATAAACCTTGTCCCATAGTATTAGGTGGTATTGGACCTTTTAATTTCATCTCCACAATTCCCATTATGTCTGGTTTATCTTCTGCCAGATAGTCATTTAATTTGTTTAGTCCTGAAATCATGCCATCTATGTTGGTATACATTAGTTTTAATTTTTCCCTTCTCCTTTTTTGTATATTATGTTCCTAAAACCACTCAAAACTATGTATTAACAGTAATAATTGGATGCAGTATAACCACCCTAATAGAACATTTACACTCAGAAACCAAAGTCCATCTCTTAGAGTAGCACAGTTGGATGGAAGAGCACTCAGTCTCGCCCATCTGTCCCATCACAGTGTAAGCACAACCAGCAGTGTTCTGGTCAAACATTTATAACAACCTACTACCTACACTTTACATCCCATCCATAAAAAAGCACTTCCGTACTCTGATCACAAAACAAGCACTTTACAACCCCACCTTACATCTTCCATCAAACCTGTGTAGACATTAACTCCACAGAAAAATCCCTTCCAAGAGAAGCAACTACATTCAGGTCACCATTCAGCACCAAGTACCAACACAAAATAGGCCTGACCACAGAAACCAACTGCCCCAGATGCAGCAATCACACAAGAGACACTAAACATTTCATCCTGCACTGCCTCATCCAGACAACAACACAATAATTCTTACTTGAATGACTTAAGGGCCAGTCTGGTGGCAGTTGTTGGGTACCTGGGAACTGTGGGACTCCTGCAATAGATTGACTAATATATTTATATACATATACCAAGAGCTTTTTCCCCTTTACATGGGAGGTAGCCAAAGTCAAATCCACTCCCACCTATATCATCATCACATATTCTGCTCTCATTTACCAACCCTCCATCCATCATTTCTTGGCTCCAGGATGATGGGTCATCCCTGGACATACATTGCTTGAAAAGTCCGCCCTTTGTTCATTTCGACCGGTCATACGAGGGTCCGGGCTTTCAAGGTTTGACTGTATATGGCAGAGAGGATGGCAGCAAATTGGAAGTGAATATTAAGGGAAAGAGGCTGGAGGAAGTGGTTAGCTTTAGATACTTGGGGGCAAATGTGGTGGAAAAGGGAGGATGGAGGTAGATTGGGAGAAGCAAGTAAATGACTTGGGGGATTAAAAAGTGTAATGAGAAATAGACATTTAGGAATAAATGCTAAAGGAGGTTGTATGAAGGGATGATTCTGCCAATCACTGTATGGGACAGAAAACTGGAATATAAGACAGGAAGAGTTTAAATTTCTTTGAGATGAAATGTCTACCAAGTATGATAGGGGTTACTGGGCTGGATAGAGTGAGAAATGAGGAAGTGAGGAAGGGAACTGGGGTGGAAAAGGAGTTTGGAGATGGGGTTGATGAAAGAGTATTGGGATGGTTTGGACATGGAAAGTGAGTGAAAAAAGATTAGTACAAGAAGTGTGGAAGACAGAGGTAGATGGAGTGAACAGGAGGGGGCGACTAAGGATGAAATGGATGGACGGGATAAAAGAGTCATTGGGAAAGAGGAAGAGGGGGATGTCTATTGTGGAAGGAAGGGAGAAGATAGGAGTGAGTGGAGAACAGTTGTGTATGGATGATGCTTTGATGCATGGGAGTGAGTGGGGGGATGGGGGGTTAGGGAGTATGTGTGAATGATTATTTTGATGCAGCCTGAAGGGATTTCTCCCAGTCGTCTCTTTCTCTGCATGAGGGGGTGGAGAGGGGGATAGCAAGGGCACTTCATTTAATCGGCAATCCCCCTCTCCACCCCCTCATGCAGAGAAAGAGACGACTGGGAGAAATCCCTTCAGGCTGCATCAAAATAATCATTCACACATACTCCCTAACCCCCCATCCCCCCACTCACTCCCATGCATCAAAGCATCATCCATACACAACTGTTCTCCACTCACTCCTATCTTCTCCCTTCCTTCCACAATAGACATCCCCCTCTTCCTCTTTCCCAATGACTCTTTTATCCCGTCCATCCATTTCATCCTTAGTCGCCCCCTCCTGTTCACTCCATCTACCTCTGTCTTCCACACTTCTTGTACTAATCTTTTTTCACTCACTTTCCATGTCCAAACCATCCCAATACTCTTTCATCAACCCCATCTCCAAACTCCTTTTCCACCCCAGTTCCCTTCCTCACTTCCTCATTTCTCACTCTATCCAGCCCAGTAACCCCTATCATACTTGGTAGACATTTCATCTCAAAGAAATTTAAACTCTTCCTGTCTTATATTCCAGTTTTCTGTCCCATACAGTGATTGGCAGAATCATCCCTTCATACAACCTCCTTTAGCATTTATTCCTAAATGTCTATTTCTCATTACACTTTTTAATCCCCCAAGTCATTTACTTGCTTCTCCCAATCTACCTCCATCCTCCCTTTTCCACCACATTTGCCCCCAAGTATCTAAAGCTAACCACTTCCTCCAGCCTCTTTCCCTTAATATTCACTTCCAATTTGCTGCCATCCTCTCTGCCATATACAGTCAAACCTTGAAAGCCCGGACCCTCGTATGACCGGTCGAAATGAACAAAGGGCGGACTTTTCAAGCAAAGTTCCCTATTTGTCCAGTAGGTGGCAGCGATGGCCGTACACATGTACTCAAACCCGGCCCAGTGAAGCCGCCACCAGGGCTGCCGTTTCGTAGAAATTTGTACCAAAACGTAGTAAAATAGCGGCATGTGGCAACTGCATAAGGACATGAGGAAATTTTTTCTACATAGCTGGCTGTTAAAAACATTCAAAAACTCAAACTTTTGTTTAAAAATCATAGAACTAATTATCAAATAATAAATGGTACATCAAAATATGACTTTTATTGGTAATTGTGTTACTCATAAAATATTAAACCCCAAAAGATACGTTTTTACGGTGTAGAAAAAATTCTACGCTACATATGAGCTGGCTGTTAAAAACATTTAAAAACTCAAACTTTTGTTTAAAAATCATAGAACTAGTTATCAAATAATAAATTGTACATCAAAATATGACTTTTATTGGTATTTGTTACTTATAAAATATCATACCCCCAAAAGATACGTTTTTACGGTGTAGAAAAAAATTCTACGCTAAAGTTTCAGCTTTATTTTAGCGATAATAATATAGAAAAAAAAATTATATCTTACTGAATATGTTAGGGCATGGGGGCCTTATATACATTCAAGAAAAAAAAAAAAAAGAGAACCAACATTTTGTCAAAGTTTGACAAGTATTTCTTGCTATGAAAGTCGGCACACTACCAAGAAAAATGTATGCCCCGGTATGGCAACACTCCCATTCTACACGGCAGTGTAGAAAACGCGGCAACCCTGGCCGCCACCACTGTCCCGCGTGCATACCTTCCGATATTTACAGTGTACTTAATAAAAAATACAGTACAGTACACTGTATGTACAGTACATTTACATGCCTGTATTACAGTTATTACAGAATTATTAGTAATATAGTATTATTATTACAGTGTTAGAATATTATTCTTACGTGTTTCTATGCCATATCATACATTACCTATACGTATACCACTACGAAAATCTACGGGTGTTAGGGCGACATTTTTGACCAGACTTTTGGCATGACCGGACCGCCCTTCCCCCCAATTAGTCCGGGCTTTTGAGGTTCGACTGTATATATATATATATTTTCTCATATACAGGGTGCGAGTGCTATTTGAGGACATTTTTAGTATGTTAAATAAACAGCAATATCTTAGCAAACAATATATATATTTAATTCAAATTGACCCAAATATCCTTCATGATACTTCTTTATCTAATTATTCTATGAAACCACCTTTGACTTCAATGACTGCTTCTATTCTGCCTCGAAACTGTCCACAAGCTACAATTACGTGGTCCCTAATTAAGTGGACATCACCTGGACAGTGGCGGCTTTCAGTGCAGCTATGGTACTATGAGGATATTGATTAGTCTCCCTTTCAACGACACTCCACACGTAATAGTCCATAGGATTTAAATCTGGCAAGTTAGGGGGTCACATGATCGTAAAAATTCTCTGATAACCAATCCTGGGTTACAATGGATTTGTGAGAAGGTGCTGTCTTCTTGAAAGACATATGGCCTTACATTGCATACTTTATTTATCCAGGGCTTAACAACCATTTTAAAAACATTAATGTATCCAGCAACATTGACCTAAGACCTTGTGGGAAAATGTAAGGTGGCATGGCATGACATGACCTTCACTGCTCACAACTCCAAAACCATCACAGTAGCTGGATATTTGGTGTGCATCACCTTGGGTACTTCAGAAAAACCATCACAGTAGCTGGATATTTGGTGTGCATCACCCTGGGTACTTCAGAAGGAGATGCACATAGCCATCTGTCATTCTGTCTGTATTCTGATCTTAGTCAAAGTTTTTTTGTCAGAGAAAAACCAAAGCATGTGTTCATGGGGATTTTTCACTTTGTTCAGTTACCGTTTTGAACGCATGAGACGGTTTTCCTATGTCTTCGCCGATATGAATTGGCCTTTCCTCATTACATATGACTTATATTGAATATCCTGATATACCATGGTTCTGATAGTCCACTCTGATACCCGAGTTCTTTGGCAATGGACCTCATTGATCTTCCGGGGTTCTCATCGATGATGTTTTGAACATTCCGTATAAATTCTGGTGTTCTCATGGTATCAGAGCGATGTGAGTGCTTTTTTCTTTTTGCTACAGGGGAAACATTGCCATCACATCCCTCTAGCTCCAACCGAACCTTATGAACAAATGATCTGGCAACATGTAAAAAGTTACTGATTCTTAAATCACTATGTTTTGCAGCTAAAGCAACAATGATAGCATGTCTTTTCATTTCTTGGGTTAACATCTTCCACTGACTGGGTTATCTGAAAAAAAAAAAAAAATTATAATAAATTATTTGAGTGTGTAGTGAACTTAAAACAATATGTCCTCAAATATCTCTCGCACCCTGTTAATATTGATATGCAAAAGTAACACTTATGATCAATAATGAATATGTATGATCAATACTGAATACCTTGTAGATCACCATCAATGTTATTTTACACTGTAGTCCATTAATCCCAGGAAAAAGTACAAGATCTAACTTTGTATTGGCAGGAGGAAGGTGAATCCCGGACAGGCAACCCGAAGCTGGCCTGTGCACCACAGGGACTGGAGCCCCATCACCAGCACCAGATTGTCTCCTTCATGACTCGGGCAGGCTGGATATCCTCCTGCTGACTTGCCAACACCTCGCTCACCCTGGCCTTCATCCTCCCATGCCCTCACATTTGGCCCACACTGCCCATTGCGCTCTCATGTATCGTTCAAATGCTACAGTGCCCTTTGCTCACATGGCTGCCTCTCCATTCTTCCCTTGAAGTGTAATCATTTAACAGGATAGCAAACCTCGGAATGTCACCTGAAAAGCATGGGATGCTCTCTGGACAAGGTATTGCACACCAGGGCTAAAACCTCCTAAGATGAGTTTGTCACATCTTCATCATTGTTACAATCATGTATTATTTGATGCCCCATTACCAAACTTCCAATGAATGATAATGCAATATTTGTTCAGTTGTTCTGAAGTCTAGACTGTTACTTTTTTTTAACAATAATAATCCAATGAGATATACTTCCGGAAGTCATTTAGTGATAATATCAGTCTTCACCTCTGTGTGGTTTTCCAGCCTACTTGGAAGGAATAAAGTGTAACAACTTACAAGGTTCTTTTATCGCTCAATCTTGATTTTGATACATGTACCTTAATCACTGCAAATATCACCACCACCACCATCCTATTTCTAACATCATGGAACCTTTGTGTGTATGAATGTGTGCCTCTGTGTACATGATAAATTTGTTCTTCCTTAAAATGTTGCACTGGAATATGCAATTAGTGTGTTTAAACCATACCCTCCTTCCACCTTTATAATTCAGACATTTATCACTCTTGCCATTTATTTGTTGTAGTGTTTGTTAAGGATATTGTTTAAAAAGACTATAGAGGAATGCATGTGTTATAAGCCATATTTTTTACCAGAAGGAATGTGAATATTTTAGGATTAGAAAATACATGGAGAATGTATGTTAAGCAAATTTGTATCAGATAGAAGTATTTGTATGGTTCCTGGATAGAGTGATGATATCCCTGCACCTTTGCCCTACTTTTTTTTCCCTCCTCCTCCATACCCCCCTAATTTAGATGAGGTAATATATATATATATATATATATATATATATATATATATATATATATACATATATATATATATACATATATATATATATATATATATATATATATCTTCATATAGGCTTTTTTATTTTTCTTGTGAAAAATGTGTAAATTCAGACAACATTTTGGTGTAAAAGGTATGATGGGCATGTTCTCAGTTGGAAGATTAATAGAAGGATAGATTTTGCCTTATTTTTCTAGTCATAAATGCATTTGTGTTGGGATGAGAGGGAATCTTGTACATGAGAGAGGGCAGTAGTGGTGTGCTCGTCTCCTGGACTGCTTCTGCCCCCAACCCTACAGTGGGTGTACAAGCCCTCCAATTGAATCCAAATGTGTTGGCCAATTTATTTGCTACAATAAGATTGTTTTGAGGACAAAAAAGCATGTACCTGGATAAATATAAATAATTTTAACAGTAAATTAAATCTTTAATTTCATCCTTATTACTACTGTATGCCTGTTTGTTAATCAACAAGCAAGTTATGTTAAAGAAAAAAGTAAAAAATAAAAATAAAAAATAAAAAAAAATAATGTGCATTTTTCCCAACAAGGCTCATAATGAAAATTATAAAAATTTAGATGCATTCCCATGAATTTCCTAAATTCCATTGGTTTAAGGTTTTATAGAGTAGAAAATAATACCTGAACAAGATGCTGTATTTGGTATTTAATTAAAAGCCCCCAGCTTAATGGGGCCACACTTTTATTTGTAGACCTTCACAAATCTGGTGGGAATTAACTTTCCAATCCATACCCTGCTAGCTAGCCAACCAGCAGCATATCACTCAAACGTCTATAACAACCTACCACCTATATAACACAAAACATCCACACAAAAACAGACTCCTTAACTCAATATTCCAACAGCAACCTAACATAAGCCCCACAGAAATAAAAAAATCACAACTGATGACATGGCTGTGGTCAGTACACCAACCAGCCAGAGTGCCACCACAGAACTGACCTGGCCACAAATTCAAACTGCCCCAGATGCAACCACCACAGAGGACACACAACACCTCATACATGGCCCAGACGGAATAGCAAACTGGATACTGAAAGAATGCATGGAAGAATTAACTGACAAAATATATGATATAATTAAATCCTCACTTAAAGAAGGAAAAGTACCATTGGACTGGAAAAAAGCAAACATTGTACCAATTTATGAGGAAGATCCATCTAACTACAGACCGGTCTCACTAACAAGCACAATAGCAAAAATTTGTGAAAGAGTGATCAAAAACAGATGGGTTAAATACCTGGAGGAAAAATCTATACTGAACCCAAATCAATTTGGATTTAGACAAGGGAGATCCTGTACAACAAATCTGATCTGCTTTTACTCAAGATTAGTAGACATAATACAAGAAAGATGGATGGGCAGACTGCTTTTCTGGACCTGCAAAAGGCATTTGATAAGGTACCTCATAGGAAACTAATAAATAAGATACGAGTCAAAAGGTGGCATCAGAGGAAAATTATTGGAATGGATGAAAGACTTCTTGATTGGGAGGAAAATGAGAGTTGTAATTAGAGAAAAATTCTCCAACTGGGAAGAAGTAAAAAGCGGGGTCCCGCAAGGATCAGTACTGGCCCCGATCATGTTCGCTGTATACATTAATGACATAAATGAAGGCATGGAGTGCTATATAAATTTTTTTGCAGATGATGCAAAATTACTTAAGGTAAAAACGGAAGAGGACTGCAACTCATTGCAACAAGATCTGGACACAATATGGAATTGGACTCAAAAGTGGGAAGTAAAATTCAATATTAAGAAATGCAGTATAATGGAATTTGGAAAGAATAGAAACAGAATATCAAAAGATTACAGAATTGGGGAAGAAAAAAAAAAAACTGAAAAAGATCTTGGAGTGATGATTGGAAAGGACATGAAACCAGATAAGCATATAAATAAGATGTTCGGAGAAACCTACAACTTATTGAGAGCAATCAAAGTGGCATTTACTTATATGGACGAAGAAATGATAAGGAAAATACTAACTACACTAATAAGACCAAAACTTGAGTATGCAGCATCACTTTGGACACCCAGTACCAAAAAGAATATTAAGAAACTAGAAAGATTACAAAGAGCGACAACCAAACTAGCACCGACACCCGCCGAACTAACATATGAGCAAAGACTATCCAAATTGAACCTACCAACTCTGGAACAAAGAAGAGAAAGAGGAGATTTGCTATCTACAGAATAATGAAAGGAATGGAAGTTTTAGACAGGAACGACCTATTAGTGTGGGAAAACGGTAAAACAAGAGGACATGGGAAAAAAATTAAAAAGGATAGTTATAGAAAAAACTTGAAAAGGAACAGTTTCCTACACAGAGCGATAAATACATGGAACAAATTAGACAACAAAACAGTATGTGCTAACACTATACAAGATTTTAAGATAAAACTTGATGCGGAGAGATACAAAGACGGGTCATCATGAGCATAGCTCCCCTCCCATATATTACAACTAGGTACAACTAGGTAAATACTATGCCCCACACAAACAATCCCTAGACAACAACATAACATATCTTCCTGAGTGACTTGTGGTCCTGCCCAGAGGTATACAAGAGACCAGGGGCAATGGACTGACTGACTGTCATGCCAAAACTCCCAAGATCTAAAAGGCAATAAAATAGTATCAGCCTGACAAACACAAAAAGAAAAAACAGTAAAAGAACAGATCTTGTAACTTATGACTGGACCTCCATGTAAAAATAATTCTAAGCATGTAAGTTAGAGGAACAATAACAAAAGGCATAAGACCAGACAATGTGGAAAAAACATAATATATACACCTCAGCTGTGTCTTGTTTTACCTAGCTATATAAAGGAGTTATGCTTGCAGGTCATCTCTGCATTCCCAAAGGCCAATTCTGACTTTAAATTGTCTCACACTGTTTGACTTCACTATTCCTTCAAACTGTTGGTGGCCGACATGGTGCCTTGGCACGAGTTTTCATCACTTGAAGTGTCACACTAGGTAAATACTGGACAGCTTGAAACACCACATAAAAGGCCCTCACACTGTCTATAATTGTACATACATACATACATATACCAAGGCTTTTTCCCCCTTCCAAGGGAGGTAGCCAAAAAGGGAAAGGCATAAAAACACTCCCACCCATTTCACCCCCAAATACACTCCACACCCCTCCCACCCTTCCTCTCATCTGAGCACCTCCTGGATGACGGGTCATCCCTGTACCCCGCCCACCGCCCTGGGTCAGAAGCAGTGTCGCAAGACACAGTACATCCACAGCAAGGCCGCTTCATTTAATCGGCGACCCCCCCTCTCCGTCCCCCTTTGCATATAAGGAGAGGACGGGGAGAAATCCCTTCGGGCTGCGTCAAAATTTACTCACACATACTACCCCACCCCCCACCCCCCCGCCCATTCCTCCTCATGCAATCACAACATCATCCATATACAACCATTCTCCACTCACCTCTGTCTTCCGTCCTCTCCCTTCCTTCCTCAACAGACATTCCCCTCTTCCCCAAAGCCCCCTTCACCCCATCCATCCACCTCATCCTAGGACGTCCCCTCATGTTCACTCCCTCCACATCTGCCTTCCATACCTCTTTTACTAGTCTTTCTTCACTCATTCTTTCCATGTGTCCAAACCATCCTAATATTCTTTCATCAACCCTCTCTCCCAAATCCTTTTTCACCCCTGTTCTCCTCCTCACCTCCTCATTTCTCACTCTATCTAGCCTAGTAACCCCCGCCATACTTCTCAGACACCTCATCTCAAACACATTCAAACTCCTTCTCTCTTCTTCTCTTATGTTCCACGTTTCTGCCCCATACAGTGCTGTTGGCACAATCACTCCTTCATACAGTCTCCTCTTCGCATCCATTCCCAAATGTCTATTTCTCATTACACTCTTTAAACCACCAAGGCATTTACTCGCTTCTCTCAATCTACATTCTACCTCCACCTTCACTCCACCTTTTCCTGCTACACTTGCACCCAAGTATCTAAAACTATCCACTTCCTCCAGTCGCTCTCCCTTAATGCTCACTTCCAGTCTACTGCCACTTTCACCCCTTGTACATCTCATCACCTTACTTTTACCCACATTTATCTTTAGTTTTCTTCTATCACATACTCTCCCAAACTCTGCCACCAGCTTCCTCAATCCCTCCTCTGACCCTGCCACAAGCGCAGTGTCGTCCGCAAACAACAGCTGGCTCACCTCCCACTTTTCTCCATTTTCTTTAACCATCTCCAATCCCTGACTCACTACCCTAGCATTCACCTCTCGCACCACCCCATCCATGTATAAGTTGAACAGCCAGGGCGACATAACGCATCCTTGACGAAGTCCCACCTTTACTTCAAACCACTCACTCTCTCCATTTCCAATCCTAACACATGCTCTACTACTCACATAAAAACTCTTGACAGCTCCCAAAAGCTTTCCTCCTATCCCATAAATCTGCATAACCTCCCACAGTGCCTTTCTGTCTACCCTATCATAAGCCTTTTCCAGATCCATAAAAGCCCAAAAAACATCCTTGTGAGCTTGTCAAATGCTTGAAACACTTCATTTCAATGTTGACTAACAGTGGCCAGCCACCAGCTTTCACAGCAATACAACCACCAAGGTCACTAACAACTGGGACAAAAACCCAGTCTAGGGCTTTCTGGATGTACCACATAGAATACTCACCTACTCCAAAAACCAGCCTTAGAGACCATTACCAGACTGTTATCTTCCATCTGTGTGGCTCATTACCTCTACACATTGGAAGCTCCTTACAGGGTGATGGCAGAGCTGGGTGTGCTATGTTTTCCCCCACCATAGAGCCATTGCAAGGGGGCTGGGGAGGTAGAAGTAAATGATAAAGGGAAGCAAGTAAATGCTGGGTGTGTATTTACCTAGTTGTATCTCGCAACATCTAGTTTGTTCTTAAATTCTTGTATGGTGTTTGCACACACTATTGTTTCATCCAATTTGTGTGTGGAACAGTTTTTTTTGTGTGTGAAATACTACTGGTTACTAAAATATTACAGCATTTGAATATTTACAATGTGAATGGTTTATATTTGAAGTAGAAAATCCAAAACATGAACAATCCAGTGTTTTTCAATTACGAAATCTACAAACTAGTTACTGATGAGGTGGGACACAGAACTGCTGTAATGTACAGCAAGTTACAAAGCTCCCTTCAAATTCCCCCACTAATCAACCCAACAGAGAAGTCACATCTAAGACAAACCAGTATTATACTGGCATGCCTATGCTTTGGTCACCACCTTGCCATTGAAATAATACCAATACAGAATCAGTTTGGCAACAAACACCAGTTGCCCAAAGCATCCACCACACAGAAAAGACAGAGCACCTTATACTACAATGCCCTACACTCCCTTTTCAGATAGTCACACAAAATCTTTTCACTAAGCAGAGTATGAGCTGAACCAAAGACTGCAGCCAGTCTCCTGGGGGCCATGGGTCTTGCAAGAGACCCATGGCCCCCAGACAAAGGATTACAAAGCCGGAGCATACTGACAGGAGACCTTTAGGTCCATATCTAGGTCGGATGCGAAAAAAATCATAATAATAATAAATTTAATCAATAAAAACTATAATAATGTAAATAATAAATACATACATACATATACCAACGCTTTTTCCTCCTTACAAGGGAGGTAACCAAAAAGGAAAAGGCATAAAATCATTCCCACCCATTCCATCCCTGAATACACTCCCCACCCCTCCACCCTCCCTCTCATCTTAACACCTCCTGGATGACGGGTCATCCCTGCACCTTGTCCACTGCCCTGGGTCAGAAGCAGTGTCGCAAGACACAGCACATCCACAGCAAGGCTGCTTCATTAAATCGGCGACCCCCCCTCTCCGTCCCCCCATGCATAAAGGAGAAGACAGGGAGAAATCCCTTCGGGGTGCATCAAAATTTGCTCACACATACTACCTCACCCCCCATCCCCCGCCCATTCCACCTCATGCATCACATCATCATCCATATACAACCATTCTCCATTCACCCCTGTCTTCTGTCCTCTCCCATCCTTCCTCAACAGACATTCCCCTCTTCCCCAAAGCCCCCTTCACCCCATCCATCCACCTCATCCTAGGACGTCCCTTCATGTTCACTCCCTCCACATCTGCCTTCCATACCTCTTTTACGAGTCTTTCTTCACTCATTCTTTCCATGTGTCCAAGCCATCCTAATACTCTTTCATCAACCCTATCTCCCAACTCCCTTTCTACCCCTGTTCTCCTCCTCACCTCCTTATTTCTCACTCTATCCAGCCTAGTAACCCCCATCATACTTCTCAGACACCTCATCTCAATTACATTCAAACTCCTTCTCTCTTCCTCTCTTATGTTCCATGTTTCTGCCCCATACAGTGCTGTTGGCACAATCACTCCTTAGCATCCATTCCCAAATGTCTATTCCTCATTACACTTTTTAATCCACCAAGGCATTTACTCACTTCTCTCAATCTACATTCTACCTCCACCTTCACTCCACCTT
This sequence comes from Oratosquilla oratoria, assembly GCF_046742065.1. Classification (NCBI taxonomy): domain Eukaryota; kingdom Metazoa; phylum Arthropoda; class Malacostraca; order Stomatopoda; family Squillidae; genus Oratosquilla; species Oratosquilla oratoria. Next base: position 46,574,034 of record NC_134812.1, read on the forward strand.
ATAAATAAATGCATAGGTATAGTTAAATAATAAACAAACAGGTATATAGTAAATAATAATAAATTGACATATAACTAATAATAAATGAGAATCAAACAGACAAATGATAACAAAAAAACATTATACAGGTACTCCTCGTTTAACGACGACAATTGGGACCAGTGCGCCGTCGTTAACCGAATTGGTCGTTAAGCGAAAGTGTATACATATACGTACATGTACTGTATGTACAATGTCCAGCAATACATGTATCTTTATTTTTGTGTATTTTCCTTTTATACAGTACATTAAAGCTTTATTTACTGTTTATTTACGGTGGTTAGGTTCCTAAAATTACCGTATATGACCAAATCCGCGTATGCTGACATTCCATATTGAATACCGGGGTATTTTTTTAGTTTCGACCATGGGCGCAATATAGCAATAGAAAATTAATTATTCATTTTGTAAATTAAAATGTATTAACGTAATATGCAATTTTGTGGGCGGAAATGAAAGTAAAAAATACCTTGCTACAAGAAAATATGCTAATGAACGAAGTCGGTAGCATAGGCTCGGGACGCCATCTTGTCGTCTGCCAACGTCTCTCACGACGACGACAACGAGTACGAGCCGGATGACATTTAATTTGCAGGTAATGATTTATTAAACACAGGTTAGGTTAGTTTAGTTTAGGTTAGATGAATTAATTTATCATCCTTTCATTTCTTCGACATCGGCATCTATCATAAAAAACATGGTGTACCATTCGTCCGACATGACTTCGTTACTTACGAAATCTGTTTTAGCATTTTTTTTTTTCATTTCCACTCACAAAATTGCATATTACGTTGATACATTACAATTTACAAAATTAATAATTAATTTTCTATTGTTATATTGCGCCCATGGTCGAAACTAAAAATTTACCACTACCGGTATATACTGTACCCCAGGTAGTTTTTGCAGCTTGCAGGATGGTAATGTAGACCTAAGCTTCAGAACACTTTACCTCACAGCTAATATCCACCAAACAAGTTCATTTATAACATCATACAAATTTGCCTCAGCCAACTTAATTATTGTACACGACGTCGTAACTTCGGGAGATTTACGTTAAACGTCATAAAGCCCATCGTTACTCTGAGTTGTCGTTAACCGAGTAGGTTGTTAAACGAGGAGTACCTGTATATAATAAATTCTTGCTTAGGTGTTTATCTAAACGATGCTTAAACCTTCAAACTGAACTACATTGCACTACCTGTGCAGGAAGTTTATTCCATTCATTAACTACATGGTTGGCAAAGTTGTTTCTACCCACTTCCAAATTGAATCTATTTCTGGACAGTCTGAGACCATTGTTTCTTGTCTGATTCTCATTCAATGTGAAAATTTTGTCACTTTTGATGTTGTCAATTCCCTTTAGAATTTTAAAGGCCCAGTATCAAGTCACCTCTGAGTCTATGCTTTTTTAGGGAAAACAGATTCATATGTTTTACATAAACCTAAAAGGAAGTTGTATCTTTTTCCTCCCTCTCACTGTACAAAACATAACAAATCATATGGCAATGGTAATAAAAGTCAAACCTAATCAGACCTACATTTCTTGTAGTTAGCTTATCTATAATACAATAACCAGTATATTTTTTTCCTGATATGCCAATTCCAATTGGTAGACTTGTGCTACTTTCACAACATCTGGTAGACAATTATCAATATATTTGGAGGTCTCAACTTTAATGATGAGTATCCTTCTTGTGACTTGTTTCTGAAAATAAAAAACAATTACTTTAATGAAGAATTTAAACAAATATGTGCAAGTAACATCCAGCAGACAGACTAATAAGAGTGCACATGCAAACAACTGCTCCAACTAATAGTGTAGCAATGCAATTCCAAATATATTCCATTACTGAAATGAAAACATTTTCCTTGTATACACACATCTTATAAGGACTTCAATGGAACTCCTATAGATTAATCTCTACTCAGAAGAATGTGGAGTCAAATGCTATCTTATACTTAGTATCCCTCCTTTCTGGTATCCTCCTTAAATTCTTTACCAACTCCTTGACTTCATCATTTCACTTTCCTCTAACAAAAGGAAGGATAGGGGTTGAGGTCTGTAAGAATGACACCCTCCAGATCATAAAAGGCATAGGTTAGGGGTTCTTGAGGGCTATATCCATACCTCTCAAAAAGAAAGTTTTCTGGTTACACTTACCAAACAAGAAAACCCCACTTCACACGATGTCCACTCCATATATCAAGAGCTTTTTCCTTCTTATAAGGGAGGTAGCTAAGTCAGAAACATGTACCTATTCCCACTCATTTCACTCCCCTCCACCACCCTTTCCACCCTTCCCATCTCAGCTCTTCATGGATCTCTGGTCATCCCTGCATCCCGCCAAATGCCCTGTGTCAAATGCAATGCAGCAAGACACAGTATATCCAAAGCAAGGCCAATTCATTTAATCAGCAACTCACCCCTCCATCCCCTCATCAAAATATCATTCACACATAAGCACCTGCTACCCCCCCACCATCCTCTATCCCTCCCTTCCTTGCATATCAATATCATTCGTACACATTCTCCTATCATCCCTATTTCCTGCCTTTTCCCTTCCTTCCTCAACAGACATCCCCCTCTTGCTCAATTCCCCCTTCACCCCATCCATCCATCTCATCCTCAGTCATCCCCTCAAGTTCACTCCCTCCACCTCTCTCTTCCACACTTCTTTCACTATTCTTTCATTACTCATTCTTTCCATGTGTCCAAACCATCCCAATAATCTCTCATCAACCCTTTCTACTATCTCCTTTTCCACTCCTGCTCTCCTCCTCATTTCTCACTCTATCCAACCTAGTAACTCCTATCATACTTCTCAGACATTTCATCTCAAACACATTTAAACTTTTCCTTTCTGCCTCACTTAAATTCCAAGTCTCTGACCCATACAATGCCATTGGCACAATCTCCCCTTCATACAACCTCCTCTTTGTATCTATTCCCAGTTGCCTATTTCTCATAAACACTTTTTAATCCCCCAAACCATTTACTTGCTTCTCTCAATCTACAACTTTCCTTCACCTCCATTCCTCACTTTCCTGTCACATGCGACTGCTATCCTTGGCCTTTGTACATCTCATCACCCTGCTTTTACCAACATTTACTTTCGACTTTTTAATATCTTTCCAAACTCCATCACTAACCTCCCTTATTCCCTCCTTTATCCCTGCAACAAGTAAAGCATCATCAGCAAACTACAACTGGCTCCCACTTTTCTCCACTTTCTTTAACCATCCCCTACTCTCCCATCCATGTACACATTGAACAGCCAAGGCAACATAACATAACCCTGATACAGTCCCATCTTTACCTCAAATCACTTGCTCTCTCCATTTCCCATTCTAACACACTCTACTACTCTCATAAAAACTTCACTGCCCTTAACAGCTTTCCCCCAGTCCCATATATCTGCAATATCTCCCACAGTGCCTTCCTGTCAACCCTGTCATAAACCTTTTCCAAATATATAAAGGCCCAAATGATGAGAGCAGGTAAGGCACCTGGGTTGGATGGATGCCATGCAGAATGTCTGAAGAAAGGAGGTACAGTTATGCTGGACTGGCTGGTGAGGTTATAAATGTTTGTTTAAGAGAGGGTAGAGTGCTGGAGGACTGGAGGAGTGCCTGTATAGTTCCACTTTACAAAGGAAAGGGGGACAAGTGTGAGTGTCCTTGAAAGTGGCAGTTGCCGACAAGATTGACGAGTTAAACACCATATGAGGACGGAGCCTTTATTTGCACGACGTTTCGCTTATTACAGCTTTTTCAAGTACAAGTTGAGATACAAATGCTTGAGATTAAATAAGGGGAAAGGAGGGAACTGGGAGAGAAAAGGGGGGGGGAAGGAAGAGGAGGAGGAGGAGGAGGAGAAGGGGGGGGGATTGAACACTGGAAAAGGATGAGAATGCTGGCCCATAGAAACAAGGTAAACCATTTTATGGACTGGAAGAATGCAGAGCTGCTGATACGGGAACCAGACAAAATCCGCAGGAAGTGTTTAGAAGCAGCAATCATTCAAGGAACGAACACTATTGAACAAAACAGGGGCATGTTTAACATCTCGCCTCACTTTATTCCCCTAATACCCATGGCCAGCAAAATATTAAATATCTAAACCACCCTTTGTGGACATTTCACCCACGGACGTTTGGGCCAGCATTCTCATCCTTTCCCAGTGTTCAATCCCCCCCCCCTTCTCCTCCTCCTCCTCTTCCTTCCCCCCCATTTTCTCTCCCAGTTCCCTCCTTTCCCCTTATTTAATCTCAAGCATTTGTATCTCAACTTGTACTTGAAAAAGCTGTAATAAGCGAAACGTCATACAAATAAAGGCTCCGCCCTCATATGGTGTTTAACTCGTCAATCAAGTGTGAGTGTAGTAGTTACAGAGGGATCAGCTTGTTGAGTGTAGTTGGGAAGGCTTATGGGAGGGTCTTGATTGAGAGGATTAGAGGAGGAACAGAGGGAGTAATTTGGTGAGGAACAGTGTGGTTTTAGGACAGGTAGGGGATGTGTAGATCAGATTTTTGTGGTAAGACAGATATGTGAGAAAGCTATAGGAAAAGGTAAGGATGTTTTTTGGGCTTTTAAGGATCTGGAAAAGGTTTACGACAGGGTAGGCAGGAAGGCACTGTGGGAGGTATTGCAGATATATGGGATAGGAGGAGAGCTGTTAACCATTTCCATACAGTGACGCCTATGTAGGCGGCATGAGGAGCAAGTGGGTACTCGATGATGCCGACGTCGGCATCTTGATTATATTTATTGTAGTCATACCTACGTAATTTCCATTCTCTCTAAACTGGCATCATCAATTTTCTATGGTTATCAAAATACACAGGTGAAAGAGAACGAACGATTGAGCACTGACTTTATTTTTTATAATGCGATTATTATGACGCAACATCGCACGTTGGGCAGCTAATACTGCCAGACGTGCGATGTGCCCCGGAGTGAAGAGGTTAGGAGCAGTCAAGAGTTTTTATGAGAGTAGTAGAGCTTGCATTAGGATTAGAAATGGAGAGAGTGAATGGTTCGAGGTAAAGGTGGGACTTCGTTAGGGGTGTGTTATGTTGCCCTGGCTGTTCAATCTTTACATGGATGGGGTGGTGCGAGAGGTGAATGCAAGGGTAGTGGGTCAGGGGTTGGGGATGATTAAAGAAAATGGGGAAAAGTGGGAGGTGAGCCAGCTGTTGTTTGCTGACGACCCTGTGCTTGTAGCAGGATCAGAGGAGGGATTGAGGAAGTTAGTGACAGAATTTGAGAAGGTGTGTGAAAGAAGGAAGCTGAAGATAAATGTGGGCAAAAGTAAAGTGATGAGATGTACAAGGGGAGAGAGTGACAGTAGGCTGGAAGTGAGCATTAAGGATGAGAAACTGGAGGAAGTGGATAGTTTCAGATACTTGGGTGTGAATGTGACAGGAAAGGGAGGAGTGGGGGTGGAGGTAGAATGTAGATTGAGAGAAGTGAGTACATGCCTTGGTGGATTAAAAAGTGTAATGAGAAATAGACATCTGGGAATGGAGGCTAAGAGGAGGTTATATGAAGGAGTGATTGTGCCAACAGCAATATACGGGGCAGAAACATGGAACATGAGAGAGAAAGAGAGAAGGAGTTTGAATATGTTTGAGATGAAATGTCTGAGAAGTATGATAGGGGTTACTAGGCTAGATAGAGTGAGAAATGAGGAGGTGAGGAGGAGAACAGGGGTGGAAAAGGAGCTGGGAGATAGGGTTGATGAAAAAGTATGGGATGGTTTGGACACATGGAAGGAATGAGTGAAGAATGATTAGTAAAAGAAGTGTGGAAGGTGGAGGTGGAAGGAGTGAATATGAGGGGTGTCCTAGGATGAGATGGATGGATGGGGTGAAAGGGGCTTTACAAAAGAGAGGAATGTCTGTAGAGGAAGGACAGAAGATAGGGGTGAATGGAGAAGGGCTGTGTATAGATGAGGCTGTGATGCATAAGGGGGAGTGGGTGGGGGATGGGGAGTGAGGAATTATGTATGAGGAAAAATTTGACACAGCCCGAAGGGATTTCTCCCAGTCTTCTCCTTTTCTGCATGAGGGGATGGAGAGGGGGGTCGCCGAATTTATGAAGCGGCCTTGCTGTGGATGTGCTGTGTCTTGCGACATTGCTTCTGACCCAGGGCAGTGGACAGGATGCAGGGATGACCCGTCATCCAGGAGGTGCCAAGATGGGAGGGGGGGAGGAGGGTGGAGGGGAGTGGAATGTGTGGGAGATGAAATGGGTGGGAGTGATTTCTATGCCTTTTTCTTTTTGGCTACCCCCCCATGTAAGGGGGAAAGGAGCCTTTGGTATATGTATGTATGTATAAAGGCCCAAAACATCCTTACCTTTTCCTAAAGTTTTTTCACACATCCGCCTTTCCATAAAAATTTGATCCATGCAACCCCTACCTTTCCTAAACCCACACTGTTCATCGCTAATTACTCCCTCTGTTCCATTCCTAATACTCTCAATTAAAACCCTCCCATTAGCCTTCCCAACTGCACTCAACAAACTGATCCCACTTAAAAACTACTATATTAACATTTGTCCCTTTTTCCCTTGTAAAGCAGAACTATATAGGCACTCCTCCAGTCCTCAGGCACTCTACCCTCCCTTAGGCACACATTAAACCTCACCAGACAGTCCACTATTACTGTGCCTCCCTTCTTCAGAAACTTCATACACCCATCTAATCTAGGAGCCTTACCTGTTCTCATAATTTTCTGAGCTACTTGCACCTCATCTTTTCTTATTTCTCCTCCATTTTCCTTTCCCTTCACCATCATTTTCTAAGCACCTACCACTGCTACCACAAATCCCTTCCTACCCTCCTCCATATTCAACAGCTCTAAAATACTCTGCCCATCTTCCCCTTACTACCTCTTCTTCCATCAAGATCTGTCCATCCGTGCCTTTTAATTTTTTTTCTTTATTTGACTCACCTCCCTTTCTTGATTTCTTTCCAAAACATCTTTGTATTGCTTTCAAAATTTTGTCATACTCCTCCCCCATTTTACATCTGCTTTCCTTTTTTCCTCCTTTTAGTTTTGTTTCTCTTCTTTTTTCTTTATACTTCTCATATTTTTCTCTCATCATACTTTCCAAGCAGTCCCTAAATGCTTGCGTCTCTTCTACTACCTTCTTCACTTTCCCATCCCACCACTCACTAGCCTTCCTTCTATTACCTCCCATCCTTCTTGTTCCACATACCATCTTTGCACACTTTGTCACTTCCTCCTTGAAACACTCCCATTCCTCTTCCACACCTACTTCCACTTTATCCTTCATCTCCCACACTTCTCTCAGCTTCTTGTACTCCTGCTCCTTTTCCTTCATATTTAAATGGTTTGATCTAATCACTTCTCTTCCTTCAGCACTTTTCCTCTTTCTCAACCTATCCTCCACTCTCAACTTACCATCCACCAAAAAATTATCTAATTCCCCAATTCTCTCAACTAAGAACATGGACATCCAGAACTCTTCCTACTCTTTTCCTGGATACCACTACAGAGTCCATTAATACCTTATCAACCACCCTTCTATCCACCACCCTCTCTCATGTGTACTTATGCTTGACTTTCTTACTAAATACCATGTTAGCTATTATAAACTCTCTAAACACATCTCCATTAACTCTACACTACTCCACACTTCCCAACAACTCAATCTATTGGTTCATCCCCTACTCTAGCAATGAGCTCTAATACCACTACAATGACATTCCTCCCAAAAGATCTCTATACATTAATTTAAATCTGTCCAAAAAGCCTCCATTTCCTCTACACTCTTCTCACTACCAAGTTCATATACAACTGCAAAGACCTACATCTCCCTTCCAAGTTTCATCTTTAACCACATTAACCTTGAAGAAACCTCCTTCCACTCCATTTCTCATCTGTACCACTCATGCACATTAAAAGACTCAACCCTTAGGGTTCTGGTTGGAAAACTCCTCCCAGACCCTCTTATGCCTTGACTTCTCACAGGAATGTACCCATAGGGCTACAGAGAGCAGGATGCCTAGTCCCACACTCCATCCCGTTTTAGCTGCCTTTAAGACCCACGTGGGAAGACTTGGTGCCAGTGTTTCTTCCCCCTACCACAGGGGAAAGGTGAAAATGGAAGTATATACTCAAAAACGTGGTACAAGGCAGTAATAAATAGGGGTGTGACAGCATAAAAGAGGGAGTCAAAGTACAATAAATTAGCATAATTTCTCTATGATTAGAGATTTCCTCTAACATAGATAAAATGATGTGAGGCTCTGGTCTGTAGGGACACCCCATATAGTCCCTAAAGTATTGATTGCATATTACTGCACAGTTTACACTGTACACTAGCATGCAGCCAATACCCCAGACAGGGGTCATGTCCACTCAGCTTTTGCAAATGATTGGGTACTGACTGTATGGTAACAAATCTTAGGGACTTTTGGGGCACCAATACAGAAAGAGCCACACATTCATCTATGTAAGAACATCTCCTCATTGAGGAATGAGAATGTTTTCACACTAATGCTGCCCCTCCCTTATGCTGTTCCCTTGAACCTGTCCTTTATGACTTTTAGGACTACCTCTTCCTGATCCCCCTATGGTGTGAAAAAAATTGTGCCATTGTGTTCTCATGCATATTGTAGAATGTTCTATACCCTTAAACTGAAAAAACATGGCTTACATTCTATCAAACATTATCTAAGGAAAGTACCCTTATAAGAGGGAAGAAGTCTACTGGTATATGGATAGACAAAATAGAAATAAAAATATGGGTTACAAGGATGGATAGAGTAAGAAATGAGGTAAAGCATAGTAGGGGTGGAAAAGAGCTGGCAAATGGGTTGATCAAAGAACATTGGAATCATTTGGATATATGGAAAGAATGACTGAAGAAAGATTAGCAAAGAGAGTGTGGAATAGGGAGGTGGGTGGAGTGAATTTGAGGGAAGAATGAGAATAGCATGGATGAATGGGGGTAAAAGGGGAATGTCTGTTGAGCAGGGAAAGGAGAGGACAAGAGATAGGTTTGAGTGGAGAGTGGTTGTGAATGGATAATAAACTAAAGTGGTCCAAAGGGATTTCTCCTTGTCTTTTCTAATTACTCATGAATGGGTGATTGGGGGGTGGGGGGGTGTTGTCCACCATGAAATGAAATGGTGGAGGTAAACCAGCTTTGGCCGTTGGGCCCTGCTATGGTGATGCTGTGTTTTACTGCATTGGATCTGACTCAGGCAGTGAGTGGAAGACAGGGATGGCCCTTTATCCACAAAGGAGATAAGATAAAAGGTAAAACAAATGTGTCTCAGATAGGTGTGAGATTAGTGAAGGGTGGGTGTATGGCCTTTTCATATACATACACAAATAAAACTGTTATTCTCACCATGACAGCATGGGCAAACCCATGAAACAATAATAATTCTCCTTTTATGCCTTTGTTTCTTGGATGAAGAGTTGCAAACGCTAAGATTTTGTTCACATACATCTGTCTCCTGTTTACTGCTGGGTCTGCTATGATCATGGCTTTGATTCTCAGTTATGTAATAGTTGGAAAATATGACAGGAGTATCACAGTCAGGTAGATTTAACTGTTGCCTGAAATGCAAAGACAAGGTCATCCAAATTATTAATAATTCTAATAACAAACAAAATATCTATTTTTCTACACAATGTAATGTCTTCAACCTGTACATCCCTCATCAGGAAAACTTATTGTTTACACTATGAAATAAAAAGACACAAAATAGTATTGTATATAAAATGAAAAATATAAATTCACAAGAGAATATGTATGAAACACACACTATCTAAGGCCTAGCTTCAAAGTACACCACAGCAATCAATGTATCCCATGTCTCAGATCTCTTAAGATCCACAGCTCTTGATCATTCCCCACATTTACACAAAACACCTTTGGGCCTAACCTTAACCAAATTGCCACCATCTCTAACCTTATCCTGGATAGTGACTTCAATCCCAAGTCATCAGCCTGATGCGTCAACAACCCTGACACAGAAGGTTTGATCTACAAACACAACTTGGACAACACCCATAATCACACACAAATTTGGATGCGGAAAGATACAAGAGCAGGTCACTACGAGCATAGCTCTCTTTCCGTGAAATACAACTAGGTAAATACACATTCCCCATCAAGCTCTCTACACCCCAACCTCTCCTGATGTCTCCTTCTGTTCCCCCTGCCTAACCCCAACAACTTCATGGAAAGTGGTCAGAGCCCTTGGATCCAACCAGCTTCCAATCATTATCACCACCAAAACAAGATGTACCCCAGTTGGCCACAGACACACATACACCAATTACAAGAGAGCAAACTGGGAGGCTTTTACTGAAGACAGAACAACAATTTAAGACACAAACCAGTACACCAACCATAGACATTGCTGCTGTGCACACTTTCAATACAATCATACAAAATGCTGACAGGAAATACATCCCGTGGCAACAGAAAATCACACAACCCTAATATCACACCAGAAATCCAAGGCCTCATCAGACATGATACACTTAAACATAACACCCCTACACCTATCCCTCAGAACACAGCAGACCAAATACATACATACATACATATACCAAGGCTTTTTCCCCTTTACAAGGGAGGTAGTCAAAAATACAAGCAGACCAAATACAAGCACTAAACACTGATATTAACAACAAAATACATGAACAAAAAACACAAAATCTGCAAACATTTGTCAGCACATCTAATCATGAAACAAACACCAGAAAACTGTACAAGACACTCAACAGCAATACACTAACCAGCAGTAACACAACATGCTTTCACAAACCAATAACCGCAGGGATCAGTACTGGCCCCGATCATGTTTGCCATATACATTAATGACATGGATGAAGGTGTAGAGTGTTATGAATTTCTTTGCAGATGATGCAGATACTAAAGAGGTAAAAACGGGGAGGAAGACTGCAACTCATTGCAACAAGATTTGGACAAGATCTGGAATTGGACCCAAAAGTGGAAAGTAAAATTCAATACAAAGAAATGTAGTATAATGGAGTTTGGAAAGAGTAAAAACAGAATATCAAAAGATTACAAAATTGGTGAAGAAAAGGTGAAAAAAGTAAACTCAGAGAAAGATCTTGGAGTGATGATTGGCAAGGACATGACACCAGATAAGCATATTAACAAAATATTCAGAGAAACCTACAACTTATTGAGATCAATCAAAGTGGCGTTTGCCTATTTGGACGAAGAAATGATAAAGAAAATCCTAACTACACTAATAAGACCAAAACTCGAGTACGTAGCAGCACTCTGGACACCCAGTATCAAAAAGAACATTAAAAAACTAGAAAGGCTACAAAGAGCAACAACCAAACTAGCACCAACTCTTTCCGAGCTAACATATAAGCAAAGACTGTCCAAATAAGAACTACCAAAATTGGAACAGAGAAGAGAAAGAGGTGACCTGCTGACTATCTACAGAATAATGAAAGGAATGGAAGTTTTAGATAGAGATGACTTGTTAATATGGGACAATGGTAAAACGAGAGGACACGAACAGAAACTAAAAAAAGATAGTTACAGAAGAGATTTAAAAAGGAACAGCTTCCCACACAGAATGATAGATACATGGAATAAATTAGACAACGAAACAGTGTGTGCAAACACTATACAAGATTTTAGGAAAAAACTTGATGCTGAGAGATACAAAGATGGGTCACCATGAGAATAGCTCCCTTCCCATATAATACAACAAGGTAAATACAACAGACAATTTAGCCTCAAACAGACAACAAATACACTCATAATTCATTTTGCACAGACAAGCCATCTCACCCCTCACCCTGATGACTGATGCATCATTTGACATAAGAAACACTTCCTTACAGACACAGACTACACACTTCAAAAACAGCCAGACAAAACATATAATCCATAACCTCAAGCACTCACCCACCTGTGGACCCAACAATATAAGTAACATCCACCTAAAACATATTGGACCACATGGCATACACACTCACCAACATTGCAAACTACATCTACTCACACAACACTATACCTGATATCTATAAGCATGGGAAAATCATCACTATCCTTAAGCCCAACAAAGACCCAACAGTTCCAGCATCACACCAACCAATCACACTTCTCTGCACCCCCTCCAAAGTCATATGATACCTCATACTGCAACTCATTACACCACATAACCCCCTTTGCTGAATCACAACACAATCTTAGACCACTACACTCCACAAACACTCTTTTAATAAACCTCACAGTTTTTTTATTACATCAATTCAGATAAGCCCCCACACAGAATACTTCTCATAACATTAGACATCAATAAAGCTTTTGATGCTATCCCCCATTAAAATTTCACAAACAAAATATATGACATAAACATGCACAATAATACCAAAAGATGGCAGGGTAATTATCTGGCAGGTAGAAATGCTTATTTGTCATATAATGACCAATCATGGCACAACAAAAAATTTAAGAATGGAGCACCACAGGGCTTAGTTCTATCCCCCACATTCTTTAATCTATACATGTATGATATACCCACACCTGACACCTCAAAAATATAAATCTCTTCTTACACAGATGACATAACAATTACATGCACACACTGTAATGTAGACAAAATTGCAGAAATAGTACAACTATACCCCGACACACTCAATACCTGGTTCATTACAAATAAGCTCAAAATAGCCCCAACCAGATCTACAACCACACTTCTCACCAATTGGACAACTGAACACAAATACATACCATGCCTTTATATTAAGACCACTCTCATACCACACATACATCCAACATTCTTGGCATAACATATGATACATCCATGTAATTAAAAAAACACATCACAAGCATAAGGACTAAATGCACACCTAGACTTATAGTACTTAAATCAATTGCAGGAACAATATTTGGACAAAATAAAGAAACTAATACTACAGTATACAAACAATGCATACAGCTCACATGGGCCCCTAATCCCATTAAGACATACTACAACAACCTTCAGACCATACAAAACAAAGCTCTAAAGACAATTATGGGCTACACAAACAATACCTACAGACCATTTACACCTTGACCTCAGCTCAGTCTGCTCTGAGACCTCAACTCAGTCTGTTCCAGGACCTCAGCTTAATCTGCTCTGAGACCTCAGCTCAGTCTGCTCTGAGACCTCAGATCAGTCTGCTCCAAGATCTCAGCTAGTGAACTTATTTGCTGCTGAGACACCAGCTGGCAAATACCTCTTGTTAAGTTTATTACTTCCTGTGAAGTTTATATCTTCGAATAGTGACAAGTGATTGTGTTGTGTTTTTGTAATTGTATACATATAGCATTATACAGTTACAGGTATAAGATAAAGTGTAGTGTTCTAGTAATTTAGAATCAAAACAGTAGTCTGTTACTGTACTTCAAAGGTAGGAGTAATAATATAAGGTAAGCAGAGTAAGCTTCATGTATTTAGTTTATTTAGTGACCACTTTTGTTTCTTTTGTTGATTTATATTTTCTCTTTGCTGTTTGTATTGCCAAAGGAGGAGTAAAATGGCTTGTGAAGATTGTGTGAACCTGGAGGACCATCTCAGGATGTATAAGGAGGAAACTTGTCTTCTCAAGAATGCGCTCTGTGAGAAGAATGAATCCTCCCCACAACCCAAACAGCGTTCCACCTCTTCCACTCCTGCCACTGCCATGAGTGAGTGGCACTCTGTCTCCATGGGGTTCTGTTTGTCAAGCCCGTGTTCGGTAAGTGGGTGCCCTGCGGAGCAACCACTAGCTCTAGCCAACTGTTGTGCTCTGCTGGAAGATGAGGTGGCTGAAAATCAGGAGTTCTTGGTGGTGGGCAACTTCATGGTGTGAGGCTATAACAACATCCTGCAGCAGAAGGCTAAACAACATTGCAAGCTTGTGTCAACCAGGCCGTGGGATTACCATTGTACCCAGACCATCAGGGAGCAAAGGAAAACGAACACGGTTATGATTGTTCACACAGGAAGTAATGATGTGGGTAGGGTGAGATCAGAGGAACTTGTTTGGAAATACAAGGTCCTCCTTCAGGAGATGAAGGAGCCTGGAAGCCATCACGAAGTCTGTGAGATTCTTACAAGGATCTATGCTGGCTTGTGTTGAAACAGTAGAGCCATAGTGATCAATAAGAGGATATCACAGTTGTGCATGCAACTGGGATACCATTTTCTTGATCCTTGGTATCTCTTTTCCAGGTGTCATGACCTTTATGCTTCTGATGAGATCCATCTTACTCGCAGAGGCAAAGATGTTCTTACAAACCTCATTGTGGGAGTTTGTAATGAACTAGTTCTTTTTTTTGGGATAGAAACTCAAAGGGAAGGGGAAATAGAGTGTATTGGGGAAAATAGATTAGGGCGTAGCATAAATGTAGAGCAATATGTCAATGTAAGACAAAATATCATTTTAGGATATAATGTCAGTGGAGGACAAAATATTACATTAGGATGTAATGTCTATGAAGGACAAAATATCGCAATGGGATGCAATGATAGTGGAGGACAAAATATCATGGTATGATGCAATGTCAGTGGAGGACAGAATATCATTTTAGGAAGTGATGCCAGACAGAATGTCAATGAACAATGGGTGGCTGGTGTGGGACGTGGTGACAGAGGGGGGAAAGGTGTACATGAGAGGTCGGATGACCGTGAGGGACCAGATGCCTGTGATGGGGCAAATGTCCATGAGGCACTGAATGTTTGTGAAGGACCAAATGTCAATATAGAGGAAGGTGTCAATAAAGAACAAAATTATGATGTAAGGCATGATGTTGAAACCCAAAATGAGTCAAAATGAAATAATCATGAGTTTCTTAAAACCATGTACTTTAATGCTCGTGGTATTAGGAACAAATTCCAAGAAATCCAGGCCTATGTCAAAGCAAAAATCTCAATATGATAGGAATAACCGAGACATGGTTAAATGGTGGAGAGTTTGAAGCTGAATCTAATATTGCAGGATTGCACTTTCATCAGGATAGAAACCACAAGAAAGGTGGGGGTGTTCTGTTGCACATTAAAAGCAATGTCCATGCCTGTGTTTTAGAGAAAGTGAAATAGGATTCATAGTTTGTGGGTAGAATTAACCCCAAAAAATGGAGAAAAAAAAATTAGCAGATGACAAAGTGTTGTTTAAAGAACTGTCTAGTTTCTGCAACTGGGACTTATTGATAAGGGGTGATTTCAATTTTACTGACATTGATTGGATGACCCTTGAACATGGCCATATAGGGAGTCACTTGATAAATTTGCTGTGATGTGTTGTGTCTTGCTACATTGCTTCTGACCTAGGGCAGTGGGCGAGATGCAGGGATGATTCATTATCCAGGAGGAGCCAAGAAGAGGGAGGGAAGGGTGGTAAATGGGAGTGAAGTGTACAGGGATGAAATGGGTGGGAGTGGATTTATGCCTTTGACTTTGGCTACCTCCTGATATATACATATATATATATATATATATATATATATATTTATATTTATATATATATATATATACATACATATATATATATATATATGAGTGGGAGGGTGGTGAGTTTAAACGCCAAGAATCCGTTGAAGTTTTATTTCTGACGTTTCGTCCAACTAGGACTTCTTCAGAGTGTCACCACCCTCCCACTCATTCTGTCTTCACACCTCAACATATATATATATATATATATATATATATATACATATATATATACATATATACATATATATGTGTGTGTGTGTGTGTGTGTGTGTGTGTCCCAAATAAACAAAAAAATGCTATTTAACAGTTACAAGTTTGGGTTTGTAAAAATTTTAGGCTAGTCACTAGCATTCAACCTAATAAAATTTTAGAATTGTAATAAAAGCAATTTTTCATATTTTTTAGTGCAATTGGTGCAATTTGATGCGATTTTTTTTTTAATTTGATTACTATAGCCTGAATTACCCTACTCATTTTATATATATATGCTCATTTAACGTATTTATAATTCATACTTTCAGATCTATAAGATCCATATTTTCTAACTGCATATATTTCTATATTTTCAGATGGCTTCAAGGGGCTGCTGGCACCCCCTGACTCCTGTTATATATATGGAAAGCATATAAAGGAGAGGGGCAAAAATTCTCTTTGGAAATGTTGGTGAAGGTTTGTGAAGCCTACCAGAGGAATTTCGGAATGCTAGTTGGGGACCAGGACAAGCCCAGGGCCCCTCACTACTGTTGTGATCACTGTAAGAAGATGCTGGCAGGGTGGCTGGGAGGTGAGAAAAGGTCCCTGAAATTCTCCAATCCATGGGTCTGGCTAGAGCCAAAAAACAACTCCATAAACTTCTTTTTTTGCATGGTGGATATTAGCAAGCAACAGAAAGGGAAGATTGCTGCTGCTGTGCATTACCTAGATCTCTCATCATCAATGGGACCTTTCACAGTGAGCAATTTGATACCAGACACCGCCAGATTTTGTAATTCTTGCTGGAAAATAAATACTTTTTTGGGCAAGTTTTATAAGTTTACAGAGGTGTATCGTTGTACATTATTGTGTCTGAAATTTAAGTCAATTAATTTCATGATTGCAAATGGCATATAGCATTGTTTGAGCCTCTATTTATAATTACAGATGATATTCGTAAAATAGCCTATAATTGTATCAAGCCAAGCAATTTGTCATTTTCTACCGACTTCAATGGACATATACTGATATATACTTTCATCTGAATGCACCAAGCAATAGGCAAATCCATGTAATGTATAGAAAATATAATTTTGCATCGAAGACTTAATTTTTTTGGTATGATTACGGTTTGTCTTTCTCTTACTTTTTCTTGAATCTGACGTGCAGTCTGCCACGGCACACGTAAAATTAGTCATATTTGTTTGAAAATAGCTCCCAGCAGATCTAAGAGGCTATTCTTTACAAAAACGTCGCTTACTTCAGTACCTTGTACGTCCGCCACCACTGTTATCTTTTATTTCACTGATTATCTTCATATACAAGACATGACAGTGATATCCATTATTTTTCAACACACTCAGATAAAATGCACAAACCGAAATCAACATCCTCTTATTTTTACTGCTCATACTTACTTCAGTAAAAATAATTACCTATTTTTAGTTTTATCTTATAATTAAATTAACAAAGCCTTATCACACACCAGTAAGTAAAAATTATAATATTAAGAGTCATGTTTTTAATTTCAAATACACTTATGCAGCAATTTATGTCGTATTTTTTTCTAAATATCGGTTTCCAAATTAGCTAAGTCACCCTTTGCCTTGTGAAATCCGAGACAATTGAAAATTCTAGCACTAATAGGAATATACTAGCCTGACTGTGAAAGGTCCCATTGCTACAATTCCTCACTGCTCCAAATATCCCATGCCAGTTCCACTTGCTCCAGGTGAAGTCCAAGACCAGTATGTTGATGAAGAGGATGAGATGGATGCTGAAGGACTTGGCTTACCTGCCTGAGGTACCAGTGAAAGTTCCTCACTTCCCAAATCAAAAAGAAGTAAATGACTTGGTCAGGGATATGGGTCTGACCAAATCCAATGCAGAGCTATTCATCTCCAGGATGAAGTAGTGGAACTTGGTCAAGGAGGAGGTGCAGGTGACAAGTCACGAGAAGGTGGCACGAACCTTTTTCAGGCTTTTACACTCTTAGGGATGGCCTCTACTTCTGTCATGATGTGCCTGGACTGTTTGAAGTTATTGGGATGCCATTTGTGCCCAAGGAGTGGCAGCTTTTCATAAACAGCTCTACCACAAGTTTGAAGGCTCTCCTCCACAATGGAAACAAGTTCCCAATGCTGCCCCTTGCCCATTCAGTCTGCCTGAAAGAAGACTACTTTAGTGTGAAAATCCTAGAAGCTCTGCAATACCACCAGTACAATTGGGAAATCATTGGAGACTTTAAGATGGTGGCTTTGTTGCTTGGTCTCCAGGGAGGCTTTTATCAAATTCCAATGCTTCATCTGCCTTTGGGACAGCAGAGCCACCATTGATCACTACAATAGGAAGTATTGGGAGCAGCAAACAAAATTTGTAGTTGGGATCCAAAATGTCATGTGGGAACCACTGGCTGATCCCAGTATGCTCATGCCTCCACTGCACATTAAGTTGGGGTTGATGAACCAGTTCATGAAGGCTTTCAACCAGCAATCAGCCACTTTTAAGTACCTTCTGTTCTTCCCCAAGTTTTCTGAGGCCAAAATCAAAGGTGGGATTTTTGTTGGACCGCAGATAAAGAAGGTGCTTGAGTCTACTGAGTTCTCCAATAAGATCAATAGGATTGAGAGAACAGCATGGAACTATTTCATAGCAGTTGTCAAAGGATTCCTGGGCAACTACATAGCTGAAAACTACCAGCAGCTGGTGCAGGATCTAGTAAAGGCTTTTGGAGCCATGGGTTGTAAGATGTCCCTTAAAGTTCATATGCTGGATGCTCACCAGGACAAATTCAAAGACAATTTTGGCGCCTACTCAGAAGTACAAGGTGAGCGATTCCTCCAAGATATGAAGGAAATAGAGTGGAGGTACCAGGGCCACCACAATAAGAAAATGATGGGGGACTATATCTGGGGACTTGCGGGATTGCGACCTGGACTGCAACTGCAAATCCAGGAAATCCAGTCATTTCTGATGTATTTAAGTTGCTTTATAACTGTCATTTGTTTTTACTTGTTTATTTTTGATAAGCTTGTGTCATAAAATAAATACATACTCTGTTGATTTAATTTTATGAACTGATAAATTTAAAATAAAAAAAACTCTTGAAAAATATGAAAATTTCAAAATAATAAAGTCCTTATCACAAACCCAAACTTCTGATCAAATGATAGTGTTTTTTATAATAATGTGATATAACAAACCAGGATATGACACTTGGAACCAGGGAACAAAAATGTGCTACATGATGTAATTAGAGAAAAGGAGATGGGGCCCAATGAGCATTGCTCCTTTTCTTGTATACTACAATTGGTAGGTAAATACTGGCCAATTAACTATAATAGTACCTCCCTTCAGACACTTCATATGATACACATCTAACCCAGGTGCCTTATCCTTTTTCATTTTCAAAGCTCCTTGTACCTCTTAGATAGGAGAGAGGTACAAGGAGCTTTGAAAATGAAAAAGGATAAGGCACCTGGGTTAGATGTGTTGACACCTCAACGTGGTGGATAGGCTTGAGAATCTTAATGACTAGAAAAGCTAAGTCGATAGAGAGAAAATCTCAGCAGGGTCACCCTTATCGAACAGGTTTTGTAAGAAAGATCAGACAAAGAGTAGCTCACATGCACAGACACTTCATATGATACACATCTAACCCAGGTGCCTTATCCTTTTTCATTTTCAAAGCTCCTTGTACCTCTCAGATAGGAGAGAGGTACAAGGAGCTTTGAAAATGAAAAAGGATAAGGCACCTGGGTTAGATGTGTTGACACCTCAACGTGGTGGATAGGCTTGAGAATCTTAATGACTAGAAAAGCTAAGTCGATAGAGAGAAAATCTCTGCAGGGTCACCCATATCGAACAGGTTTTGTAAGAAAGATCAGACAAAGAGCAGCTCACATGCACAGTTGCAGGACCCACTGCTAACTGGCACGTCCCTGATGGCAAACAGGGAAATTCCTCATAGATATATGGGGTACCGTCATAATGACGGCATGGACCATTGGGCACCCTATAGATATAGGGCTTCACCGAATATAATGAATAAGGTGACACCAGAGAAATATCTCACCAGAAACCAGTTGGCACAGAGGTGAGATTACTGCCAAAAACACCCTTCATAGCAACCATGAACAGCAAAACCAAAACAAAACCGGGTGTTCCTGTTGAATCATCGTCTCCTAAAGGTCCTTGTGTGCTTATGGCAGTGTGCCACCAAATGTGAATAAGCATTGTCCAAGCAGATCCAAGTCTTGGACATTAAACAACATGAAGAAAATGAAGCTCTATACTTACAACATAAAAAGTCTCTCAGAAGACCAAAGGCTGGAGAGTTTAATGGAAGAACTAGACAACATCAAGTGGGACATCGTAGGACTGAACGAAGTCTGAAGAGCAGAAGAAAACCTGATACAATTACAAGATGGTCACCACCTGTTCTACTATAGAGGTAAGGACAAAGAAAGATCTAGTGGAGTAGGATTCTTGATCAACCAAGACAGGGTAGCTTGGATTGTGATTAGGCTGTGTAAAAGGTACAATCCAAAAGTAGCTCAGATTTATGCACCAACTTCACAGAGTTCAGACGATGAAATTGAGTCATTCTACGATGATTTAAGTCAGGTAATGGATCAAGAAAAAAGTAAGTACACGTTGGTAATAGGAGACTTTAATGCTGAAGTGGGAAAGAAGATGGGAGATGAGAGGTGCACTGGGAAGTTTGGAGTAAGTGAAAGAAATAAGAGAGGCAAGATGTTAGTAAATTTTGTAGAGAACTACAACATGAGGATAATGAACACTTTCTTCCAAAAGCATGTAGGTCATAAATGGACATGGAGAAGTCCAAATGGAACAACAAAGAATGAAATAGACTTCATATTAGGAGGCGAGAGCAAAAGCGTTAGCAATGTTATGGTGATCAATAAAGTCAACATAGGTAGTGACCACAGAATGGTAGGTTACACAGCTAAATTCAATTTCAGAGCCAAGAGAAATAAACTAATTCTAAGAAAGATAATCAGCCTTGTAAAGGTTAAGGATAATAATAAGAAATTTCTGTTAGAAATTAAAAATATATTCGAAGCTCTAATAACTAACGAGGACAGCATGGAAGATATTGATTTGATTTTAGAGAATATCATTAGGGAATCGGCAGAGAAAGCAGGAAGTACAAAAAACATTAGAGAAAACAAATACTCCAAAGCTACTAATGACCTAATTAAAAGAAGAAGGACCATGCAGATTAAAAGTAGGAAAGACGAAATAGAAAGAGTAGAACTAAACAAGCTTATCAACAAAAGGCTGAGATTAGAGAAAAGAAAGAAAAACATGGATGAAATAGAGGAAACTATTCGGAAAGGTAAAAGTATTAAAGAGACTGAGCGTAGACACGCTTTAGGAAGACAACAAATGATATGTTTGAAAGATAGAAATAGAAAAATAATTAAATGCAGGGACAGAATGGTAAAAAAGAGTAGAAGAATTTTACCAAGAGCTTTACTAGTCGAAGACTGTAGCTGAGTCAGTAAATTCATATACAGATGTTAGTAGTGTACCAGAGATTACAAAGGAAGAATTAGAATTTGCTCTAAAATCTATGAAACGAGGAAAAGCACCTGGGGAAGATGGTATATTGATAGATCTGTTGAAAGATGCAGGTAAATTAGTTCATATTAAATTAGCTCAGTTGTACACCCAGTGCTTATGTCAAGAAAGCGTTCATGATGCGTGGTGCAATGCTATAGTGACTTTGCTTCATAAAAAAAGGAGACTAGAAGGACCTTAGTAACTATCGACCGATTAGCTTGCTATCAAATGTATATAAAGTATTCTCCAAGATCCTTACAAATAGACTAAGTAAAGTTTTAGATGGAAACCAACTGAGAGAACAGGCAGGCTTTAGGAGCAGATATTCGACTCTAGACCATTTGCAGGCAATAAACCAACTAATTGAGAAAATGACAGAATACAATATACCTCTGTGTTTAGCTTTTGTAGATTATGAGAAGGCCTTTGACTTGGTAGAACAAATAGCAGTATTAAACTCGCTATGCAAGCAGGGTACAAACAAACAGATTGTATGAGTATGCAGCATCACTTTGGACACCCAGTACCAAAAAGAATATTAAGAAACTAGAAAGAATACAAAGAGCAACAACCAAACTAGCACCGACTCTTGCCGAACTAACATATGACTGTCCAAATTGAATCTACCAACTTTGGAACAAAGAAGAGAAAGAGGAGATTTGCTGACTATCTACAGAATAATGAAAGGAATGGAAGTTTTAGACAGGAACGAGTTGTTAGTGTGGGACAACGGTAAAACGAGAGGACACCGAAATAAAATGAAAAAGGACAGTTATAGAAAAAACTTGAAAAGGAACAGCTTCCCACACAGAGCGATAAATACATGGAACAAATTAGACAACAAAACTCCTTTCCCGTATATTACAACATAGCTCCCTTCCCGTATAATACAACTAGGTAAATAAATACATATCCAACATCAACTCTCCACTATAATATTTTACCTGGCACTCCAAACTTCCCAACTACTTCATCTATTGGTTCATCCTCTACTCTAACACTGAGATCCTTAATATTGACTTTCCTCCCAAAACTCTCCAAGCCCTCATTTAAATCTATCCAGAAAGTTTCATTTTCATTTTCACTCTTCATAAAAACCTATATCTCTCATCCCAATTCCTTTTATGCCTTGACTTCTCTTAGAATGATCATACAGAGTAGGATCCCCAGTCCCATCAATCCATCCTACTTGTCGCCTTTTATGACTCACATAGGAATCATGGTGGCAGAATTCTTCTATTTCTCCCCTGCTACAAGGGATACAAAGATGACAAAGATATATAGTCACAGAGATGGTAAGGGACACTTTCAAGGGGACAACTGTAGTTCAAAAGTAGCATCATTCCTCTATGAATAGATATTTTACTCCAACATGGACAAATGATGTGCGACTCCAGTCTGTAGGGGAACCTCGAAACAGTCCCTAAAGCACTGGCTGTATGTTCCCATGCAATCACTACTAGATGACAATATGCA
Source organism: Oratosquilla oratoria (assembly GCF_046742065.1). Lineage (NCBI taxonomy): Eukaryota > Metazoa > Arthropoda > Malacostraca > Stomatopoda > Squillidae > Oratosquilla > Oratosquilla oratoria. Next base: position 46,596,835 of record NC_134812.1, read on the forward strand.
GTCCCAATATGTATTCTAGCCTTATCTTGACAATAAAATATTTCTTCCTTGAGTGGCTTGTGGTCAACTTGGAGTTTGTTGCTGGTTACCTGGGAGACATGGAGCTACTGCAAGACTGCTCTGAGGCAACAGAATGAGTGAATGACCATATACATCAAAAGATTGATATCTCAAGTTCTCTGATTAGTTATAATTCACATAACTTTTACAATTCAACTTACCATGGAGCATATATTTCAATTTTTTCATTCACTGTTGGGTGTGCTATCCATCTGTTCTCCATTAATCCCAACACAAGTACATACATTTTCTGGTTTTTCTTCAGAGGTAATTCTTCTATTGATTTATATTTCACACAAACTGCACCATTCATGGGTAACATGCCCCCAACTTGTATTACTTTCAGCTGAAGTAGTTGTTCTCTTCCTTCTTCCTCTGAACCAGCTGACAATACAGGAAAAGCTGCAGGCATACACGAAGTACCAAGTCTCTTAGGTAGTTGCAGAGCCATAACTTTGGTTGGAAGAGAGAAAGTACTTGATGGAGAACTAATTTTCATTTCCGCAACTTTGAAAAGATTACGGGAATGTTTTGGAGTCTCTCTGACCTCAACAACAGGTTGCACTTCAAGGTCAGAAGATGGGGTGCAATATGGTGTATGGGAAATACTTCCTGACATACAATCTTTCTTTGCTTTTGCCATCTGGAATTGCCACATATGAATACCAGACTGCCAGCTTTGCAAAAGCCTTCGAAATTTTGCAGCATGACCATTTCTGTAAATTTATAAAAGGAAAAGATATATATTTTGTTACATCAATTATGAGTAAAACAAATTTATAAGAAAATATACAATTGGATTAATGATTGTAGACATTCAACAATTTTGAAGGAAATAAAAAATTAAATATTTATCCCTTCAGAAGCTATATTGAAAAAAATATGTCATGACTGTAGATGTACAAAGATTATGGAAATTCAATCTATCTATATATAGACAGGCCTCTCCCCAAATACATGGGAGACAGCCAGCCAAGGTATGCACCCACCCTTTACCCATCCCACACCCATTTGTTTTCCCTTTTCATCTCAGCTCCTAGTGGATGAAGGCCCATCCCTACCACCCACCCACTGCTGGGTCTGAGGCAATGGAGCAATACAGCACCTCCACAGCTGAAGCTGGTATATCTCCCTACTGATTCATTATATGGCAGCCTTCCCTCCTTCTCTACTCATAAGCAGTTAATGGAGACATGGAGAAATCCCTTTGGGCAGCATCAATTTATCATCTTTTCAAAACCACTCTTCACTCATGAAGTAGAAGCCTGATTTTGCAAACTAATTCAACCAAGGGAGGGTTCATTAAATTGATTTTTCCACTAAATTTGGCACTTGTTACTGATGCCCTATTTAACAGAATTTTCCATTACATCAAGAAACTTTCTGCTAATTAACACTGGCTATTTGTATGACATAGTAAGATTTAGTAAGAAAAACAGAGGCAGACAAAAGAAAAGCAACTGATTTAGCTTCCCCTCAAGTTCACTTCATCTACCTCTGCCTTCCACATTTCTTTTGTTAGTCTTTCTTCATTCATTTTTTTCTTAAGCCCAAACCATTCCAGCATTCTTTAATACTCTATTTGCCAGCTCCTTTTCCACCCCTGCTTTCCACCTCACTTCATTTCTCATTATCCATCCTCATAAGCCCCACTATATCTTTGTCTCAAACAAATATAGTACCTAACAGTTGACTTATGTGGAAATTAGAGCATGTTGGAGGATTGAGAGGCAAACTATCAGAATGCAATAAAGACTTTCTGAAGGAAAGCTACATGAGGACAGTGGTAAAGGACAAAATGTCACCTGGGAAGTGAACCTATTACAAAAGCAAAAGAGGCAAAATTGTTGATAAAATCGAATACAAGAGACCAATTGGAAAAAGTTATCACATTCTAATGGAACTTGAATTAAATGAAGAAACGAATATAGAAATAAATGAAAAACACAGAAAAGGAAGACTAATGTACAACAAAACAGATTTTAAGAAACTTAGAAAATTCTTTCAAGAAGCAAACTGGAATAATTTTAATAATGATGAAACAAATGTGGAAGAGAAATGGACAATATGGAAGGAAATTTATAATGAGGGTGTGAATAAGTATGTACATACATACATATACCAAAGGCTTCTTCCCCCTTACATGGGGGGTAGCCAAAAAGAAAAAGGCATAGAAATCACTGAATAAGTATGTACCTAGACAAAAACATGAAAGGGTATATATAAAATCCTGGTATAATAAAAAGTGCAGTGAGGCAAAATACAGAAGAGATAAAGCCTGGAAAACATGGAAGAAGGGAAAAAAACTGAGAAATGGAAAATATATACCAAGCTAAGAAATGAATATGTAAAATTACATAGAGAAGAAAAAAGAAATTATGAAAAGGACATAATAGATAAATGTAAAGATCAAACCAAGCTATTTTATAGATATGCAAACGGCAAGCTAAAAATAAAGAGGAAATACACAAATTACATCAAGGTAATAGAGAATACACAGAAGATATAGAAATGGCAGATATTATGAACAAACATTTCAAATCTGTATTCACCAAAGAGGAAAACAATCTACAAAACTGGGATCAAAAAATTAAAATAAGATTTCCTCCACTAAAGAAAATAAACATTACTTAGAATGAAATAAGGAATCAAATACTAAAGCTAGACATTAACAAGTCACATGGACCAGATGGAGTTGCAAACTGGATACTGAGGGAATATATAGATGAACTGACAGGAAAAATATTCAAAATAATAGAATGCTCTCTCAGAGGGAAAACTACCAGGAGACTGGAAAAATGCCAATATAGTGCCAATATATAAAGGGGGAAATAAGGAAGACCCAACAAATTATAGACTGGCGTCCCTAACAAATACAACAGTCAAAATTTGTGAGAGAATCATCAAAGATAGATGGACAAAATATCTGGAGGAGAATAATATTCTGAACCTGAGGCAATTTGGATTCAGACAAGGAAGATCATGTACCACCAATTTAATTTATTTCTATTCAAGATTGATAGATATATTGCAGGACAGAGATGGCTGGGCAGACTGCATTCCTAGACCTACAAAAGGCATTTGATAAGGTACCACACAGAAAATTACAATATAAACTGGAAACAAAAGGAGGCATACATGGAAAACTATTGAATTGGATGGAGGACTTCCTACATGGAAGAAAAATGAGAGTGTGCTCAGAGACAAATATTCAAAATGGGAAGAAATGAGTAGTGGCGTCCCACAGGAGTCAGTACTAGCTCCGATAATGTTTGTTATATATATAAATGACATGGATGAGGGCATTGATAGTTACATGAACTGCTTTGCAGATGACGCAAAATTATTAAAGAGAATAAACTCCAAAACAGACTGTGACTCATTGCAGAAGGATCTGAACAAAGTCTCAGACGGGGGCAAGAGATGGGAAGTATTCAAAATCAAGAAGTGCAGTGTAATTGAATTTGGAAAAGGCAAGAAGAGAATAACAGGACAGTATAAAATTTATGGAAAAAGAAGTAAAGAAAGTGAATTCTGAAAGGGACCTAGGAGTAATCATCACCAAAGACATGTCGCCAGACAAACATATAAATAAAATAGTCAGAGAAACATAAAATTTGTTGAGATCAATAAAGGTGGCCTTTAAATACCTGGATAAGGAAATGATCCAGAAAATATTACAAACACTGATAAGACCAAAACTGGAATATGCAGTGCTGATATGGTCACCCAGTACAAAAAAGAATATATGAAAATTAGAAAGAATACAAAGAGCAACGACAAAATTGTTCCCAACCTTTGCAAACCTAACATATGAACAAAGACTGGCCGAACTGGAATTACCAACCCTAGAACAAAGAAGAGAACGAGAGAACCTAATAACCATCTACAGAATTATGAAAGGAAAAGAATCCCTTGATAGAGAGGACCTATTAAAATGGAACAGAGGAAAAACAAGAGGACATGCAATGAAACTCAAAAAGGATAACTGCAGAAGAGACCTGAAAAAGAACAGCTTCCCACATAGAGTGATAGATGTATGGAACAAATTTGATGAAGAAATAGTGTGTGCAAACACAATACAAGAATTTAAGAACAAACTTGATCTTGCGAGATACAAAAACGGGTCACCACGAGCATAGCTCCCCTTCCCGTATAATACAACTAGGTAAATACTTGGGAGTGTTGACAAAGGACAACCTACTCAGCAAGATTGTGGGAGAGAAGATTAAAGTGGCATTCCATTATATGGATGAAAAGATGATGAAGAAAATTATTGAAACTTTGATATGTCTAAGACTGGAATATGCATCAGTAGTATGGTTCCCATACAGTGTGAAGGATATAAGCAAGGTTGAGTGAATACAAAGAGCAGCAACCAAACTGGTCCCCAGCCTGGCAGATAAATCATATGAGAAAACACTAAAAGTACTGGGTCTGCCAACTTTGAAAGATTGAAGAGAAAGAGGTGACATGATTATAATATTCAGGTCACTAAAGGGGACAGATTGCACTGATAGAACAGATCTCATAAATGAAGATGGGAGAGTTTTAAAAGGTCATGGAAATAAATCAAAATCACATGCTGAAAGGATATGCAGAAATACAGTTTTCCGTATAGATGTATGAGTGGAATCATTTAGAAGGTGATATAGCCCAAGCTCAAACAATACATGACTTCAGATCTAAATATGATCATTGGAAATCAAAGATATTAAGTTGGAACCATACATGAATTTGAGTCAAGGTATGTTAGAAAATTAGAGAATAGGAGACAAGACCCAATGAGCACTGCTCCTTTCCTGTATAGTACAATTAGGTAAATACATACATACATACATATATATATATACCAAAGGCTTTTTCCCCCTACACAGGGGTTAGCCAAAAGAGAAAAAGGCATAGAAACCACTCCCACCCATTTCATTTCCTATATATTCCACTCCCCTCCACCCTCTTATCTTGGCACCTCCTGGATGATGGGTCATCCCTGCATCTTGTCCACTGCCCTGGGTCAGAAGCAGTGTCACAAGGCACAGCACATCCACAGCAAGGCCGCTTCATAAATTCGGCGACCCCCCCCTCTCTGCCCCCCAATGCAGAAAGGGAGAAGACAGGGAGAAATCCCTTCGGGCTGCATCAAAATTTTCTCATACATACTTCCTCACCCCCCATCCCCCACCCACTCCCCCTCATGCATCACAACATCATCTATATACAACCCCTCTCTATTCACCCCTATCTTCTGTCCTCTCCTGTCCTTCCTCCATAGACATTCCTCTCTCTTGTAATGCCCCTTTCACCCTGTCCATCCATCTCATCCTGGGTCACCCCCTCATATTCACTCCTTCCACCTCTGCCTTCCACACTTCTTTTACTAATCTTTCTTCACTCATTCCTTCCATGTGTCCAAACCATCCTAATACTCTTTCATCAACCCTATCTCCCAGCTCCCTTTCCACCCCTGTTCTCCTCCTCATTTCTCACTCTATCTAGCCTAGTAACCCCTATCATACTTCTCAGACATTTCATCTCAAACACATTCAAACTCCTCTCTTCCTTTCTTATGTTCCATGTTTCAGCCCCGTACAGTGCTGTTGGCACAATCACTCCTTCATATAACCTCTTCTTAGCATCCATTCCCAAATGTCTATTTCTCATTACACTTTTTAATCCACCAAGGCATTTACTCGTTTCTCTCAATCTACATTCTACCTCCACTCCTCCCTTTCCTGCCACATTCGAACCCAAGTGTCTAAAACTATCCACTTCCTCCAGTCTTTCACCCTTAATGCTCACTTCCAGCCTGCTGTCACTCTCTCCCCTTGTACACCTCATCACCTTACTTTTGCCCACATTTATCTTCAACTTCCTTCTTTCACACACCTTCTCAAACTCTGCCACTAACTTCTTCAATCCCTCCTCTGATCCTGCTACAAATGCAGTGTCATCCACAAACAACAACTGGCTCACCTCCCACTTTTCTCCATTTTCTTTAATCATCTCCAACCCCTGACCCACTACCCTTGCATTCACCTCTCACATCACCCCATCCATGTAAAGATTGAACAGCCAGGGCGACATAACACATCCCTGACCAAGTCCCACCTTTACCTCAAACTATTCACTCTCTCCATTTCTAATCCTAATACAAGCTCTACTACTCTTGTAAAAACTCTTGACTGCTCTTAACAGCTTTCCTCCTATCCCATAACTGCAGTACCTCCCACAGTGCCTTCCTGTCTACCCTGTCATAAGTCTTTTCCAGATCCATAAAAGCCCAAAAAACATCCTATAGCTCCATAAAAGCCAGGGCGACATAACACATCCCTGACGAAGTCCCACCTTTACCTCAAACTATTCACTCTCTCCATTTCTAATCCTAATACAAGCTCTACTACTCTCGTAAAAACTCCTGACTGCTCTTAACAGCTTTCCTCTTATCCGATATAAATGCAGTACCTCCCACAGTGCCTTCCTGTCTACCCTGTCACAAGTCTTTTCCAGATCCATAAAAGCCCAAAAAACATCCTATAGGTTTCTCACATATCTGTCTTACCACAAAAATCTGATCTACACAACCCCTACCTGTCCTAAACCCACACTGTTCCTCACCAATTACTCCCTCTGTTCCTCTCCTAATCCTCTCAATCAAGACCCTAGGTAAATATATTACATTTATCTTTTCTGCCTCCTTTATTTTTCATGTCTCTGCCCTATACACCCTTTTATATTGTCTTCTCTTTGTGTTCATCCCTAGATACCCATTTCTACTATCTGGTTCCTCAGATAGTAGAATTGAAGTTGTGAATTTTTCTATCATTATGTATCATAAATCACATAACTTTATTGTTTACGACTATACAATTCATTATTTTCAAGATGGTTCCTCATATTCGTAACATCAAGTAAAATGGAGGATATTGGAGAATTTGTCTTTGCTCACCCTCACACAGCACAGTCTTTTGGTATATAGATTGATGGATATACTAAGTTAAAATATTGAACATATGAATAGGTTTCTAAACAGACAGCATGCATTCTACTCCCTTCTCCATAAGTTATCTCCATGTCAGTTATCTATTATACAGCAATTAAGGCAATTGTATCATAACTCTGAAAGGATCATCTAACATTGTGTTCTGAAGTCACCTGATACCTTTCAACATACTGGCTCATATACCAATGGCCTTTTCCTCCTTACAAGAGAGCTAGCAAAAAACAAAGGCATAAAATCCACTCCCACCCATTCCATCCCCACATACTCCACTCCCATTCACCCCCTCCCTCCCTCTCATCTTGGCTCCTCCTAAATGACAGGTCATCCCTGCATTTCACCCACTGCCCTGGGTCAGAAGCAATATAGCAAGACACAGCACATCCACAGCAAGGCAGCTTCATTTAATCGGTAACCCCCTCCCCCCATCCCCTCATGCAAAAAAAGAGAAGACAGGGAGAAATTCCTTCAGGCTGCATCAAAATATCATTTGCACTTACTCTCTCACCCTCCATCCCCCACCCACTCCCATGCATCACAGCATCATCCATACACAACCAATTTCCACTCATTCCTATCTTCTGTCTTTTCCCTTCCTTCCTCCACAGATATTCCCCTTTCCCAATGTCCCTTTTACCCCATCCACCCATCTCCTTCTTGGTCGCCCCCTCATATCCACTCCTTCCACCTCTGCCTTCCACACCTCTTTTACTAATCTTTCTTCACCCATTCTTTCCACATGTCCAAACCATCCAAATACTCTTTCATCAACCCTATCTCCCGACTCCCTCTTCAGCCTTTCTCTCCTCCTCACCTCCTCGTTTCTCATTCTATCAAACCTAGTAACCCCTACCATACTTCTCAGGCATTTCACCTTCCTACATACTTCTTAAATTTCTTTTTTGTTGAGTCTGGTGGTTCATTCAAATCTGATGAACCTTTGTTTCGTTTTTCAGGTGTCTGCTGCTGAAGATGCCAAAGCCAGGCTGATCCTTTCTGACCGGTTTCAACTGCGCTCTGACACCTCTGATCTAACTCGTTCTTTACCTCTTGTATTTCTGTATCAGCAGTAATCTCTGTTATACTTTCATCCTGAAAAAAAAATACATAGTCAACATATTAATATTCCAGAACATTAGCAGAAATATGATTCACTAATTCAAATACTATTTGATAAAAATACAAATACCTTTTCTTCAATTTTTTCTGGAGTATTGCAACAATCTATAGCTTCAACTTGACTTTCACCTTCACAGTACTGCTGGTCAAATGGAACATTTACTAAAACAGTGGTATTGTTATCAATTAACATTTTCTCTTTAGTAACTAGCTTTTCTTTGATTAATGAAAGGCTCAAAGTTTTGTGACGAGGTTCTACTGTAGTACAACTATCACCTGAATTCCTTCGTGCCTCTTCCAATCCTTTCTTAATTCCTAAACACATACTTTCTTTATCACCAACCCAAGTAACATGTTCATTCTTATTTGTGATTTTCTGATGCATGGGAAAACATTCTCCAATATTTGTAGGGTACAGTATTTCTTCATTACATAGACCTCCTTTTTTCTCTGGACAAGTTTTTGAAGAATTTAATTTTCCCTCCCCTAATCCTCTAGAAGTACCTGAAGAGGCTCTTTGAAATGTGGTGGAGAGATGACTTTTAACTTTTCTATGAATAGCACTTTCTGAGTCTTTATTTATGGAATCTTCTCTACAAGTATCCTGTATAGGGTCATTTTCCTCTCTATTTCCTATATTGGTACTTCTGTAAGAGTCTGTCTGGAGATTTGAAAAAAAAGATTGTCTTTGGACTTCTGTTTTCCTCTTTTTGTGATTTCCTAAAACTGGTGATGTGGATCTTTCAATTTCATGTTTTACACAACCAATCACAGGTGATATAGATCTTCTACTTTCATGATTCACACAGTCAAGACTTGATGACACAGATTTCTCACATTGATGTTTCTCACTGTTCAATAAAGGTAATAGGGATTTTTCATGTTCTTCTGTCGCACACCCAAGGGCAGGCAATGGGGTTCTTACATGTTCTTGTGGCACACATCTTAGCACAGGTGATGAGAATCCTTCACAGTTTTGTGTCACACACCTAACCACAGGTGATGTGGATCTTTCATAGTCTTGTGTCATACACCTAAGCACAGGTGTCCTTTCACAATCTTGAGTCATATAACTAAGTACAGGTGAGGGGGATCTTTCATGTTCTTGTGTCACACAGCCTCCAAGCACAGGTGATGGGAATCTTTCAAGTTTTGTTTCCTTATGATCACCACCCTGCACTGTTTTAATTCTTTTTGCAAACGAGAAAATTTGAGAACCTAAAACTGGAGATGCTACACGTTGTTCCTCCTCCTCTTCCTCTGGTTCTTCAACATTGCTTGAATTGTTTCTATTGGGATCACACACTTCTTTTGCTGAAAAATGTACACCATTTCTTAATCTACACAATTCTTAAGGTTTTGTTTTTCTATGTATCAATGACTCATTAATACTATTCATGAACTTACCAATCACTCTATCTCTGACAAGGGCAAAGTCATCAAATCCTAACTGAAGACGGTCTAAAAAGCCCTTTGCATTGCCCAAAGGCTTAATCTTCCTTTGTAATGGTAATTTGCAATACAATTTGGAAGTTTTTTTCTCTTCTTTCTCTGTTTCTTCATCACTACTTGACCAGTGTATACTATTGTACTGACTAGATGGATTGTGAGTGAATTCTGTCCTCAAGTTATGATGGCCAACCCAACTCTGCAATGTGATTACAAAATATTTTAAACACAAGAAATTCCAAAAGTTACCTACAGTCATATGCATAAAGATATTTTAAAGCATTTTTTTTTATATACCTGACAACGTTGCAGAAAAAGTAATCTTCTAATACTCTATAATGTGGCTAGATGTGAGAGAGGAAGGGGAGGTAAAGAGAGAAGAGATGTCAGGTTTCATAAGGCCACCAGAATACTGCTTAAATGTCTACAACAACCTTCCACTTGCACCACACAACACATCTATACAAAAACAAATTCCCATTCAGATCACAAAACAAGCACTTCAAGACATACAGTAAAAGCTCTCTTATCTGGCATCAGTGGGACCAAAGACATGCCAGATGCTCGAAAATCCGGATACTTGAAGGGGTCGCTAAAGTAAGTGAAGGGGTACAGAAATATGTCTACAATCACCCCCTTTACTCACTATTAATGTCAGTTAACATATAGTATCACATACCGTAACATAAACAAAGCATCACATGATTGCGGCATCACCACCTCACTCGCCAACATACAGTTCATCACTACACACTAACCTTCTCTGTACTTTTTTGAAGGGGTTACTAAAATAAGTGAAGGGTTACAAAAACACTATGTCTACAATCAACTCATTTTATTCACTATAAACAACATTTAACCTAATATAAACATTTAACTTAACATAAAAAAGCACATAAACAAACAAACAAACAAACAAAACCACCTCACTCGCCAACATCCAGTTTATCACTACCCTCTGTACTTGTTTGCCGCTCTTTCTTTCCCTTACAACCTACTTTAAAATAGTTTCTTATGTCAGCTTGTTTGCAGCTCTTTCCTCTTTGCAATAAAAACTCATTCTGGATGCAGTGAAGAGACATAACATCTCGGGTGGACCTATAGCTGCACTGCTATGCAAACTTAACAAAGACAGCTAAACCATTTGCAGCATCTTTCCACACCACCTTAGGCTCAGGGTCATTTTCTTCCTCACTATCTGCCTGTCATCTTCTTCCTCAATATCTGGCTCTGTCATCTTCTCAATTACTGCATTGATAAGTTCCTCATCAGTTAGAGTGAATGTTACCACTTCATCTTTGTCCACATCTACCCACTCTTTTAGCGCCTCATCTATTACGCTAAGTTTAGCACCACCACCCATCTCCCTCAACTCACTCACCACTGAATTTCTCTTGCCACCAAACCCTTCAAAGTCAGAATTATCCGCCTCTTCAAACATGATCAAGGGATACAATTTACGCCAACATCGCATCAAGGTTTGTTTTTTGACATCCTGCCAAGCTAACGAAGCCATGAAGATAGCATCTTTTACATTAATTTTTTTTTGGAACTCATCATAATTTACAAGCTTACACAGCATACTTTTACAGTAACTCATTTTAAAATTCTGAATTACACCCTGATCCATGGGCTGGATAATACTGGTTACATTCGGGGGTAAATAAAGAGCAAATATTTTTCCCACTACAAGTTCTTCAGCTGGCAGATGTGCTTTGCAGTTATCCAACAACAACACCACTTTACTGTCCTCTGGGAGCTCTTTCTTTTTCAAATTTTCCTACCAAGGGAACAAACAAATGCTTAAAACAGCACAGTTTTTTGTACATGCCTATCACACACAACTTTATCCTGTGAGTTCCTGCCATATTTGCACAGCACAGCACAGTCAGTCGATCCTTGCTGTGCTTGAATCCTTTGAGAGACCCCTCTGCCTCGCTTGCAAGCGTTGCTTTCGGAAGACAGCAGTAGAAAAGGCCAGTCTTGACTGCATTGTACACATGGTCCAGGGTCAATCCATGCTCCTCTACCAGGAGTGAAGAGAGGGAGAAGGAGAGAAGGGGTGGCTATACTAGTAAGTGAAGAGATAGGTAAACGTGTAGTGGAGTGGAAGGAGGTTTCCTCAAGGATAATGTGGATGAAGGTGAAACTGGGAAAGGAGATGTGGGTTTTTGTAAGTGCATATGGGCCTGGTAGTGAGAAGAATGTAGAAGAAAGGGAGGCTTTTTGGATAGATTTAAATGAGTGCATAGAGGGATTAGGGAGAAGTGTCAATTTAATAGTACTGGGAGACCTTAATGCTAGGGTAGAAAATGAACCAACTGACGAAGTGGTTGGGAAATGTGGAGTTCCAGGAAAGAATCGTAGTGGAGAGTTGATGGTGGAGATGTGTCTAGAAAGAGAGTTGATGATAGCAAATACAGTGTTTTGGAAGAAAGTCAAGCATAAGTACACATGGGAGAGGGTGGTGGATGGAAGGGTGGTAGATAGAGCATTAATGGACTATGTAGTGATGTAGTGGTAGATAGGAGTATAACAGGAAGAGTTAAGGATATACATGTGCTAAGGGGAGAGGGTGGGGGAATATCAGATCATTTTTTGGTGGACGGTAAATTGAGAGTGGAGGATAGATGGAGAATGAGGAAAACGACAAAAGGTAGGGAGGTGCTTGGAGTGAACTCTTTAAATGAAAAGGAAAAGGAGAAGGAGTACAAGAAGAAGTGAGAGAGGAGTGGGAGGGAGTGAAGGATAGAGTAGAGCTAGGAGTGGAGGAGGAATGGGGATGGTTCAAGGAGGGAGTCACAAAGTGTGCAAAGATGGTGTGTGGAACAAGAAGGATGGGGGGAAACAGAAATAAGGGTAGTGAATGGTGGGATAAGGAAACAAAGAAGGTTGTAGACGAGAAGAAGCAAGCTTTCACAGATTCATTACAAAATAGAATGAGGGAGTCATATGAGAGGTACAAAGAAAAGAAAAGTGAAGCACAAGGTAAAGGAGGCAAAGAGGAGAGCAGATGTGAAATGGGGTAAGAGTATGACAGAAAATTTTGAAAGTAATAAAAAGATGATTTGTTAAGAAATTAAGAGAGGAAGAGGAGGAGAATCAAGTAGAGAAGAAAAGGTAAAAGGTGCAGATGGAGAGATGATAATGGAAGAGAAGGCAGTAAGGGGAAGATGGGCAGAATATTTTAGGGAGTTGCTTAATGTGAAGGAGGATAGGGAGGGAAAGATAGTTGCAGTGGGAAATGCTAAGAAAATGACCGTGATGAGTGAGGAAAATAGAGGAGAAATAAGGAAGGATGAAGTGAAGGCAGTTGTTAAGATGATGAAAGCAGGTAAGGCACCTGGTCTGGATAGATGCCATGCAGAATGTCTAAAAAAAGGAGGGACAGTGATAGTGAAATGGCTGGTGAGGTTATTTAATGTTTGCTGGAGAGAGGGTAGAGTGCTGGGGGACTGGAGGAGTGCCTGTATAGTTCCACTTTAGAAGGGAAAAGGGGACAAGTGTGAGTGTAGTAGTTTCAGAGGGATTAGCTTGTTAAGTGTAGTTGGGAAGCGAGTAAATGCCTTGGTGGATTAAAGAGTGTAATGAGGAATAGACATTTGGGAATGGATGCGAAGAGGAGACTGTATGAAGAAGTGATTGTGCCAACAGCACTGTATGGGGCAGAAACATGGAACATAAGAGAAGAAGAGAGAAGGAGTTTGAATGTGTTTGAGATGAGGTGTCTGAGAAGTATGATGGGGGTTACTAGGCTAGATAGAGTGAGAAATGAGGAGGTGAGGAGGAGAACGGGGGTGGAAAGGGAGCTGGGAGATAGGGTTGATGAAAGAGTATTAGGATGGTTTGGACACATGGAAAGAATGAGTGAAGAAAGACTAGTAAAAGAGGTGTGGAAGGCAGATGTGGAGGGAGTGAACATGAGGGGACGTCCTAGGATGAGGTGGATGGATGGGGTGAAGGGGGTTTTGGGGAAGAGGGGAATGTCTGTTGAGGAAGGACGGGAGAGGACAGAAGACAGGGGTGAATGGAGAATGGTTGTATATGGATGATGTTGTGATAGCATGAGGTGGAATGGGCGGGTGGATGGGGGGTGAGGTAGTATGTGTGAGCAAAATTTGACGCATCCCGAAGGGATTTCTCCCCGTCCTCTCATTTTATGCAATGGGGGGACGGAGAGGGGGGGGTCGCCGATTTAATGAAGCGGCCTTGCTGTGGATGTGCTGTGTCTTGCGACACTGCTTCTGACCCAGGGCAGTGGACAAGGTGCAGGGATGACCCGTCATCCAGGAGGTGCTAAGATAAGAGGGAGAGTGGAGGGGTGTGGAGTGTATTCAGGGATGGAATAGGTGGAAATGATTTTATGCCTTTTTCTTTTTGGCTACCCCCCTTGTAAGGGGGAAAAAGCCTTGGTATATGTATGTATGTATGGGAAGGATTACGGGAGGATCTTGATTGAGAAGATTAGGAGAGGAACAGAGGGAGTAATTGGTGAGGAACAGTGTGGATTTAGGATGGGTAGAGGTTGTGTAGATCAGATTTTTATGGTAAGACAGATATGTGAGAAAGCTATAGGAAAGGGGAAGGATGTTTTTTGGGCTTTTATGGATCTGGAAAAGGCTTACGACAGGGTAGACAGGAAGGCACTATGGGAGGTCATGCGGATATACGGGATAGGAGGAAAGCTTCTAGGAGCTGTCAAGAGCTTTTACGAGAGTAGTAGAGCATGTGTCAGGATAAGAAATGGAGAGAGTGAGTGGTTCAAGGTAAAGGTGGGACTTCGTCATGGATGCGTTATGTCGCCCTGGCTGCTGAACTTGTACATGGATGGGGTGGTGCGAGAGGTAAATGCAAGGGTGGTGGGTCAGGGATTGGAGATGGTTAAAGAAAATGGAGGAAAGTGGGAGGTGAGCCAGCTGTTGTTTGCGGATGACACTGCGCTTGTGGCAGGATCGGAGGAGGGATTGAGAAAGTTGGTGACAGAGTTTGGGAGAGTGTGTGAAAGAAGGAAGCTGAAGATAAATGTGGGTAAAAGTAAAGTGATGAGATGTACAAGGGGTGAAAGTGGCAGCAGACTGGAAGTGAGCATTAAGGGAGAGCGACTGGACTTGGGTGCAAATGTGGCAGGAAAAGTTGGAGTGGAGGTGGAGGTAGAATGTAGATTGAGAGAAGCCAGTAAATGCCTTGGTGGATTAAAAAGTGTAATGAGAAATAGACATTTGGGAATGGATGCTAAGAGGAGACTGTATGAAGGAGTGATTGTGCCAACAGCACTGTATGAAGCAGAAACATGGAACATAAGAGAGGAAGAGAGGAGTTTGAATGTGTCGAGATGAGGTGTCTGAGAAGTATGATGGGGGTTACTAGGCTAGATAGAGAGAAATGAGGAGGTGAGGAGGAGAACGGGGGTGGAAAGGGGGTTGGGAGATAGGGTTGATGAAAGAGTATTAGGATGGTTTGGACACATGGAAAGAATGAGTGAAGAAAGACTAGTAAAAGAGGTATAGAAGGCAGATGTGGAGAGAGTGAACATGAGGGGATGTCCTAGGATGAGATGGATGGATGGGGTGAAGGGGGCTTTGGGGAAGAGGGGAATGTCTGTTGAGGAAGGATGGGAGAGGACAGAAGACAGGGGTGAATGGAGAATGGTTGTATATGGATGATGTTGTGATGCATGAGGTGGAATGGGTGGGGGGGATGGGGGTGAGGTAGTATATGTGAGCAAAATTTGACACAGTCCGAAGGAATTTCTCCCTGTCTTCTCATTTTATGCAGTGGGGGACGGAGAGGGGGGTCGCCGATTTAATGAAGCGGCCTTATTGTGGATGTGCTGTGACTTGCAACACTGCCTCTGACCCAGGGCAGTGGACAAGGTGCAGGGATGACCCGTCATCCAGGAGGTGCTAAGATGGGAGGGAGGGTGGAGGGGAGTGGAGTGTATTTAGGGAAGGAATAGGTGGAAATGATTTTATGCCTTTTTCTTTTTGGCTACCTACCTTGGAAGGGGGAAAAAGCCTTGGTATATGTATGTATGTATAAGATATAAAAACAGAGAGCGTGAATTAGAGAAAGAAATGATAAGAATGGAGAAGAAAAAGAAGGATAGGAGTAAAACATCTGATGGTATAAATCATGTTAGCATGGACTAGGCCTAGGCCTATTTCACGCTAAACTAGCATAAATTTAACAATCCTAACCTGTTGATAAACTTGTCAGCCGATGGTTGATCTGCAGATTTCGATTCACCAGCAATGTCCAGCTTCCTTATTCCATGCCGAGTCTTGAATTGGTGTAGCCAACCATTTGAGAACTGGCATGTTTCCGCTTCACCCATCTTCTTTGCTAGGTCGCATCCTTTTTCTTGCAGCATGGGGCCTGTTATTGATACTCCTTCGGATCTTTTCAGGCAAAACCACTCGTACAACACTTTGTCAATCATGTCCCCACACTGATATTGTAAAGTGTGACAGTTTTCACCAGCTTTTGGGGTGTCTGTCTCCTTCATAAACTCACGTAACTTCTTCGATTGGGCCTTAATATTGTAGATGGTTGATGATCCTATGCCGAATTTGTCTATGAGTATTTTTCTGTTTTCCCCTTTCTCTAAACATTTGCAAATGTCCACCTTCTGCCTAAGTGTAATCACAACACGTTCCCGTTTATCAACTTTGGGCATGATGAAAGTTTACAGGGGAACACTTGAGGAAGAGTGTAGCTGAACTGACACAAACGTGGCACATGTGAGACTGAACAGCGTGGGCAGTGGGCTGTGGCAGGTGGCGTGAAACTGACCCAGACAGTGGTGTGCTTTGGTAACAACAGGAACAATTAAAGCCTCACACGGGAAATTTTATCGATTTGTATTGATTTCATATAGATTTTTATAGATTTTAATGCTCGGAAAAACTATGCCGGATACTTGAAGTTGCCAGATACCTGAATGCTGGATAAGAGGGCTTTTACTGTATTACAAAACTCCCTACTCCTGCAAACTCCTCCAGACATTAGTTCGACAAATAAATCCTCCCCAAGAGAGACAAGAACCACACTAGCATGCTTGCATTCATGTCACCATCCAGCATGAAGATAATGACAACACAGAGTAGGCCTGACCACAGAAATAAAATGATCCAGATGTAACCACTCCTCTTTCTTTTCTTATCTTCTCAACCAACCCATGCACTTACATCTTACCAACTACATTCAACAGACTTATTCCTCTTAAAATTACTACATCCATATTGGTCTTCCTTCACCTACAGTACATGAGACTATACATCCATACCTCCAAACCACCAAAACACTTCCATCTTAGACACACACTGAACAATCTCATCAGACACTACACCCATTGTCAAGCATTTCACATGACATCCATCCAATCAAGTATCACATAATTAATGTCTTACCTCATTCAGCAATTCCTTTTCACCTTTTCTACTGGACATCACAGTGGCTATATCCTGAAAAAAATACAAAAGTAGAATCTGTCACAGTGGAAATAAGTCTTTTGACTTTCTGTGCCATCCTCGGATGTACAATTATATTTACTATGTATAATATGAGTTTTACATGTATTGTATTTCATTGTATGTATGATTGTATCCGAATAAAATAAAATAAAATAAAATCGCAGTGAATACATATACCTTATTATGCTTTACAGGCTAAATTTTATTCTGTTTCCTAACTTTGAACACTGTTTTGACAAAGCATAAAAAAATTAATATTCTTAACATACACCTCTCAGTCCTCCACTATGTTTCAATTTCCACTGTAGTTGATTACAAGGTACTTTGATCAGTGCCTTTTCTAGATCTAGGTACAAATACACCCAATTCTCTTCCTCTTCTAGCATTTCAACCGCTCTTGAATAAATGCTTACTATGTCTGACACAATCAATCCTTCCCTCATATACTCCACATTTAACAATCCTCTGAAATACTCAACCCATCTCCCCTAACTGCATTCACTTCCTTTAACATGTGTCCATCCATCTGTACTCTTCACTTTTTCCTCTCTACTTGATTAACCTCCATTCACTTGTTTATTTTACTCCAAAATATCTTTTTATTCTTTTCAAAACTTTCTGCCAATCTCCTACACTATTTTACATCTCTTAGCCTCCCTCATCTTATGCTTTGCTTCTCTATTCTTATTCTATCTCTCATATGCTTTCCTAGTTCTACTTTGCAATGAAAACACATCCCCTCATTTCTTCTATTCTACTACTGGCCCTCATCTCTTCATCCCACCATTCACTACCCTTCCTTCTGTACCCTCCCATCCTTTTTGTTCCACATGCCATTTTTGCACACCTTGTCACTTCCTACTTGAAACACCCCCATTCCTCTTCCACACCTACTTCCATTCTATCCTTCACCACCTCCCACACTTCTCTCAGCTTCTCCTTGTCTTCTTTCTCCTTTTTCTTTTCATTTAATATGTTAACTCTCAGCACCTCTCTCCCTCCCATGATCTTCTAGTTGATTGTCTGTAAAAATGTTCATTTCTTCAAAATATTTAAGCTATTGGTCTTTTACACAATTTCATTATTGTGCTGGTAAGGGACAATAGTCTGTAATTCAGTTGTATCTCCTTACTTGATTCTTTATAAATTAGGGCATTAGCCATTCCCAGTTCTGTGGAACAGATACTTTTAATGAACACATAATTAAGATATGAATTTTGTCCAACAACTGCTACCTGCATTCCTTATGTATGCTTTCACAAAAGAAAAGTGAAAAACAAAGAGGGCTGTCACCTGTTGTCAAAAGATGTGGACATGAAACCAAGACTAAAAATAGGATGTCCCCCCTATCCACAGTATGGAGTTTTTGCATCTTTTAGCTTCAAATTGTGCAATCAGGTGCATACTGTAGTAAATATCAATCCAAAACAGCACAAAATTATTATGAGTAACAGTTCTAAGTCTATACATGCTAGTTTTTTTTTGTTTTTTATCAATTGGAAAAAAGTGGAAATAATGCCAAACTGTGAGACAGCATTCTTAAGTACATGGAATTTCACAGAACGCTGACATTTCGCATACCTGATCTCTAAACTATTCTTTGTATTTACCTAGTTGTATTTTACGGGACGAGAGCTATGCTCATAGTGACCCGTTTTTGTATCTCTCCGCATCCAGTCTATTCTTAACATCGTGTATAGTTTTGGCATTCACTGTTTCTCTGTTCAGTTTGTTCCAGACATCAATCACTCTATGTGGGAAGCTATTCTTTTTCAGGTTTCTTCTGTAAGTGTCCTTCTTAATTTTTTTTTTCATGTCCTCTTGTTTCTCTTATGTCCCACTTTAATAAGTCATCTCTATCAAAGATTTCCATCCCTTTCATAATTCTGTAAATGGTCAATGAATCACTTCTTTCTGTTCTCTGTTCCAGTGTTGACAGATGTAGTTTCTCCAATCTTTGTTCATATGTCAGTTGTGCAAGTGTAGATGCCATTTTTGTCACTGTTCTTTGGATTCTTTCTAATTTTCTTACGTTCTTCTTTGTGCTGGATGCCCACAATGTTGCGGCATATTCTAGTTTAGGTCTTATCAGTGTAACCACTATTTTTTTAACCATCTCCTCGTCTACGTACTCAAAGGCCACTTTCATTGATCTTAGTAAGTTAAAAGTCTCTCCAAATAATTTGTTGACGTGTTTGTCAGGTGTCAAGTCACTTGAGATGATTACTCCCAGGTCCCTTTCTGAATTGACTTTTTTGACTTCTTTGTTTCCAATTTTGTATTGGCCTGATACTCTATTTTTGCTTTTTCCAAATTCTATTATGCTACATTTCTTAATGTTGAAGCTCATCTCGCATATCTGACTCCATTCCCATATTTTGTCTAGGTCTTCTTGTAGCGATCTACAATCTTCTTCCGTTTTTACTCATCTTGAGCAATTTGGCATCATCAGCGAAGAAGTTCAAGTAACAATTTACTCCCTCATCCATTTCATTTATATATATGGCAAACATTAAAGGGCCCAATACATAGCCTTGCGGGACTCCACTTTTCACATCTTCCCAGTTCGTATTTTTGTCTCTTAGTACCACTCTCATTTTTCTTCCAATTAAAAAGTCCTTCATCCATTCTAGCAGCTTATCCTGTATTCCTCCAATTATTTCAATTTTTCTTATGAATTTTTTATGTGGTACCTTATCGAATGCCTTCTGCAAATCCAAGAAGGCGCAATCTACCCAGCCATCTCTTTCTTGTATTATCTCAATTAATCTTGAGTAAAAGCAAATTAGGTTTGTGGTACACAATCTTCCACTTCTAAAGCCAAATTGTTTAGGGTTTATCAAAAAGTGTAATGAGGAATAGAAATTTGGGAATGGATGCTAAGAGGAGACTATATTTACCTAGTTGTATTTACCTAGTTGTATTTTGCGGGAAGGGGAGCTATGCTCGTGTTGTCCCGCCTTTGTATCTTGCAGTGTCTAGTTTGTTTTTAAACTCATGAATGGTTTTTGCGCATACTATTTCATTGTCCAGTTTGTTCCAAGTGTCCAAAACTCTATGAGGAAAACTGTTTTTCTTCAGTTCTCTTCTATAGCTATGTTTTTTTATTTTCTTTCCATGTCCTCTTGTGTTTCTTTTGTCCCAGTTAAGTAAGTTCTCACTATCGAGTACCTCTGTGCCTTTCATGATTCTGTAGATGGTCAATAGGTCACCTCTCTCTCTTCTTTGCTCCAGTGTCGGTAACTCCAGTTTAGCCAATCTCTCTTCGTATGATAGGTTTGCAAGTGCAGGTGCCATTTTTGTAGCTGCTCTTTGGATTCTTTCTATTTTCTTTATATTCTTTTTGGTACTGGGGGACCACAATGTCGCTGCATACTCTAATCTAGGCCTTATCAATGTAACCAATATTTTTTTCATCATGTCTTCGTCCAAGTATGTAAACGCCACTTTTATTGATCTTAGCAAGTTGTAAGTCTCCCCGACAATTTTGTTAATCTGTATATCATAGGACAAGTCGTTCGTGATAATTACTCCCAAATCTTTTTCGGATCCTACTTTCTTTACTTCTTTGGTTCCAATTGTATATTTTCCTGATATTCTGTTTTTGCTTTTTCCAAACTCCATTATGCTACACTTCTTCGTATTAAAGTCCACTTCCCATTTCTGACTCCAGTTCCATACCCTATTTAGGTCTTCTTGCAGTGCTTCACAGTCCTCATCAGTTTCTATTTTCCTTAGCAGTTTGGCGTCATCGGCAAAGAAGCTCATGTAGCAGTTCACGTCCTCATCCATGTCATTCATATAGATAGCAAACATTATTGGTGCCAGCACAGATCCTTGCGGTACTCCACTGATCACCTCTTTCCAGTCTGAATATTTTTCTCTGAGCACTACTCTCATCTTTCTACCAGTCAGAAAGTCCTCTATCCATTTTAGTAGGTTTCCCTGTATTCCTCCTATGTGTTCCAGTTTTTTTAGTAGTTTTCTGTGTGGTACTTTGTCAAAGGCTTTTTGCAAGTCTAGGAATGCACAATCAGCCCATCCATTTCTTTCTTGCACTATGTCTATTAGTCTTGAGTAAAAGCATATTAAGTTTGTGGAGCATGATCTTCCTTGTCTGAATCCGAATTGTCTTGGGTTTAATATGTCATTGTCTTCCAGATGTTTTACCCATCTATTCTTGATTATTTTCTCACAAATTTTGGCAATGGTGCTTGTTAGTGATACTGGCCTATAGTTGGTGGGTTCTTCTTTGTTTCCTCCTTAGGATGTCCCCCCTATCCACAGTATGGAGTTTTTGCATCTTTTAGCTTCAAATTGTGCAATCAGGTGCATACTGTAGTAAATATCAATCCAAAACAGCACAAAATTATTATGAGTAACAGTTCTAAGTCTATACATGCTAGTTTTTTTTTGTTTTTTATCAATTGGAAAAAAGTGGAAATAATGAAGGAGTGATTGTGCCAACAGCACTGTATGGGGCAGAAACATGGAACATAAGACAGGAAGAGAGAAGGAGTTTGAATGTGTTTGAGATGAGGTGTCTGAGAAGTATGATGGGGGTTACTAGGCTAGATAGAGTGAGAAATGAGGAGGTGAGGAGAAGAACAGGGGTGGAAAGGGGGTTGGGAGATAGGGTTGATGAAAGAGTATTAGGATGGTTTGGACACATGGAAAGAATGAGTGAAGAAAGACTAGTAAAAGAGGTATGGAAGGCTGATGTGGAGGGAGTGAACATGAGGGGACATCCTAGGATGAGGTGGATGGATGGGGTGAAGGGGGCTTTGGGGAAGAGGGGAATGTCTGTTGAGGAAGGACGGGAGAGGACAGAAGACAGGGGTGAATGGAGAATAGTTGTATATGGATGATGTTGTGATGCATGAGGTGGAATGGGGGGGGGGATGGGGGGTGAGGTAGTATGTGTGAGCAAATTTTGATGCAGCCCTACGGGATTTCTCCCCGTCTTCTCCTTTATGCATGGGGGGACGGAGAGGGGGGGTCGCCGATTTAATGAAGCGGCCTTGCTGTGGATGTGCTGTGTCTTGCGACACTGTTTCTGACCCAGGGCAGCGTACAAGGTGCAGGGATGATCCGTCATCCAGGAGGTGCTATGATGAGAGGGAGGGTGGAGGGGTGTGGAGTGTACTCAGGGATGGAATGGGTGGGAATGATTTTATGCCTTTTCCTTTTTGGCTACCTCCCTTGTAAGGGGGAAAAAGCCTTGGTATATGTATGTATGTATTTTATTTTCCTCCAAGTGTTTGGTCCATTTATTTCTGATGACTTTTTCACATATTTTTGCTACTGTGCTTGTAAGGGATACCGGTCTGAAATTTGTACGGTCTTCCCTATTTCTTCCTTTGTATATTGGTACTATGATTGCATCTTTCCAATCTTGTGGTACCTTTCCTTCTTTGAGTGAGGAGTCTATTATCTTGTATAGTTTGTCTGTCAGTTCGTCTATACACTCTTTCAGTATCCAATTTGCAATTCCATCTAATCTGTGTGATTTCCTGACATCTAGGTTTTTTATTTGATCTCTTATTTCTTTTTGTGTTACCTTTATCTATTCCATTTTGGGTGATCTTTCTTGTTTTCTATCTTCCCAAAATTGTGAGCTCTCAATTGTAAAAACTGACCTAAAATGTCTGATCATGACTTCTGCCATTTCTGTATCATCTATATATTCTTTATCTCCTTCACGCAATTTTACTATTTCATGTTTATCCTTTAGTTTTTCATTTATGTATCTGTAAAAGAGTTTGGGTTGATCCTTACATTTGTCTATATCTTTTTCATAATTTCTTTTTTCTTTCCTGCATATATTCACATATTAGTTCCTAAGTTTTATATATGTTACAAAGGATTACAAAGGCGGAGCATGCCGACAGGAGACCTTTTGATCCATATCTAGGTCGGATGCGAAAAAAAAAAATCATATTAATAATAAAACAATAAATAAAAACTATAATAATGTAAATAACAAATAAAATACATAAATAAATGCATAGGTATAGTTAAATAATAAACAAACAGGTAAATAGTAAATAATAATAAATTGACATATAACTAATAATAAATGAAAATCAGACAGACAAACAAAACAAAAACAAATAATATAAGATAAATTATAATCATTACAGCATCTTACTTAGGTAATTATCTAAATGATTCTTAAAGCTTTGAACTGAACTACATTGCACTACCTGTGCAGGAAGTTTATTCCATTTGGATCTTTTTTTTTCTTTTTTCCAGGCTTTGTCTCTTCTATCTCTAGGCTTGCTGCACCTTTTGTTATACCAACACTTAATATAATGCCGCGTCCACACAGTCGAGCTGTGCCTGGCAGACTTTGCCCTTACCGGGCAAAGTTGTCCACACAGCTGACGATGGTGGTTGGAGGTTAGTTGGCCGCAAGCAGAGGTTGGGAGTGAGTGGTTCAGTGCGGTACGATAACCATGGTTCCCGCCATACTTGGAAAGAAGGTAGTACTTTACAGCATTATAATTGCTGCCTTCATTAAAAAGAAAAACAAGAAATCACGGAGACTTGTCTGGTGCCGGGAGTGGTTACAAAGGCATGATTTAATGGGAAGCTCAGTGACAATCCTACGTGAATTGCAGGATGAAAATGAACAATTGTTTTGCAATTACATGAGAATGAAAAAACAGTTTTTCTGTTCTCCTTTCGAAAGTGGAGCCATATATACAAAGGCAAGAGACAAGTACGAGGAAAAGCTAATTTCTTTTTCACATGACTTTCACTCCTGCTTATCGTCTGTGCTATGTCCTTCAGTGCTGCAGCACGTTTGTCTCTATTTTTATAATCAAAACACTTCACATTCCATAAACATTCCTGAACTCGGTATGAACCAATCAATGTTACGGTGTTTTGTCAAGACTAGTATACACTAGTACTAGGTGCGGACATAGTGGTAAGGTAACTTCAGTCTGTACTGAGCAGGTTTGCTTACTTTGACCGCACCTCTCCTCGTGCGTTTGGCAGTGATATCAGCCATCCATTCACTGCCCGCAAATGGCGCCGGGAATGGACAGTTTAATGCTTTGCCCGCTGAAATTGCCCATTGTCGAGCAAAGCCCTCGTGCCTGACGGACAGTCCTCGACCGTGTGGACGTGACATAAGTCTCTTTTTGTTTCTTTTTTGGTACATATTTGTGAAGCAAATTCATTGCAAAAGAGTAGAAAGATATGGGAGTGTTAATAAAAGCCGATTGTCACCTGACAAACATATCAACTGAATTGCGGAAGAGACATATGAACTGTTACTGAATAATGAATAGGCTAGAAAAAATATATGTATTATTTATTTTCTCTCTCTTTTTTTTAACTTCTGCCCTATCAGTAAGTTACACCTTTAGCTTAGTTATGACTAGAGGTTAATAATAGTCTTTTTCTACCAACTAGGCTAAACTGGATTCAGATGAGTTATGTTAAGTTGGATTGGGTTAGGTTAGATTATATTGGGTTAGGTTAGGTATTTTTTCTAGTGTGTTTTGTATGAATCTCATCCTTCAATTCCATCACAAATTACTGTTTTTGACTATTTCTATTAGTGCCAAAATCAGTGATTGGAAGAGGAAATGAAGGTTTCATTCAAAACACGTCAAAACACATAGGAAATAATTCCTGATATTCTATTTACAGCAATTTACACTGAAATTCAAAATCTACCAGGAGGTGCCAAGATAAGAGGGAGGGAGGAGGGGAGTGGAATATAATGATAATTTATACGGTGCCGCACACGTAGGCGTCATGAGGAGCAAGTGGATTCGCGACGCTGCCATATCGGCGTCTTGATTATATTTATTGTAGTCGCCCCTGTGTTTTTACATTCTCTCAATTGTGCCCTAAATCCCATTCTCTGTGGTTTTCAAAATTCGCGGGTGAAAGAGAGAACGATCGATATAAGCGGTGACTATATTTTATGATGCGAGTATTATTACGTCACGTCGTACGGCTGGCATTGGCTGCTGCCCGCGAGATTTAAGTCCCGTACTGAAAATACATATTATAGTGTTTGAATATGGTAAAAAGGATAAAAATAATTAAATAAACTACTGTACATGTTTAATAGGCTATATTCAGTATCTCTGGTGGTTAATATACAGGTAGGCTAGGTACAGTGACCACGGAACAGAGTGGGGATCGACTTACGATGAGATCGTCTTACGATGGCTCTATCGAAACCTAATGCCATCGTAAGTCGACGTTTACCTGTATAGGAAATGGAATGGGTGGGAGTGGTTTCTATGCCTTTTTCTTTTTGGCTACCCCCCATGTAGGGGGAAAAAGCCTTTGGTATATGTATGTACCAAAAATACACACATACGGTAAAACAAGAGGACACGGAAAAAAATTGAAAAAGGATAGTTATAGAAAAAACTTGAAAAGGAACAGTTTCCCACACAGAGCGATAAATACATGGAACAAATTAGACAACAAAACAGTATGTGCTAACACTATACAAGATTTCAAGATAAAACTTGATGCGGAGAGATACAAAGCATAGCTCCCCTCCCATATATTACAACTAGGTAAATAAATACACCAAAGGCTTTTTCCCCCTTACAAGGGAGGTAGCCAAAGTCAAAAGGCATAAATCCATTCCCACCCATTTCATCCCCACATACTCCACTTCCATTTACCATCCCTCCCTCCCTCCCTCTTTTCTTGGCTCCTGGATAATGGGTCATCCTTGCATCTCACCCACTACCCTGGGTCAGAAGCAATGCAGCAAGCCATAGCACATCCACAGCAAGGCCGCTTCATTTAATCTGCAACCCCCACTCCCCGTCCCCTCATGCAGAAAAAGAAAAGACAGGGAAAAATCACTTTGGGCTGCATCAAAATATCATTCACACATATTCTCTAACCCCCCTCCACTCCCTTCCATGCACCACAGCATCATCCATACACAACCACTCTCCACTCACTCCTATCTTCTCCCTTTCTTCCTCAACAGACATCCCCCTCTTTCCAAATGTCCCTTTGACCCCATCCATTTATCTCATCCTTGATTGCTCCCTCATGTTCACTCCATCCACCTCTGCTTTCCACACTTTTACTAATTTTTCTTTACTCATTCTTTCTGTGTCCAAACCCTCCCAAAGCTATTTCATTAACCCTATCTCCCAACTACTTTTCCATCCCCACTCTCCTCCTCACTTGGTTTCTCACTTTATCCAACCTAGTAACCCCACCAATACTTCTTACATTTCATCCCAAACACATTTAAAAAAAATTCTCTCTTCCTCTCTCATGTTCCAGATTTCTGCCCTATACAGTGGTTGGTACAATCATCCCTTCATACAATCTCCTCTTGGCTTCCATTCTTAAATGTCCATTTCTCATTACACTTTTTTATCCCCCAAGGCATTCACTTGCTTCTCTCAATCTACATTCTACCTCCACTCCCCCCAAAAATATTACTAGGTAAAATTCCAGAAACACACATGCAGACATTTAACATAAAAATTACATTGTCCAGTAGCACCTAATCTATCCATTCCATAGGAAAAAATAAATAAATAAATGAAAAATGCCTTTTCATGTTACTGATATGGTTTAACGTCACACACTCCCCCCCCTATCAGAAGGCTAGGACAGTGCCCTTCACAGAGGGCTTTGTAGCGTGGAATTTAATGAACCATGCCCTTGGTTCAACTTTGCCGTTGGCAGGATTCGAACTGCCCTCACCTCGACCTTCGCTGCAAATAACGACGCCCTAACCCGCTCAGCCAGAAAAAAAAATGTCTTGTCAGCAAAAATGAATAAAAAGTGAAAATAATTTTGTGGGGGTGGAAAAATACCCAAGGTGATGCCAGAAATGAATGTCAGTCCGGTGGCATACAGAATACTGCACATTGATAATTTCTGACCATTACAGAAAAGATTAACAGCATTGAATCCTTTCTTGCTTAAGTTTTTTGTTCATGTTTCAGCCTATTAGATTACGGCATTAACACGATTTTTGTCTTTGACAAGCAAGTGTTATTTTCTAACTTTTTTCATTGCAAAAATGTCCATTATTGTCAAACTTTGCTTTTGTAGCTTTTAAATTTATGCCCCAAAATAGCTCAATTTCACCATTTTTGGAGAGAAAACAAAATAACAAATTCAAATGACAAAATTTCATTTTAAAACTTCAGAAACTAATTTTTATTATTAAAAATGAAGTTTTTCTTGAATTGTGTGAATCAAGTAAATCCTATTCCTTCTGTCTTGAAATCAAAAGCTCACCATTTGACTTTGTCAAACCAAGATATCTGATGAGTTCATTGAGATCTCTTTGGTTTAGGTAGTAAGGATTCCTCCCAACTACAACTGTATCTGTGATGTCACAATCTTCCTCTCTGTTTAGCTCATCTTCTGACTTGCTGCTTTCCTCTGATAGTTGACTTCTTTCTGGAGGCGCTGGTACAGGAACATCAGCACTGTATGGTACTGGTGCAATGGAAGATAAAATGTCTGGATAGAGAACAGCTGCTGCATTTTTCCCAGATCGGCATTTGGAAGGATCCACCATTCAGAAAAAACAGTCAGTTGAGTGATCATTTGGTTCATGCCATATTCTAGGAATAGCAAATTTCATTTCTCTGTTTTTCCCTCTAAACCATCCTGTAAAAGAACAACAGTACGAGTTTCTGTTAAACTTATTTTATTTCTATTTTAATACTTAATTGGATTTTACTCTTGAAAGAATAACAGTTATCTTACTTTCTAGTATTCTCTTACAATACTCACAAGCAAAATGAGGTGCCCAGGTCTTGTCTTGGTCCCCAACTGGCAACCAAAATATGTTTTGTAAGCTTCACACATTTTTCTAGATGCTGTCACAGAAAACTTCTTTGCTCTTGGTCTTGATGAACTGACCACATATGTAGCAGAATGCATCTAGAGAATGATTACAGCCTCTCAATACCATTTCACCTCTTGTGATGTGTCTTCTCAGGCAGACACAAGCTGGGTGGTATGCAAGCCCCAACTATATTGTCAACCAGTACTCTTGAATACTCTTAGTCTTTCTGGAATGTATTCCACAATGTTCTCACTATTTCTAGAATATTCTTGAACCCACTTTAAAATATTCTGAACCATTCTAGAAAATAACTGTAGATTCTAGAAACTTATTGAGTATTCTACATATTTCTACTTTATTCTTAACATTTCTAGAATATTCTGGAAATACTCTAGAAATTTCTGAAAAACTGGTATAACATTTTGGAACATTTGAGAAGATTTCTAAATTGTAACTTTGTAAGCAGATTTCTTGCTATATCTGGTCAGTTCAAGAATTATCTTATTAAAATTACAAATATTTAGAACATTATATTTTTTCTTTGTTTTAACTTATTTGCAACATTCCAAAAGCAATTGGATAAATCAATGAGATTTTGCAAAGGTTACCTGACATGAATACAAATAGTAATCCATACTATAATGAAATAAGGCAAAAATGTAAATTCATTGTTCTAACCACAAAAGCATAGTTTTCATTTTTTTTTTTTTGTCACGGAGAACCGCGACAGAAAAAAAAACGCTGACATTTTGTTTAGATGGAATTAACTGGAAAATTATGGTTTTGAGCCAAGGACAAGACAAAATTGAAATTTTGTTACTTAGTGTTATACTATCATATTTACATTTACCTTACTGAAAGTAAAATTGGTCAAACTACAGGCAACAGGAATTGAAGGTAAATTGCTCCAATGGACTAAGGGTTTCTTGTCAGGGAGAATGCATCGAGTATCAATTCGAGGCATAGTATTAGGATGGTTACCAGTCATGAGTGGTGTCTCCCAAGGTAGTGTGTTGGGACCTTGTCTCTTCCTGGTGTATATTAATGACCTGGTCAACAATCTGGAGTCCTCAATAAGTCTATTTGCAGATGATGCAAAAATCTACAACATCATTTCATCGGAGGAGAATGTTGAAGCACTGCAGAGGGATGTAGAGTGCCTGGATACATGGAGTGACAAATGGCTGCTAACATTTAACACAAACAAATGCAAATTGATACATATTGGCCACAGGAATCAGCAGGCAGACTACCGATTTAGGGGGTCAGTACTAAATAAATCAACACAAGAGAAGGACCTAGGAATAGTGACCTCAAATGACCTCAAGTCCTCTGCTCATGTAGCAATGGTTGCTGCCAAGACAAACAGTCACCTTGGCATAATAAAGAGGAACTTCACCATCCTCAAAAGAGAAATCCTGGTACCACTCTATCTTCCTCTGGTCAGGCCAATCCTCGATTCTGCAGTCCAAGCATGGTCTCCACACTTGGTGAAGGATATTCAGACCCTAGAGAAAGTGCACAGGAGGGCAACCAAAAAATTGGTACCAGAGCAATCTAACCTGGAATATGAAGATAGGTGTCACCAATTAGGAATCCAGACCCTCCAGGATAGAACGAGGGGAGACTTCTTAATACAAGTGTATAAGTTGCTCCACGGCATTGGTAACGTCCCCTTCAACAAGCTCTTTAGACTTTACCCTTCATACAAGGTAACAAGCAACTTAAGGAGTCACTCACTTAAATTGTCTAAACGCACACACTAAAGAAAGAATTTGAAAGGTAACTGGTTTACCACTGCACTGGAGTCCAGTGCAGTGACCGCGCCCTCATTAGCCTCTTTTAAAACTCAATACGACAGACACGTAAATTTGATCCAATAACTGGCTGACAAGTCCTGGAGGTGTGAATCACGACAAAAAGTTTACTTCTTACTTCCTCGCTTTCTCGATTAGGTAAGGCAGTTTATCAAGAAACATCAATACCGATTTTTTTCAATACTTACTTATACTGCAATGGGCACAGCCTTTCTGAATATAAAAGATAAGAGAGAATAATCAAACCGACGCAAGAAAAGAACATATCGACAAAACAATGATGCAGGAAGGTGTCAAATATTACGAGCGACGTAATTTCTAAAATCCCGCTTACGTGACTTCGTCAATGATCATTGTATTCTCTGGACTCTGGAGGGTCATTTAAATATTCTTATATTGAATATAAGAATTTAAATTCGGGCAATACGAATACAATATTCCTATTGCCCTTATTTCAATTGTTGTACAATATTTGCATATTTCAATTTAGTAATAATAACAACTCTTTTTTTACTTTTGCAGAAATATTGAGACTTTTCTCAAATAATTTCCATTCTATGATAAGTATGTTTCATAACTACGTGAATATCATTCGAACTATATTTTTTTCAAGAAGCCACAATAGTGACAATAGGTTCTATTCTTGTTTTCTCTGTCTTTTATATACAATATAAAGGAAATGTTGTTGACTAAATTTACGAACGCTGCTGTCTTACGTAATTCTATATTTCCTATTTTGGTTTAGTATTATTATTTACTGTTATATACAATATATTATCATTATCATTATTATTGTTGTTATTGTTGTTGTTATTATTATTATTATTATTATTATTATTATTATTATTATTATTATTATTAATATTATTATTATTATTATTATTATTATTATTATTATTATTATTATTATTATTATTATTATTATTATTATTATTATTATTATTATTATTATTATCATTATTATTATTATTATTATTGTTATTATTATTATTATTATTATTATTATTATTATTATTATTATTATTATTATTATCATTATTATTATTATTATTATTATTATTATTATTATTATTATTATTATTATTATTAATATTATTATTATTATTATTATTATTATTATTATTATTATTATTATTATTATTATTATTATTATTATTATCATTATTATTAATTATTATTATTATTATTATTATTATTATTATTATTATTATTATTATTATTATTATTATTATTATTATTATTATTATTATTATTATTATTATTATTATTATTATCATTATTATTATTATTTTGTATTACTATTATTATTACTATTATTATCATTATTATTATTATTATTATTATTATTATAATCATCATCATCATCATCATCATCATCATCATCATCATCATCATCATCATCATCATCATCATCATCATCATCATCATCATCATCATCATCATCATCATCATCATCATCATCATATTATTATTATTATTATTATTATTATTATTATTATTATTATTATTATTATTATTATTATTATTATTATTATTATTATTATTATCATTATTATTATTATTATTATTATAATAAGCTGAGAGTGGAGGATAGATGGAGAAGGAGGAAAGGGACAAAAGGTAGGGAGGTTCTTAGAGTGAACTCCTTGAATGAAAAGGAAAAGGAGAAGGAGTACGAAAAGAAGCTGAAGGAGTGGGAGGGAATAAAGGATAGAGCAGAGATGGGTGTGGAGGAGGAATGGGGATGTTTCAAGGAGGGAGTCTTAAAGTGTGCAAGGATGGTGTGTGGAACAAGAAGGACAGGGGGAAATAGAAGAAAGGGTAGTGAATGGTGGGATGAGGAAACAAAGAAGGCTGTAGAAGAGAAGAAGCGAGCATTCACAGATTGGTTACAAAAGAGGCCAGGGGAGTCATATGAGACGTACAAAGAAAAGAAAAGAGAAGTAAAGCAAAAGGTAAAGGAGGCAAAGAGGAGAGCAGATGTGAAATGGGGTAGGAGTATGACAGAAAATTTTGAAAGTAATAAAAAGATGTTTTGGAAAGAAATTATGAGAGGAAGAGGAGGCGAATCAAGTAGGGAAGAAAAGGTAAAAGGTACAGATGGAGAGTTGATAATGGAAGAGATGGCAGTGAGGGGAAGATGGGCAGAATATTTTAGGGAGTTGCTGAATGTGAAGGAGGATAGGGAAAGAAAGATAGCTGCAGTGGGAAATGCGAAGAAAATGACCGTGATGAGTGAGGAGAATGGAGGAGAAATAAGGAAGGATGAGGTGAAGGCAGCTGTAAAGATGATGAAAGCAGGTAAGGCACCTGGTCTGGATGGATGTCATGCAGAATGTCTGAAAAAGGGAGGTGCAGTGATGGTGGACTGGTTGGTGAGGTTATTTAATGTTTGCTGGAGAGAGGGTAGAGTACCGGAGGACTGGAGTAGTGCCCGTATAGTTCCTCTTTACAAGGGAAAAGGGGACAAGTGTGAATGTAGTAATTTCAGAGGGATTAGCCTGTTGAGTGTAGTAGGGAAGGCTTATGGGAGGATCTTGATTGAGAGGATTAGGAGAGGAACAAAGGGAGTAATTGGTGAGGAACAGTGTGGATTTAGGACGGGTAGAGGTTGTGTAGATCAGATCTTTGTGGTAAGACAGATATGTGAGAAAGCTATAGGAAAGGGGAAGGATGTTTTTTGGGCTTTCATGGATCTGGAAAAGGCTTATGATAGGGTAGACAGAAAGGCACTGTGGGAGGTTATGCAGATTTATGGGATAGGAGGAAAGCTTTTGGGAGCTGTCAAGAGTTTTTATGAGAGTAGTAGAGCATGTGTTAGGATTAGAAATGGAGAGAGTGAGTGGTTTGAAGTAAAGGTGGGACTTCGTCAAGGATGCGTTATGTCGCCCTGGCTGTTCAACTTATACATGGATGGGGTGGTGCGAGAGGTGAATGCTAGGGTAGTGAGTCAGGGATTGGAGATGGTTAAAGAAAATGGAGAAAAGTGGGAGGTGAGCCAGCTGTTGTTTGCGGACGACACTGCGCTTGTGGCAGGGTCAGAGGAGGGATTGAGGAAGCTGGTGGCAGAGTTTGGGAGAGTATGTGATAGAAGAAAGCTAAAGATAAATGTGGGTAAAAGTAAGGTGATGAGATGTACAATGGGTGAAAGTGGCAGTAGACTGGAAGTGAACATTAAGGGAGAGCGACTGGAGGAAGTGGATAGTTTTAGATACTTGGGTGCAAGTGTAGCAGGAAAAGGTGGAGTAAAGGTGGAGGTAGAATGTAGATTGAGAGAAGCGAGTAAATGCCTTGGTGGTTTAAAGAGTGTAATGAGGAATAGACATTTGGGAATGGATGCGAAGAGGAGACTGTATGAAGGAGTGATTGTGCCAACAGCACTGTATGGGGCAGAAACGTGGAACATAAGAGAAGAAGAGAGGAGGAGTTTGAATGTGTTTGAGATGAGGTGTCTGAGAAGTATGGTGGGGGTTACTAGGCTAGATAGAGTGAGAAATGAGGAGGTGAGGAGGAGAACAGGGGTGAAAAAGGATTTGGGAGATAGGGTCGATGAAAGAATATTAGGATGGTTTGGACACATGGAAAGAATGAGTGAAGAAAGACTAGTAAAAGAGGTATGGAAGGCAGATGTGGAGGGAGTGAACATGAGGGGACGTCCTAGGATGAGGTGGATGGATGGGGTGAAGGGGGCTTTGGGGAAGAGGGGAATGTCTGTTGAGGAAGGAAGGGAGAGGACGGAAGACAGAGGTGAGTGGAGAATGGTTGTATATGGATGATGTTGTGACTGCATGAGGAGGAATGGGCGGGGAAGTGGGGGGTGGGGTAGTATGTGTGAATAAATTTTGACGCAGCCCGAAGGGATTTCTCCCCGTCCTCGCCTTATATGCAAAGGGGGACGGAGAGGGGGGGTCGCCGATTAAATGAAGCGGCCTTGCTGTGGATGTACTGTGTCTTGCGACACTGCTTCTGACCCAGGGCGGTGGGCAGGGTGCAGGGATGACCCGTCATCCAGGAGGTGCTCAGATGAGAGGAAGGGTGGGAGGGGTGTGGAGTGTATTTAGGGATGAAATGGGTGGGAGTGTTTTTATGCCTTTCCCTTTTTGGCTACCTCCCTTGGAAGGGGGAAAAAGCCTTGGTATATGTATCTATGTATTATTATTATTATTATTATTATTATTATTATTATTATTATTATTATTATTATTATTATTATTATTATTATTATTATTATTATTATTATTATTATTATTATTATTATTATTATTATTATTATTATTATCATTATTATTATTATCATTATTATTATTATTATTATTATTATTATTATTATTATCATCATCATTATTATCATTATTATTATTATTATTATTATTATTATTATTATCATTATTATTATTATTATTATTATTATTATTATTATTATTATTATTATTATTATTATTATTATTATTATTATTATTATTATTATTATTATTATTATTATTATTATTATGATGATGATGTTTTGGAAAGAAATTATGAGAGGAAGCGGAGGAGAATCAAGTAGAGAAGAAAAGGTAAAAGGTGCAGATGGAGAGATGATAATGGAAGAGAAGGCAGTAAAGTCGTCTCCTCGACTGGTCTGCGTAATATGCTTAAGTATGCTTAAGTAAGTAAGTAAGGGGAAGATGGGCAGAGTATTTTAGGGAGTTGCTAAATGTGAAGGAGGATAGGGAGGGAAAGATAACTGCAGTGGGAAATGCTAAGAAAATGAGAGTGATGAGTGAGGAAAATGGAAGACAAATAAGGAAGGATGAAGTGAAGGCAGCAGTTAAGATGATAAAAGCAGGTAAGGCACCTGGTCTGGATGGATGCCATGCAGAATGTCTTAAAAAAGGAGGTACAGGGATGGTGGACTGGTTGGTGAGGTTATTTAATGTTTGCTGGAGAGAGGGTAGAGTGCCGGAGGACTGGAGGAGTGCTTGTATAGTTCCACTTTACAAGGGAAAGAGGGACATGTGTGAATGTAGTAGTTTCAGAGGGATTAGCTTGTTAAGTGTAGTTGGGAAGGCTTATGGGAGGATCTTGATTGAGAGGATTAGGAGAGGAACAGAGGGAGTAATTGGTGAGGAACAGTGTGGATTTAGGACGGGTAGAGGTTATGTAGATCAGATTTTTGTGGTAAGACAGATATGTGAGAAAGCTATAGGAAAGGGGAAGGATGTTTTTTGGGCCTTTATGGATCTGGAAAAGGCTTAGGACAGGGTAGACAGCAAGGCACTGTGGGAAGTTATGCGGATATACGGGATAGGAGGAAAGCCTCTGGGAGCTGTCAAGAGTTTTTATGAG
>NC_134812.1:46639395-46684395 GCF_046742065.1 Oratosquilla oratoria
TCCTTTTATGCATGGGGGGACGGATAGGGTGGGGGTCACCGATTTAATGAAGCGGCCTTGCTGTGGATGTGCTGTGTCTTGCGACACTGCTTCTGACCCAGGGCAGTGGACAAGGTGCAGGGATGACCTGTCATCCAGGAGGTGCTAAGATGAGAGGGAGGGTGGAGGGGTGTGGAGTGTATTCAGGGATGGAATGGATGGGAATGATTTTATGCCTTTTCCTTTTTGGCTACCTCCCTTGTAAGGGGGAAAAGCCTTGGTATATGGATGGATGTATGTATGTATGTATTATTATTATTATGATTATTATTATTATTATTATTATTATTATTATTATTATTATTTTATTATTATTATTATTATTATTATTATTATTATTATTATTATTATTATTATTATTATTATTATTATTATTATTGTTGTTGTTGTTGTTGTTGTTGTTGTTGTTATCATTATTATTATTATGTTTGCCTTGAAGCTAAGGTCCAAACATAGATGAGGGTTCGACGAGTGGTAACACGTGGTGGTAGCGTGGTGATAACGTGGTGAGGTTTGAGCGGCGTTGGAGGTCGTAAGGAAACGCGTGGAGCCCTCAGCTCTTAACCTCTGGTCTTCTTCTCTTTATTTTGTGGAAAATAGGTGCTTATATACAGGGTTCCGGCTAGGTTGCCGACAAGAACATTTAGAGGCATAGGTGCTGTTTTTCCAGCGAGAACGGATATTTACAATGTTGAAATCTATCTACATGTGAGGAAAAGATAAAGGTACAGGTGGTGAAATTTTTTACAATGTGTCCGTTTTTAGATAGGAGGAAAAATAACATAAAAATTTAGCTATTCCTTTCGTGGCGATCTTCAATGGCTGTCACGTGATGGCACTCGAGAGCAGATGTGCTGGTTGGAGATGACCCTCTCGACGTAGACAGATGGGGGGCTTGACCGTAGGACGATCTCTTCTATGGGAACGAGGTTGGAGTGCCATCTCACTCCTCGTGTGCACCGACATGCATTTCTGCATGCTGGCTAGTATGTGTAGAGGCGGTAGATGAAAATATAGGAGATTAGTAGTAGATACGCCTTCTAGGGTGTGCAACAGATTGCTCGGCATACGCTACCATTTGTCCGTCCTCGCGACAACTTCTTGAGCTTGGAGGTCCACATAGGCTTGGTGTACGAACTGTTTAGAGATATGATAAGAGAGATGTGCCTAGGTGAAGGGGTTAACCTTCCCTGAATGGCAAGGGTGATCTGCACAGGTAGAAGTGAAATACTGGTCATGAACTGATGTGATGAGCATGAATGATAATTATTTGTTGAAATAGATACCTTGATTTTGTTTTGGGGCTAATGAGCGACTTATACCAATCTATTCCTGAGGCTATAACGAGGTGTAGGGATCGGTTGAGTGGTTGAGGTGTTCGTATGTAGGGCCTCGGTCGTGTGTGTTGGTTGTTGGATGGGCGGGGAGGGAATGTCATCTATGTCGAGACCTCTGGGAACTAGTTTTATATGATCTAAATGTAGGATAGCCTCTGTGAGTTCGCGTAAGTTGAGAGCTTTGATCTTATTGTGCGGAAGTATGTCGGTGACCCGGAATGGACCATGGAATTTGGGTGCAAGTTTTGATGTGGGTTGGTGGTTGGTGTTGTATATAATGTCACCTACAGAAACTTTACAATCTCTAGAGTAAGCGTTCTTCAACCTAATCATATCTGTTTTTGAGAGAGTTAGGGACTCATGTACTCTGCTGAAAAGGGTGTTGAAATTATTCAGCGTGACCTTGACATAATCGTTGAAATCATACACAAGGGGTGGTTCTGACGTGAGTAGGTCGTACGGCAATTTCTTATCAGACCCGAACAAAACAAAATGGGGGTGATTCCGAGATTGATCTATTGATTGCGCTGTTGATGCAGGCTTGTATCATGGGTATGTGTTCGTCCCAAGATGCTTGTATGTCTGTGGCAAGGTGTCTTAGAATGTTGAGTATTTCCCGATTTTGACGTTCAACGAGTCCATTTGAGCTAGGGTAATAAGGTGTGGTGTTACATTTAGTAATTTTGAACTGTTGGCAGATATTGGTGAGAATGTCGTTATTGAATTCAGTGCCGTTTTCTGAGATGAGTGTTTTTGGTGTGGTGTATGGGCAGATGACGTTGTTGATAATTGTCTGAGCTACACTTTTTGCTGTCTTGTCCGCTAAAGGAGAGAGGATTCAGAACCGAGAGAAATGGTCGATGCATACGAAGAGGTACTGGTTTCCGTTTGAGGTGAGTGGTAGTTTCAGTAAGTCAATGGCAATGGTTTCAAAAGGTCTGGAATGTGTTGGGTAATTGTGTATTGGTACCTGACCGCTAATGTGACCTGCATGAGTGGCATGCGTCTATGTATGTGTGTACGTCTTTGCGCATGGTGGGCCAGAAATACTTTAACCTAGCTTGCGAGAGACACTTGTCTTTTCCGCAGTGTGCTGCTAGAGGAGAATCATGTAGTATTTTGAGAACTTCCAGAAGAAGACTTGTGGCGACTACTAGTTGTGTAACTGTGGTTTGGTTCGTTTTTGTTTGTGAGTAGTGTGGTGTGGTAGAGAACCTGGTCTATGCTCGAGTAATTTTCTATGTTGGGAGGAAAATCGTCTGTGTTTGTGGTGTCACCTGACTTTACTGTAGATAATGTATGGTTCTTTTCCATAGGGGGTCTGTTGCTTGAGCGGCAATGATGCGTTCTCGCGTAATGTCAAGTGGCTCTAGTGTTTGACGTATTGTTGCTACATTCCTACTGAGGGCGTCGGCGACAGAGTTTGCACGGCCCTGGACGTAGCAGAAGGTAGGCATAAATTCCTGAATTGTGAGGAGCCTTTTGGTTAGTTTTCCAGTTAGGTTCTTGCCTTTGAAGAGGTGGAGAATGGGTTGATGATCTGTGTGTATATGTATTTCATAGCCTAGAATGATGTCTTTGAAAAGTTTGAGGGCATAAATAACTGCAAGTGCTTCGATCTCAGTGACAGAGTAGTTTTGTTCGTGCTTGTTTAACGTGCGGCTGGCGTATGCTATAGGTCTAAGTTTGGAGTCATGTTGTTGCATTAGAACTGCGCCAAGGCCTTTGTATGAAGCATCTGTACATAGTGTGAAAGGTTTTGAGAAGTTTGGAAATGCCAGAACAGGGGCTGTTGTGAGTGCTTGTTTGAAACGTCTGTAGAAACCTGACAACCCTAGAAATGATTTTACATGTTCGGTAGAGGTAGGGGTTGGAAAATCTAGCACAGCCTTAACCTTGTCCTGAGAGGTGATGACACCTTGAGAGTTTATGACGTGTCCTAGGAAACGTGTCTCCTTTTTGAGGAAGGAACACTTTTTGAGTTTGAGTTTGAGTCCTGCTGCGGCTAACCTTGAGAGGACCGTTTGAAGTGTGGAAAGGTGTTCTGTGAGTGACCTTGAGGCAATGATTATGTCATCCAGGTATATGAACACTGTCTTTCCTATGAGACCATCTAGGACTTTATACATAAGTCTGGTGAATACAGAGGGAGCAGAGACGAGTCCCATGGCCAATCTTTTGAAGTGGTAATGGCCCGTGTTGGTACTAAAGGCTGTTAGGGGTTTTGATTCATCATCAAGAGGTATTTGGAAATACCCTGACATAAGGTCGAGAGTTGAGAAAACAGTGTTTTGTTCCCCTATGGAGTAGAGGGTGTCCTGCAGGTGAGGAATCTGATATCGCTCAGGAATAGTGAGTTTATTGAGCTCACGGAAGTCTACAACAGGGCGGAAAGAGCCATCATGTTTGCAACAACAAAGAGAGGAAAATTCCAAGGGGATAGACTGGGTTCTATAATGTCTTGGTCGAGCATGTCTGCAATGATGTTGTTGTTGTTGTTGTCGTTCCCTAGACTGTCTGTCCGAGCAGTCCCGTCTCCCCAAGGAATGCCACAGCCGAAACTGGGTTTTCCCACAAATCCTTTATAGAGTGTATGTTGTGTTGTTTGCGTGCATGATTGTGTATAATGCAGTCTTCCATTATGTGTTGTATGGTATGGGGTGAAGTGTTACATCCTGGGCAGCTGTTCACAATGCGGTTATCCAGCCTCTTCTGGTAGCTTAGAAGTGCTGGGTGGTGGCCGCACCGCAGTCTGGCCAGGTGGACTCTGTCCTTTTGTGGGAGAGAGGATTCAGAAGGGTGGATATCAGGGCGTCTGGCATGCAGCAGTGTGTTGTCTTTCAGTGTGTTAATGGAGCGGTGAGTGATATGATTATGAATATGTTTCCGGAGGCTGGTATTTGGTGGTTGTGGAGGAAGAGAAGAGAGTATCTGTGTGTGATACAGGTCTTTGGGTGTTGTTTTAATGTTCCTTGGTGTGTGTGGGTGTTCTGCTATGTAGTGTAGCGGGTGTGATATGTTTGTGGTGGCTGCGGCAAGTGTTTGTGTGCCTCTCATGTCGAGGTGGTCCTTGACTTTGAGGACTTTTGTTTCATGGTGTAAATGGTCTGTAGGTGTTGTATTTGTGCAGCCTGTAATTGTTTTTAGGGCTTTGTTTTGTATGATTTGAAGGGTGTTGTGGTGTGTCTCACTGAGATTAGGGGCCCATGCAGGACTCGCATAATTCATCACTGAGCGTATGCATTGTTTGTATATTGTTATATTAGTTTCTTTGTTTTGTCCAAATGTTGTTCCAGTGATTGACTTAAGTGCGTTAAGTCTAGGTGTGCATTTGTTTTTTATGTTTGTGATGTGTTGTTTGAAAGACATGGATGTATCATATGTTATCGGTGTGTTTGTGTGTGGTATTAGAGTGTTGTTGATGTAGAGATGAGGTATGTATCTGTGTTCTTTTGTCCAGTTGGTGAGAAGTGTTGCTGTAGATTTGGTTGGAGCTATTTTGAGTCTGTTTGTGATGAACCATGTGTTGAGTGTATCAAGGTATGGCTGGATTATTTCTGCAGCTTTGTCTGTGTTACGATGTGTGCATGTGATTGTTATGTCGTCTGCGTAGGAAGAGATTTGTATTTCTGAGGTGTCTGGTGTGGGTAAGTCATGCATGTATAGATTAAAGAGCGTGGGGGATAGAACAGAGCCCTGTGGTACTCCATTCTTAATGTTTCTGATGTGCGATGATTGGTCATTATATGACACATAAGCATTCCTACCTGCCAGATAATTGGCCAGCCATCTTTTGGTGTTATTGTGCATGTCTGTGTCATATATTTTATTTGTTAGGTTGTGGCGGGGGATAGCATCAAAAGCTTTACTAATGTCTAATGTTATAAGAAGTGTTCTGTGGTGGGGCCATCTAAAATTCTTTGTGTGAGGTTTATCAGAAGAGTGTTTGTGGAGTGTAGTGGCCTAAAACCATGTTGTGAGTCAGCAAGGGGTGTGACAAGTTGAAGTATTAGGCGTTCAATGACTTTAGAGGGGGTGCAGAGAAGTGTGATTGGGCGGTGCGATGTTGGGATTGTTGGGTCTTTGTTTGGTTTTAGAATGGTGATTATTTTACCATGCTTCCAGATGTCGGGTATAGTGTTGTGTGAATAGCTATAGTTTGCAATGTTTGTGAGTGCGTGTACACCTTGTGGTCCAATGTGTTTTAGGTGGATGTTACTTATGTTATCAGGGCCACAGGCAGATGAGTGCATGAGATTATGTATTATGTGTTTTGTCTGACTGTCTATGAAGGGTGTATAGTCTGAGTCTGTGGGAAAGTCTTTCTTACATCGAACAGTGCGTCGGTCGTCAGGGTGAGAAGTGAGATGGCTTGTCTGTGCAAAATGATTTATGAGTGTGTTTGCTTGTTGTCTGTTTGAGGGTAGATTGCCTGTTGTTGTGATTATTGCTGCGTGAGAGTGTGTTGTGTTCCTGTTGGATAGTGTAATGCTGTTGAGTGTTTTGTACAATTTGCTGGTGTTTGTTTTGTGATCAAGTGTATTGATAAAGTTTTGCCAATTTTGTGTTTTTTGTTCGTGTATCTTATTGGCAATCACAGTGTTTAGTGTTTGTATTTGGTCTGCTATGTTTTGAGGGATAGGTGTGTGTGTATTGTGTTTAAGTGTGTCACGTTGTCTGATGAGGCCTTGGATTTCTGGTGTGAAGTTGGGGTTGTGTGATTTTCTGTTGCCTTTAGGGATGTATCTCTTGTCTGCGTTTTGTATGATTGTATTAAAAGTGTGCACAGCATTGTTTATGTTTGTGATTGGTGTACTGTTAAGTGTTTCAAAATGTTGTTCTGTCTCTTCAGTAAAAGCTTCCCAGTGAGCTCTCTTGTAATTGGTGTATGTGTGTCTGTGGCCAACTGGGGTGCATCTTGTTTTGGTGGTGATGATGATTGGAAGGTGGTCAGAACCAAGGGTTCCGACCACTCTCCATGATGTTGTTGAGGTTAGGCAGGGGGAGCAAAAGGTGATATCAGGAGAGGGGGGAGTGTAGAGGGCTTGGTGTGGGATATGTGTATGATTATGTGTGTTGTTCATGATAGTCAATGAGTCAAACTGAGTCTGTATTTCAAGCCCTCTGTCTGTGTCAGGGTTGTCGACATACCAAGCAGACGACTTGGCGGTGAAGTCACCACCCATGATCAGGTTGGGGATTGAGGCTAGTTGGCTAAATTGAGGCCTGAAGGTGTTTGGAACTCTGGGGGATGATTGGAGGGGAATGTACATGTTAACTATTGTCAGTGTTGATTTGTTGCCTGTGCGGATTCGAATGGATTGGATTTCTGTAGTGTTATCTGTGGTAGGGAGGAGAATTTTGGTTGTGGCACTTTTGTCCTTAAAACAGATGGAGTGGTGAATCAGGGTGATGAGTCCACCGCCATTGCCGTCGGTCCGGTCTTGTCTGATGGTGGTGTAATTATGAAATGATGGCGTTTTGTGTGAGTGTCTTAG
The DNA here is from genome assembly GCF_046742065.1 of Oratosquilla oratoria. Taxonomy (NCBI): domain Eukaryota; kingdom Metazoa; phylum Arthropoda; class Malacostraca; order Stomatopoda; family Squillidae; genus Oratosquilla; species Oratosquilla oratoria. The sequence goes on from NC_134812.1 coordinate 46,646,270, forward strand.
TTTTGTTTCTTGTATAATTGCAATGTGTATGTTGTGTTGTTTAAGAAAGTGTTCGAGTTCATGTTTTTTCGTGTTGATACCGTCAATATTGTGTTGTAATATGTTGATGTTGTGTGTTCTGTATGTGTTGTATGTTGCCGTTTGGGGTTGAGGTTGGGGTGTTAATGGGGAAGGTATAGGATCTGGGTTAGAGGGGGGGGGAAGGAGAGATTGGGGACAAAGGGAGGGGAGTACTGATTGGGGATAAGGGCAAAGGGAAATTGGGAGTGAGTAAGGGTTCTGGCTGTGGTTGGGGAGGCGGTAGTGGGGTTACTGGAGGGCAGGTAGAACATGTTCAAGTGTTTGTGTATTGGTTTGTGTCAGCAAGTGTTGTACAAGTGAGGTGGGCCCAGTTTTTGCACATTTTGCACTAAACTGAGCCCTTTGTCTGTCTGCTCGAAGTAATGGGTTTAGAGCATGTTGGGCATGTGTATTTTGTGGTGGGCCCAGGATTGCTCTCTACATCTCCGGCTAAAAGTAGAAGAGGGGTGATCGTCGGAAAATCACCCCTCGGTGCAGAAAAAACGTAACATTGCATGTTGAAAAAAAGGATTGTGGTACTCCCCAAGGCAGTTGTAGCTCCTCTCGGGGATCGGTGCCACCTGCGTAGAGCCGGTGGCCAGGGTTGGTTGCCGCCGTTTGGTCCCCAACTTTTGGGGTTGGGGGATGGTCCCACGACGTAGACGCTGCGACTCCAGGACCTCTGCAATGATGTTGTCAACAATGCTTCGTTTACTGTGAGGCAAACGGTATGCGGGTATGTACCGTGGTTGTGCATGCTGTTGAAGTGGCATGTGATGTTCTATTATGTCTGTGAGACCTAGTGGTTCACCTGGGAGTGCAATGGTGTGCCTGTACGTGTTCATGAGCGTAAGGAGATCTGTTTGCTATTCTGGGAAATCTATATTGTTAATGTGTTCTGCTTGGATGGATTGCTGCGTATCCTGTTGTCCGGTGTTGATAGTGCATACGTATTTTATGTTCTCTTGCTCGATTACGTGTACTGGTGCGGGGTACACGGTCACGTCACAAATGTTTGTGCCTTTGTTAAGGTGAAGAGGTGCATTGGTGTTGTTCGCCACTACGATTGTGTGAGTACTTTGTTGGATGTGTGAACTAAGGCGGATAAGAGGGAAACACCAGATACGCGGCAAGTGTCCGTGATGCAAAGAACATCTGAGTCGAGAGATTTGAAGATACGCAATTTGAGTTTTGTGTACTCGCGTGGATAGAGTGTTTTCTCAGTGATGACAACTGCGAGAGAGTTCGTGAGAGAGATCTGTGAGACCGTAGTGTATTCACAGAGATGTCTGTGAAGACGTCGTGTTTCTTTTGTGTGCGAGCTGATTTTGACATCGCGCTGACAGTTTACGCCTATTCCGTTTGTGTTGTGAGTTACGAGGGTGAGCGGATGGGGTGGGCGTGTCTGTTACAAGTGTCACCTTTTCTGTCTTGTTAGTGTTTTGTTCAGCTGTCGTTTCATGCTGTTGCTCGGCCACGTGAATGTTTTTAACATACGTGTTTGATGTGTGCGCATGCTTGTCGTCTGTGTTCAGAGCAGGTATGAAGTGGTTATGGTAACCAATGCTGTGTTGAGCAGGGTAAATGATTATGCGATTATCTTGCATCCATGTCAATCCTATAAGAATGTCTGCAGGAAAAACTACTTCAGCTACGTATACTGTCGTGGTAATGGGAGGGCAATTTGCATGCAGGGAGATGTCTAGGTCGATCTTGCCAATAATGGGAAAAGGAACTCCATCGACATTGTGTTACGTGATATCCGTGGGTTCTAGAACTGTTATCCTACGGTGTTTGAATCTAAATTGGTCAAGGGCAAGCTTTGACATGACGTTTACTGGAGAGCCTGTATCCAGAAAGAGTACTTGTGGAAGGTTGTTGACAGTGGGTCGAAGTGTCATGGAAGAAGGGAATGGTTGAGAGGCTGTCATCGTGAGAACCGGTAGGGATGGTGTTGACTGGGTCTCGTGAGAACGTGTGTATGTGTCACCGTGAGACGATAGTCATACCGTATTTTGTGTGTTTGTGTTTCCTCTAGTCGGGTGTTGGGGAGACGCGTATGAAGTGTGATGTTGAGAGTTTAAAATGCGACATTCTGTTGTGTCATGAAAGGCGGGGCCGTGGTATTGGCAGTAGTGCGTGGGTTGTCTATAATAACACCTGTTTGTGCTATGTCCTGGTTTGTTGCAAATAGTGCAAAAGAAGGGCGTTCTAGAGTGTGAACGCTGTCGTGATCGTGTGCGTGACATTTGTCTACCTCTAGTGTGGTTCGCTTGTGAGATCTTTGCTACTGTGGGCGTGGGTGTGCCTGTAGGTGTGAGTGTGTGAGTGATGGTGATTTGTTGTTGTTGGATCTGTATTTTTGCCGTTGGCGTGTCTGAGATTTTTCTAGAGAAGTCACTGAGTGTGGTGTCCGGATCAAAGGAAACATTGGCTATTTTCTTCAGTGTTTCTGGGTGCAGGCGCGAGATCAGTTTAAAGTAACCAAAGAAGGAAAGTGCGTAATCTAAGCTAACTGTGTTATTTGTAACCCAAGGGGAAGAGATTAGTGCCTCTTTGAGTTCCTCCTTGAACTCGCTGGCTTCTCTGACCGATCGTTCTTTGGTGAGGTAAGGGCCTGTGTTCATCTTCGTACCGAGTGCGTATATGGGAGAAAACGCGCCTAGCTGTTCGTATGGTGCGAAAGATTTCTTAAACTGGTCAACAAATTGGGCGTACGTCTATGCTTTCTTGAAGGCGTCTGACTGTACTATGTCACTGGCTAGTGTGTCTTTATAGTCAATGCGGGACTTTAGAACCGCGATCTTCGTTTTGTCGTCATTTACCTGTGTACGTTGTATCTCAGAGTCTACGTCATCTAAGAGAATGTGAATTGCAATGTTGGTCCCATTGAATTTCGGAAAAGTGTTGTCATGTTGAAGAAGTATTTGCACATTTGTTGCAGAACGTTGTATGTGTGGTTGAGCGACTGTTGGGCTTGTGTTTTGATTGGGCGTGGACTGTGTGGTATTTTCGTTTGGTGGTGCCATTTTGTAACGAGTGTTGTAATGGTGTGAGACGTTGGATTGTGAATGGGTCATGCACACTTTCGTACAAAAGGAAAAAAAAAATCACTTCAACAAAAATTAAGGCTTTGAAAAAAAAATATATATATATGAAAAAAAGTCACTGGATAGCCTTCACTCGAACTCACTCACACAACATTTTAGAGCTATCTAGCCCCAAGGCAAAATTGAGGTACCTACTTACGGTGGTGACGGTTGTGATGCGTTGGTGAAGGATGGTTTCTGGAGGTGGTTTTGGCGGAGACCGAAGAAATGTGATGTGAATCTGAAAGAATATGAGAAGTAACCAATAGGGAAAGAAAGGGTGGGGGGTGGTAGTTCGTTTTTGGTCTCCACATTTTTGCTGCAGGCAGAAAGGGTGGACGATACTTCCTTTGATGGTTGACCGATGCTGCTGGTGCTCTGGGCTGCTCAGACTGTGAGGGAGATGTGCTTGGTTGATGCGCTGGGCTGTTCCGACCGTGAGGGAGATGTGCTTGGCTGGTGCGCTGGGCTGTTCCGATCGCGAGGGAGATTCCTTGGTTTTGACCGGTGCTCTGGGCTGCTTCCTGGCTTGTGGGCTTGGTTCCGTCGCTGGGTAGGTCTCACAGCGAGTTTGAGTTGACGGGCTTCCGTCGCTGGATAGGGTGCAAAGCGTTCCTATGAGTTTGTGTTGGTGGGCTGCTCTGGCTCTTGCTGATTTCCTTGCTGATTCCATTTGTTGGTTTCAGATATGTTGGATCCCACTGGCTGATCACCAGTTATGTTGCCCTTGAAGCTAAGGTCCAAACATAGATGAGGGTTCGACGAGTAGTAACACGTGGTGATAGCGTGGTGATAACGTGGTGAGGTTTGAGCGGCGTTGGAGGTCGGAAATAAACACGTGGAGCACCTCAGCTCTCAACCTCTGGTCTTCTTCCCTTTATTTTGTGAAACAAGGTGCTTATATACAGGGTTCCGGCTAGGTTGCCGACGAGAACATTTAGAGGCATAGGTGCTGTTTTTCCAGCGAAAATGGATATTTGCAATGTTGAAATCTATCTACATGTGAGGAAAAGGTGAAGGTACAGGTGGTGAACAATTTTACAATATGTCCGTGTTCGGACAGGAGGAAAAATAACATAAAAATTTAGCTATTCCGTTCGTGGCGATCTTCAATGGCTGTCACATGATGACACTCGAGAGCAGATGTCCTGGTTGGAGATGGCCCTCTCGACGTGGACAGATGGGGGGCTTGACCGCAGGACGACCTCTTCCATGGGAACGAGGTTGGAGTGCCATCTCACTCCTTGTGTGCACCGACATGCATTTCTGCGTGCTGGCTAGTATGTGTAGAGGCGGTAGATGAAAACCTAGGAGATTAGTAGTAGATACGCCTTCTAGGGTGTGCAACAATTATTACTATTATTATTATTATTGTTGTTGTTGTTATTATTATTATTATTATTATCATTATTATTATCATTATTTTAATAATAATGATAATAATAATAATAATAATAATAATAATAATAATAATAATAATAATAATAATAATAATAATAATAATAATTATGATGATGATGATGATGATGATGATGATGATGATGATGATGATGATGATGATGATGATGATGATGATGATGATGATGATGATGATGATGGTGATGATAATAATAATAATAATGATAATGATAATAATAATGATGATAATGATAATAACAATAATAATAATAACAATGATAGTAATGTGTGAACATTGTGACGAATGTAGATAGGTCGTAAAGGGAACACGGACTGAGGGAAATACTTTTATTCCTAACTAGTTTCGCCTGAGTGGCTTCTTTAGAGGAATAGAACTCGAAGTCAAGAGCGAGAAAGGGACGCGGCCACCGAATTGTCCGCCATTCGGTGGCCGCTGTCGGTGGACGAATTATCCGCCTGCTGGTCGTCGCATGGATAAGATGTCCGCCTGAATCAGGGGCTTTATGCATTTTGTCCAAGATAATGATGCGTACTGCTGTTGGATGGTGTTGTTCACAACATATGGTAGCGTTCGAGTGGAGCGGCTTCTCCGGAGGCGTGGAAAACAAGCCTTAGTTCTTGTCTTTATTCGAGTGAATATCTCCCGCTCTCCGAAGATGAATGGTTCATTATATACATCAATCCGGCAAGGTTGCCGACAAGGGAAAATATTTACATGATCGCTGTTTCCAGCGAGACTAGACATCGAAATTATTTAATTTACATACAGGGGCAACAAGAAGTGATGATACATCACTTTGTATTATTTACATATATGTGTCCGAATGTGGACTGGTGCGAATAATAACCTCGTGGAAATTTATTGTCGAAGTGGCAATATCTTCGTTAGCAGGAACCAAGGGTTTGGTGACAGTTGTGCGCGTCCGAGGTCATGACCCCGATAATTTGGAGTCTCAGGAAAATAGACTTGGCCGCGACGCTTGACCCTTGGTATACGTCAGGTCTTGACTACCATCTTACACCCGTGGTGGTGCAATACATGTGCATGTGTATGCGCTTACTCGTCTTGTGGGTGAGAGCGGGTAGATGTAGGTAGAAAGGAGACTGCGTCGTTCTAGAAGTTCTCCAACACTGCAGCCTTAGCCCATACCAAATCCACAGTCCTATTGGCTGATTCTGTTTGATATATTCATATAACTTTAGGTTGTTTTAGGTTAGGTAAGTGACTTAGGCTGTGGTAATTCCGACTTGCGTCTAAAATCGCCTTACGTCGGCCCGTAAGAAAGGATTTTCGACGTAACTCGAGGACCCCCTGTGTTAATGTTGTTGCAAAACGTCGGTAATGTTTACGTGAGGACAACCATAAATATATTATTGTTTTAGATGGTTTGTTAGGTGTTGTTCTCGGCGTCTTTGCTACATGTTTAACGCTTGCTTGTCGAAGGACTGGATGATAGTCTATTACTGTCAGTTGTTGCTGTTATGGATTAGTTTACCTGTACATCTAATCTTGTGGACAATCCGATGTGTTTATTTGGTCCCCTCTTTTTCAGCAACACAGATGGTAATGTGTGATTTCAGTATAAATGTTATATTAGTGATACATACCAAAGCAGATGGGTGATTAAATCGAATTATGTATCATATGGAAATTGCCCTAATCAACAAAGATCAATTCTCCACACTAATGGAAGGTTTGCAACATCAGAGGGAGCTGTTGATTATTGCACATTACATGGCGCACGAGGCACGAGTAGCAGGCGCGGATCCAGGAATGTTATTTGGGGGGTTGGGGGCGAACCGATAACCGATACTTGAAACACGCCGATATTTTAACCCCAAGAATAATGCTGTTGGCTTGGAGATTGGTCCAGAAACCTAAGTCTGTTTTGCTCGTAATTGTATGTAAAATCATATATAATTCACAAATATAATTCAAATAATAAATTCGCACTAAAAAGTGTTTATCCAAGGAGAATCAAACTCGAGATGAGTGAAAAAATTATATTATTATTAATGAAAATAACATGACATTAGATCGCGCTCTGCAAAACATAAATGTGTGCTCACTACTCAATTACCGTCAAATAATACAACACACCATTGATAATAATGGTGTTTTGGTACACCATTGACACCAATATACAACAACACATCAAGTGAAAAGTAAACGGCGGTTCTTTTCCGAGAAATGGGAATGGCAATATGCACTGAGAACAATGCAAGACCATTCATGCGTTCCTGCCCAACTGTGCTTCTAATATATGTTTTCAGTATTTTAAGTGCTGAAAAAGACCTTTCAGCTTGAGCATTTGGCACTGGTTGCGTTAACACAACTTTCAAAAGGCATGATATAGTAGGAAACATGTTCGCACTCGCGTGCACTTGCACGTCCATCAGAGAACTGAACGTTGAGGAACATATTGTCCAACGTTCTATTTCTGCTTTTACAAGAGGCAGTGATTCAATATCTGTTTGATACAACTCTGCAGCTTGTAGAACAGCTGTTGCGTACAAACGCAGCAGCTGTTCTACAAGCTAGTGTCCGGACCTTTGAGGAGTTCCTTCACCTGAAGTGTTATAGCCACACTGCTTTCGCCGAAACGATATCTTAATTCAGACAGCACGTGATCTACGAACGGAATGTACACCGACCTGCGATAATATTCTTCCGGGCTCTGATGAGGAGCGTTGGGGGGGGGGCGCCCCCCCTTGTATCCGCGCCTGACGAGTAATGTATGGAGTTACCAATAGAGTGCAATGATAATGCAAATTCAGTAAACTAGTGTTAAAAAATAGTATTCTGCTTGTATCTGCAAACTTCTGGACTTAGTAGAATAAAATACATAAAAGATGTATAAAAGTTTATTTAAGGAAACGTACATACATATACCAAGGCTTCTTTCCCCTTCCAAGGGAGGTAGCCAAAAAGGGAAAGGCATAAAAACACTCCCACCCATTTCATCCCTAAATACACTCCACACCCATCCCACCCTCCCTCTCATCTGAGCACCTCCTGGATGACGGGTCATCCCTGCACCCTGCCCACCGCCCTGGGTCAGAAGCAGTGTCGCAAGACACAGTACATCCACAGCAAGGCCGCTTCATTAAATCGGCGACCCCCCTCTCCGTTCCCCCTTGCATATAAGGAGAGGACGGGGAGAAATCCCTTCGGGCTGCGTCAAAATTTACTCACACATACTACCCCACCCCCCACCCCCCGCCCATTCCTCCTCATGCAATCACAACATCATCTATATACAACCATTCTCCACTCACCTCTGTCTTCCGTCCTCTCCCTTCCTTCCTCAACAGACATTCCCCTCTTCCCCAAAGCCCCCTTCACCCCATCCATCCACTTCATCCTAGGACGTCCCCTCATGTTCACTCCCTTCCACATCTGCCTTCCATACCTTTTAAGGAAACGTAACCGCAGTTTACGTTGCGTCGATGGTTGGTATGAGACCACCAATATACCAATGGGTTCAAAATCGAGTGGGATATCGTATCTAGTGTATGTAAATAATGTTTGTTAACACTACATAGGCGCGGAGAAAGTTAGTATAATAGCTATCTTTGGAGGGGAGGAAGGAGTGTTAACATACTTAAAGGATCTGTTTGAATGAAATAAAAAAATATCTGAATCAAAGAATTTGTCCAAAAAAAGATTGCTTCTCTTGAAGAATATATATATATATATATATATATATATATATATATATATGCAAAGTAGACCACTTGGAAAAAGAAACTAACGAAGCAGAGCGCTTTCGTATATTACATCTTCAGTGCAACAAGTACTGAAGATGTAATATACGAAAGCGCTCTGCTTCGTTAGTTTCTTTTTCCAAGTGGTCTACTTTGCATAAGTGAACACACGTACCCGTGTTCTTATTAGCATATATATATATATATATATATATACGTATATATGTGTATATATATGTATATATGCAAAGTAGACCACTTGGAAAAAGAAACTAACGAAGCAGAGCGCTTTCGTATATTACATCTTCAGTGCAACAAGTACATAGTGATAGGAATACATAGACAATATATACATGATACAAAGGAACAAGGACAGTTTGAATAAGCGTAGCGACCAATTACCCCCTGGAGAGCGGAAGGTCATTGTCAATTATCTTACGATGGTCGGGCGACATCAGGTCACAGTCGCCAAGGGTCACTGTTTCTACTACTTATATAGGGCGACATTAAGTCAATTCGTTGGATTACATTTTACCTGATATTATCTTACTAATTTCTTGACAAATGAAATGATCAAGTTTGTAGTAGGTTGGTATTTTGATTACTGGTGGTATGAATCAAACTGCACTCTATTAAATTTCTTGCTATTATGTTGTTGGTATAATAGATTGCCTGGGCATTACCCCAATCAACTGGATGATTATTTAATTCAATATGCTTGAATATACCACTAGAATGATTGCCATCCCTAACATTTTTCTTGTGTTGTTCAATTCTAATGTTTAAGGGTTTGGCAGTTTGACTTATGTAAAATTGATTACACATTTTGCAAGGAATTTTATAAATGCATCCTTTTTTAATTTCAATACTATTGTTGATAAGTTTATGTTTTACTGTACTATCATGTTTAAAAACTACCTTTACGTTAAATCTTTTTAATAATTCTGTGATACTTAACAAATTTTCTTGAAATGGAAAAAATTAAAACATTATGATAATTGAAAGGTGATTTAGGCTGAGGAGTTAAAAATGATTTCCTTGCAAAATTGTAAGCAATATCAAGGAATTGCTTAGGGTATTTTAATTCTAGCCCAGAAATCAGAAAATGTTTTTAACATTGGGCTAGAATTAAAATACCCTAAGCAATTCCTTGATATTGCTTACAATTTTGCAAGGAAATCATTTTTAACTCCTCAGCCTAAATCACCTTTCAATTATCATAATGTTTTAATTTTTTCCATTTCAAGAAAATTTGTTAAGTATCACAGAATTATTAAAAAGATTTAACGTAAAGGTAGTTTTTAAACATGATAGTACAGTAAAACATAAACTTATCAACAATAGTATTGAAATTAAAAAAGGATGCATTTATAAAATTCCTTGCAAAATGTGTAATCAATTTTACATAAGTCAAACTGCCAAACCCTTAAACATTAGAATTGAACAACACAAGAAAAATGTTAGGGATGGCAATCATTCTAGTGGTATATTCAAGCATATTGAATTAAATAATCATCCAGTTGATTGGGGTAATGCCCAGGCAATCTATTATACCAACAACATAATAGCAAGAAATTTAATAGAGTGCAGTTTGATTCATACCACCAGTAATCAAAATACCAACCTACTACAAACTTGATCATTTCATTTGTCAAGAAATTAGTAAGATAATATCAGGTAAAATGTAATCCAACGAATTGACTTAATGTCGCCCTATATAAGTAGTAGAAACAGTGACCCTTGGCGACTGTGACCTGATGTCGCCCGACCATCGTAAGATAATTGACAATGACCTTCCGCTCTCCTTGGCGACTGTGACCTGATGTCGCCCGACCATCGTAAGATAATTGACAATGACCTTCCGCTCTCCAGGGGGTAATTGGTCGCTACGCTTATTCAAACTGCCCTTGTTCCTTTGTATCATGTATATATTGTCTATGTATTCCTATCACTATGTAGCCTACTTGTTGCACTGAAGATGTAATATACGAAAGCGCTCTGCTTCGTTAGTTTCTTTTTCCAAGTGGTTTACTTTGCATAAGTGAACACACGTACCCGTGTTCTTATTAGCATATATATATATATATATATATATATATATATATATATATTATATATATATATATAAATATATATATATATATATATATATATATATATATATATATATATATATATATATGTATGTATATGTAATTGGTTACTGCAAAGATGCGCCAATATGCGTAACAAATTAGAAGAAACAATAGGTGCACAACATATATTAATCTCAAGCGAAATTCAATAAATAGAGGTATGGAAATGTTATCCCATGAGCTTAGCTCCAATCGTTATTTTACAAACAAACTCGAATGCACATGTAAACAAAACAAAACCCCACTGACGAGTCTGGGAAGCTAAGTGGAAACAATTGCGTTAGGTGACGTGATCAGTACACTTTTGGGACCTCTGTATGTTTAAAATAGAATACTCAGGATGATACGTGTTGTTAATCCAATTGATATTTCCACACATTTACAGGTAAGAGATGTATGAATGAATATCTGACAGCTAAATAGGAGTTGGGATGGGTCCATGGGAGTTTCACAAGAATCTACATTAACATTTTAAGGACAGTAATGGAATAACATAATTTTATCATTAGACAAAATATCGTGACCACTTAGACAATTTCCGTTCAAACGTCTTGCAAACTTACAACATCGAAGGGAATCAAAATGCATGCAGACCAATAATTTCATGCCTGTAAGTGTAAGAATAAGGCCCTATTTCTCAAAGTTTGAAAGTATACTGTAATACGGGGTCAGGGTTCACTGTCATCATCAGAAACCATTGCTTTATTAAGTGCGATCTTGCCCACTTCAAAACCTTGGTTCCCTTTTGGTGTCTCCAGGCCAATAAGGAGTTGGAAAAAAACAAGTGATTTCCTAAAGAAATCACTGCCTAAATTAATGTCTATGTAAAAATAAACATGGAAAAACATGTCTGGTGAAGTAATTACAAATTGTCAAATAGGTAGGTAGGTCAAACACCACCAGAGGCGCCACCGTCGATGACGAGCACAATAGCGCGTCATTTTATGCGCACGCCATTCAAACGGCCAAATTTACATACCGCGGGAAATTTAATTAATAAAAATGTTGTGTGAGTGTATTTACTACGATCGTAGTAAATTTCAAACATTCACATCATCAGTTACATCTCGGTCAATAAAAACATAAGATAAACACGGTGGCCTGCATTCAGCAGTAGATCGAAAATTGGTGTATGTTTCAACGTAAAAAATGAGCTAACAAATTTATGGTGCGGGCAACTGACCATAATTAACCAAAACTACTAGTAACGCGGATTATTCTTATACCAAAATAAAGGCAGCGTGTTACGGTAGAGCTGAGAAATCGGTGGTTTTAATTAGTTTTTTCTATCGGGTCGGATTATCGGATAACAACATCAACATCCATCCCACTATCTTATATATCACTGGTGGTATGGACCAAACTTCACTCTACTAAGTTTCTTACTATTATGTTATTAGTGTAATAGACTTATAGTTGAATTATTTGAAATATTTCCTTTAAAATGTGTGATTTTCATGTAATTCGATAAAAGAGAAGTTGCGTTTTCATCCTCCGTAATATTACGGACCACAGCTATGATTCGTCCTGCACGCTATCTATGATCACTGGTGGTATGGATCAAACTACACTATTAAGTTTGTTGTTACTATTGGGTTATTAGTGTAATATCTTGCATATAATTGAATTATTCAAACTATTTTCTTTAAAATGTGTGATTTTCATGTAATTTGACGGTATTCGTAGCTGTGGTGGGTAATTTTGCAGAGGATAAAAACATAATTCTATGATCAAATTACATGGAAATCACACATCTTATAGAAAATAGGTCAAATAATGCAACCATATGCTAATTTTTTATATAAAATTGTGCCTGTCAGTAGAAACCGTCACTGTTTACGTTTGATTGGCGATTAGTCAGACCGCACGTTTCGGCCCGATTTCCTCGGACAAAATAGGCCCGATTTAATTCCACTCAAAATGCAATATCTCGAGAACTAGGACAGCTAGATGGATAATTCAAATTGCATTATACTCATAGCGACTTTTTGCATCACATGAGAACTACTTCAGCTCAAATATCAGGAATTCCATTTTCATATTGACCTAGCTAAAATAGGCCTACCAAAGTTTCCTCTTAGAGAGGTCTTTGTGGGCTTGTGGACTGCTGCTAACCACTGTGGGCCTATGAGTGTCTTACATATTAAGTATACGTGAATCTGCGTGCGGCGCCACCATCACAGATGTACTGTTTACATGGCCATCTTTTGCGTCCTGTTGGAATACGTATGCATCAGTTTGAATGCTTGCAGCATTGAGTGCATGTGCAGGGTATTCAAATGATCTTGTTCAATAAGTGTATGCCCAGTTCTTTAAAACTTTACTAATTTTTACCAATTTAAATGCAAATTTTGATATTACCCTTGGCAAATTAGTTTTCCGAATAAAAATCTAAAGGTAAGAAATGATCAAATATAATATTTAATGTATTAATAATGTTTATTAGCCTCAATTCTACCGGATATGAACAACTTTGAAATCGTTGGTAATAGCGCAGCTGTATAGTTACGGTCCTCAGAAGCCTACTTGACATATCGAGATTCTCCGATACTCTTGTTTGTAGAAGTTGCAGTACATAGTTGTAGAGGGTGTTGTTGACAAATAATACTTAATCATTCTGGTATGAATTTTAAAATGTTGGACAAGCTATGCTATGCCTATTATATAGCTGGCTATGACTATGATAGCAAATATATGAAATAATTTAATAATGTGGTCGTGGACCATGACCGTAAGAAGTCTAGAGTAGTAGAGGTCTAGAGACAAGACTTAATTTTCTTTTGGGTTTCATGATAATAGACATGAGCTATTGAAATAAGGCTGTTTATTCAGATTATCATGATTGTAGATAACACGATTAAACAAAATAACTCCTTTGAAAGTAAAAATACTTTATTCTTTTTTCTATTTCAGTACATTGGTGTAAAAAATAATGCACCGATATCAATGTAAATTTAAGTTAGGTCTTAGGATAGTTGCAGTACTGACTGGTTAGTGTACTGAGAGGCAATCTAAGGGTAAGGGCTAAGGCACCTACATATGCACTTTTTAATGTGATAGTAGAGTTCTTTTGGTTGTGTATACATTACATTGCACATACATTACATTGATGGAACATGTTGCATGATAGGTGTTGGTAAGATTAGTATAAAAGGAAGGTCCTACATTATTTTTGACATGCTCAGGTGATTTGTTGACCCATAAAACCTTCACATGCCAAGTTGCATGTCAGTTGAGCCAGGGGTTTGGATTTTACAGATGATTATCTCTAAATTGGCAAAAGTTGCCATGGCAACATGAAAGGTGTTAGTAAGAATAGTATAAAAGGAAGGTCTTACATTGTTTTGACATGCTCAGGTGATTTGTTGACCCATAAAACCTTCACATGCCAATTTGCATGTCAATTGGGCCAGGGGTTTAGATTTTACAGATGATTATCTGTAAATTAACAATAGTTGTCATGGCAACATGAAATGTGTTAGTAAGAATAGTACAAAAAGAAGGTTCTGCATTGTTTTTGACATGCTCAGGTGATTTGTTGACCCATAAAACCTTCATATGCTAAGTCGCATGTCAATTGGGCCAGGGGTTTGGATTTTATGGTAACATGATAGGTGTTAGTAAGAATATAACTAAGGGAAGGTCCTGCATTGTTTTTGACATGCTCAGGTGATTTGTTGACCCATAAAAACCTTCATATGCCAAGTTGCAGGTCAACTGGGTCAGGGGTTTGGATTTTATGGACGATTATATCTAAATTGACAATAGTTGCCTTGGCAACATGATAGGTGCTAGTAAGATTAGTATAAAAGGAAGGTCCTGCATTGTTTTTGAAATGCTCAGATGATTTGTTGACCTATAAAAACTTCACATGCCAAGTTGTATGTCAATTGGGCCAGGGGTTTGGATTTTATGGATGATTATCTCTAAATTGACAATAGTTGCCATGGCAACATGATAGGTGTTAGTAAGAATAGTATAATAGGAAGGTCCTGCATTGTTTTTGATAGCTCAGATGATTTGCTGACCCATAAAACCTTCACATGCCAAGTTGCATGTCAATTGGGCCAGGGGTTTGGATTGTACTGATGATCATCTCTAAATTGACAAGTTAATAGTTGCCATGAAAAGGCCAATTTTGTATGATGGAGATGTTCCACATTGTTTTTGACATGGTCAGGTAATTTTTTGACTCATAAAGCCCAAGTATTCCAAATCTTAATAAAATTGGACCAGTGGTTTAGATTTTATGTGTATTTCTTTACCAAAATCTTTACAAATTAACACCCTTAATTCTAACCTTTTGTTATGGTAGAGTATAGCTAAAAATTTGGGATAAAAGAATAATTAGAAAAATGGTATCATCCTTATTTTTCAAGCTATTTAAAAAAAAAAAAAAAATCAATGAAATTGTCTTTCATATGCAACAAGAATTTAAGGGATTTTTTTTTTTTTTTTTTTTTTTTTTTTTTTTGTGCCTGTACCTACATATTTGTCTTACTTGTTGGAAGTTTTGGTAGAATCACCACGGCCAACTTGATGGTCCACTGCTTCCACATGATTTGTGAATCTCCATGTAATGCAGCTGGTCAGTTATGCTTTTTGATGCTGCACCCCTTGGGCCTGGGCTGTGTGGAATAGAAGGCTCATCTGGTATGTTTTCCAGAAAATGGTTGAGTCTCCTTTTGAATGTTTCTGTGCTGCATTTTGTTTTGTCCATTATTTCTTTTGGCAGACAGTTAAACAGTCTGGGACCAAAGTTGTGGAAGTGTTCTGGCTCAATTGTATTTAGTCATTGTGAAACAGAAGTAAGAATTTTTTCTGCACATTCTACTAAACCTGGGAGGGTCTGGCTCTTGATGGCATTTTGATGTGGCGATGGACAGAGCACCACTCCTTCCAGGATCTTCCTGGTGTATATGATGCAGTGGCGCTCTTGTTGTCTTTGTAGGGAGTAGTCTCAATTTCTTCAGCTGGTCCCAGTAGCTCAGAGATTTGCATATCTTCCAGGTGAATACCCTCTGTACCTCTCTTGTCATTGAAGCTTGATTAAGCAATTATTATTTTAGTTTTAATATTATTTTTATTTTTTTGCAATATATAATCATTATAAAAGCAAATCAAGACAGTACCAATACAATGAAGTATTCAGTAATTGTATGAAATATAGACTGAGTCACCTGTAACAATACCTTAATATACTAGGGATAGCTAAAAAAATCCCGATGAGAGGCTTATTTGCATTGAGGTCTCTTAAGATACTAGATAACAAAAGTATACAAAAATGGCCATAAGGAATAATACTGTAATACATGTAGTAGTTTGAGACAAATATTGACAAAATTTGAAGATAACAAAAGTTGACTGGACAATAACTCCAAGTATAAATATGTTTGCTCTGACTGGTAGATAGATAAGCATCTAAAAGAAATTTCCTACAAGATACTTTGAATGCCATATAATTTTGTATTGTTTGGATTGAAAGTCCAGCTTGTTCCATAAATGTGAAGCTATGAACTTGAAGGAACTTTTGCCCAAAACAGACTAAAACCAAGGTAATATAACATAAGTACCACAGGTTCATGTTTTGTGCAAGTGAACAGAGTTGACGTGCTCTAGATTATGTTTCAGGTATTTCAGTGTCTGACTATCTACAATTTTGTGCATATGTCAAGAGGTTAAGTTCACTGTTTTCCACTGTAAACTACTTAAGATGACTAAAATGGGATACATCAAGATCAGTTCTGGGGATTAACTTGAGTACTACCCAGATAAGTTTGTTTTGACAGAGTTGTAGTGTTTGTTTTAAGAGTTGAGGTAGACTTGGATACCATGAACAACAACTGCAATCAAAGTGACACTGTACTAGTGTAAAGCCCAATATTTTGTTGGCTCTAATATTTTGAAAACTGGAGACTCTGTACAACAGCTTTACTTTGGTATTAATTTTAGTGATTACCTTATTTGCCATTGTTGCATAACTTATGTTCAGGTCAAATTCTGTTCCTAGATATTTAACACAATATTGGATGTAACATTGATTCCATTACAAGTAACATTCAAAGTTGAGCACTATTTTAACTTGTAGTTGGTACTGAATAGAGTAGACTCAGTTTTACCCAAATGCAAAGATAACTTGTTGTCAACAAGCCACAGACCAGTAGGTTCAAGTTCCAAACTGAGTGTGTTTTCAATCATGTTGACATTCGTGTATGAATACAGCAGTGTTGAATCATCTACATACAATAATAGTGCAGTTGACTACAGACTCCATGTCATTCACAAATATGAGAAATAACAGTGGACCCAAGATGGAACCTTGAGGGACACCATGTATTATGTTACATTCATCAGATATGACATAATTGACATCTGTAGGGCAAAAGTTGATGAACATATAAAATAAAGTGTTCCCCCAGTCTCTTGCAGGAGACTCATGGCTCATGGATGATTGTCAACAGCATCTGAATTAGCCCATAACTCACTCGAAGAAGAAATATTGCATTGTTGTCTGGGTATGGCTATATTGGGGTAGTGTAAAATGAGGTGTTCAGTATCTTCTATGTGATGGTTGTATGTAGGTCAATTTGTATTTACCTAGTTGTAGTGTATGGGGTTGGAGGTGTGCTTATGGGGTCCTGTCTCTTTTTTTTCATTTGTCAAACCTTGCCTTGAATTATTTTGTAGTGTTGACTTGGGTTATGATTTTATCTAGTTTATTTCACAAGTCTATACTTCTGTATGGAAAGCTGTACTTCCTGACATTTTTTAAACAAGTTGGAAATGGATGAGGAAACAATGTGACCTGGAGGGATTTCTTCATGTTGTGTATGTTTCTGCAGTGAATAAGAGGAAGGTGGTCACCATATAATGCAGTGGTGTGGGTAAACCAGATTTGGCTATGGGTCTGCTGCAGAGGTGTTGTCTCTTGCTCTATTTGCATCAGACCTGAACAGTGTGGCAAGGGACAAGGGTGACCCTTCATCCACAAATAACTAAGATAAGAAGGACAGCAAATGGGTTTTTGGGTGGATGTGGAGTGGATGTATGCTTTGACTCAGCCACCCTCTATAAGGAGGAAAGGCTTTTAGGTACATAATATGTATGTACTTTGTGTTTAATGTATTATTCCTTTTCAGACTCTTCAGAGTACAAATGAATTTTGTGACATGTTGATTGAGCTTCATGGATACCAATGGGCAGCACACACATGTGTTTTGGCCCCTCAGTCTTCTGTTTTGTCATCTATCTTCAAGGACAGAGTGGAAACTCAACAGAAGTGGTCTATCCTGCAGCCTCTTATAATATCTCTTGATGGGTTAACTTTACCAGATCAAAGTGAAGGTATATTATTATTTGTATTTTGACTTTCTCATAGGGATATGTTTTGTTTTTTATGAATTACAATTTTCAGTCATTAGAAATTAAGGTGTGGCAGGGGACAGAGCAACCCTCCTTTGCACCCAATGTGCTCAGATATTATGGAAAGGACATTGGGCATATATATATAATATGTATATATATAATATGTATATATATATATATGTATATGTATATATACTGTATATATGTATATATATGTATGTGCATATTGGTGAAGCGTGGCAGGAGATTCTCTCTGAGGCATATTCTGTTAAAAACGACAGCAAAAGAATTATTAATTAACTCTTTCCGTGAGCTCTCAAGCTTGCGAAAAGTAGATTTTTGGTAGGGGGAAAGGTAGTAAATCAAATTTCCAAAACTCATAGGAAACACAAAAGTTATAATGAACACAAAAAACAGCACAAAGTAAACAAAATACAAGAAATGAGTACAAAAAATACAGCAAAAAACAAAATACAAGCAGAACAAATTAGATTTCAAGACGTTTCACAGATATTTCTGCATCCTCAGTTGAAGTGAATAACAGTGGAAAAGGGAGCATATTTTAGATGAAATGAAAAGCATGGGGAGAAGTCACAGTGTTGTAACTGGGGGAGGTCACACATATGACCACAAACACTGGGAGAGATCACAGGCTGGCTGAAACGGTACTCGGAGAGGTCACTCCCGGGTTCGGCGCCAATCTGCTTCTCAGTCTTTGGGAACGACGTATGGCAGGATGTTCTTCCCTTTGGCGGGGAATGGGAAGTCTCTGTGGAGGAGACCCCGATTTCTTGGGATTGTCCATCTGGCTCCTCCGAACAGGTTTCATGCTAGGGAGGAGGGCGAAGTCATTTACTTGCCTATTAATGGCAGGTTGCAGCTCCTTTATCCAGATGGCTTCCAAGATAGCCAAGTGCTGTGTGTCCTCTTCTTTTGCCACAACTTTGGTGTTTTTTACCATAGTCTCCCTATCGAGGTGGCGTTGATGCTGGGTCCAGTGGTGTTGCTTAGGTCCTCTGTGTTGCAAGTGCATGGTGATTCTTCTGGATAATGTGGTGGTCGTTTTTAACAGAATATGTGTATATATATATATATATATATGTATACATATGTATATATATATATATATATATATATATATATATATATATGAAAAAATAATCACAATAACGAGTGACTAAAATATATAGCAGACACCACAGAGAATATAAAGTCGGAATACTAAACGTTTTCTTCTATTACGACATCCTCAGGATGTCATAATAGACGAAGACCTTTAGTATTCCGACTATATTTTCCCTGTGTTTTCTGCAATATATATATATATATATATATATATATATATATATATATATATGCACCAGGATTGTGTAATGTCACCATGGTTGTTCAGCAGGGATTTGGAGTTGGTAAACAAGGGTGAAAGGAAATGGGAGGTGAGCCAGTTCTTATTTGTGAATAATATTGTACTTGTTGGTGATCCAGAGGATAGATTGAAGCAGTTGGTAGTGGAGTTTGGGAGGATGTGTGAGAGGAGAAAATTGAAAGTAAATATGGGCAGAAGTAAGGTGATGATATGTAGAAGGGTGATGGTGGGATGGAGGCAGGGTTAAAGGAGAGAGGATAGAGGAATCGGAGACCTACAAAATATTTGGGGTGATATGTAGCAGGGAATAGAGAAGTGGAGGCGAATGTGAATTATAGAGTAAAGGAGACAAGTAAATGTCTGGGGTAGTGAAAACTGTTATGAGGAATAGGTGTATAGGGATGAACATAAAGAGAAGATTGTATGAGGGAGTAATTATGGCCTTGGCACTTTATGGAACACATATCCATCCTGCTTCCATTTCCTTTCATTTTATGTCCTTGTGGATGAAGGGCATCCCTGTCTCCTGTCCGCTACCTAGTTTAGAAGCAATGCAGCAAGCCACAGTACATCCACAGCAGGGCCAGCCATTTCATGTGCATGGCGACCCTCCCTCCTTGTCCCCTTGTCCAAAATAGAGCTGCTGTGGTTAAAAGATAGTTCTTATTCTTTCCAATATCCCACAAATTACATCAGAATTTGTTCACACATATACTCTCTTAACCAGTGACAGGTCGGATTAAAAATGTTCTTTTTCTTCCCAACATTGCACTAATTGCATCAGAATTGTATGTTGTTCATGCATACTTGCTCTCTTAACCAGTGATTAGTAGGATAAGGGAAGCTTTTAATATTATGCATGATTATTTTTAAGTTTTGTGTTTCTGAAAAAAATATCTAAATTGATTTCTTGTCTTTTAACCCCATTTCGTGATAACTCTTCATTGGATTTTCTTTTGTTTATACCGGCAGAGACATGGCTACAGGTCAAAACTGTGACTCATCTACTAAGCTTTCTATATGGGGAGATTGTTACCTTGTCACACACAGAAGTAAAAGACTTAAGTGTTCTTGGAGAAATGCTTGGTTTGCCAGAAAAAAGTAGGTCTTGTTTTAATGTTGCTTTGACAGATTCACAGTCACAAGCAGGCAACTCTTCCAGCAGTGAAAAGAGAAAGACCAAAATGTCAAGGAAAAAATCTAGACAAAGTGCTTCAGTTCCACCCTTAAAAATGGCAAAAAACTCTGAAGTGTCAGTGCATCCAACTAGCTTCTCTACAAAAGCAGAACAAATTTCTGATGATGTAAACACATCTACTCAAAATTATTTCACACCAGATTCTAAAAATATAAAGATTGAAGTAGAATCTCAACAACATAGCAATGACCAAGTAACTTTAGATCTTATATTTCTTGGTGGTGAAGGAATGAATAGTAATATAGATTTCAAGTCTACTCTTGTAGACATTCCTCGGTCCACAGATGAAATGGCTCAAGATACAGAAAAGCTGTTATCAGAAGCTTTGAATTCTAGCTCATCTGTATTTTCTGAGTGCTCATCAAATGATGTGAAAGAAGTGCAAGATTCTCGAGATACAAAGCAGCAAGCAGTGGTCATGAGCACCAAGGAAGATTGTAATACTCATTTGCCACAGATGCTAAGTATTCCGTTGCCATCACAAAGGCCTACTGAAGTTGATAATGACAAAGTGAATAGAGTTGTCAATAATTCTGATGTTGAAAATCCCAGGTCAAAAAAGAATTTGACATGTGGAGTATGTACAACTGCATTTAGGAGAAGCATCAATCTTGTACGCCATGTACTGGACAAGGGGCATTTCACCAGCAAGTGTCCAATCTGCTTTGAGCATGTAAGGATACATCATTTATATCAGTATAGTCTTTCTCTTTTATATACATATTGTAATTGTTTTTATGTTGAATTTAGATTTCAAAGTCTGTCACATTGTTTAGAATATTTATTTTACTTTTAGAATGATGAATATGAAGAACAGAAAGTACATTTTGCTCTACATGATGATGACCGGCCTTTCTTCTGCAACTATTGTGACCAGCGATTTCATAATCGATTTTCTTTAGCTATGCATGCACCAAAGCATTATGTCATAAAACCGTGAGTAGTTTATGTTTTTATCATAAATTATCCTTATTGTATCATAGTTTCTTCTTATTCTCGTCATTGCACCCTACATTTAATTAAAAGCATTGGAATGATACACATAGTTAGGATAGTGTAATTCAGTTAATCTGAGGTCACTCTTTAATCTGAATAAGTTTGTATTTACTTTATTATATTTACTTTTTATAGTGGGAAATCTTTTCATGGTGATCAAAAGTTATTATGTGAATATAGGGAATAGAGAGTGTAAGTGGTTTGAGGTGAAGGTGGGGCTGTGCCAGGATTATGTTTGTCACCATGGTTGTTCAGTATATTTGGGGTAGTGAGGGAGGTAAATGTGAGGGTTCTAGGTAGAGGTTTAGGGATAGTAAGTGAGAGTGGAGGGAAGTAGGAGGTGAGTCAGTTGTTGTTTGCAGATGACACTGCACTTGTAGCTGAGTCAGAAGATAGGCTGAAACAGTTTGTTGTGGAGTTTGAGAGGGCATTTTAAAGGTAGCTGAAAGAAAATATGGGCTAAAATAAGGGCATATGGAAAGAATGAGGAGAAACAAAAAGAGTGTAGAAAGCAAAATGGATGGAAGGTACTTGAGAGGAAGACCAAGAATGAGTTGGGTGGGTATATTTAGGCTCCTCTCTGTCTCCCATAGATTGCAAGTCTGAGCCCCCCATACAGTGTTGTAGACAGTTACCTCTTCATTCACTCTCCCTTTTGTGTTCATCCCCAGATACCAATTTCTCATGACACTTTTCATTCACCAACACTTACTTTATAATTTACCTCCACCCCTACTCCTCTATTCCTGGCTACAATCACTCAGTTGTGCTTTGAGTTTCAAGAAGTGGAAAACCCACAGCCTCACAGTGGCTAGCAGTGGTCCTCAAAACCTTCCACAGATCTCTCTTTGAAGAAACTTTGGACTGCTGTCTGTGTTGCATCAGTATGGGACTGCTACAAAGGATTACAAAGGCGGAGCATGCCGACAGGGGACCTTTTAATCCATATCTAGGTCGGATGGGAAAAAAAAAAAAAAAAAAAAAAAAAAAAAAAAAAAAAAAAAAAAAAAAAAAAAAAAAAAAAAATACTAATAATAAAATAATAAATAAAAACTATAATAATGTAAATAACAAAAGAAATACATAAATAAATGCATAGGTATAGTTAAAATAATAAACAAACAGGTAAATAGTGAATAATAATAAATTGATATATAACTAATAATAAATGAAAATCAGACAGACAAATGATAACAAAACAAGAACAAATAATATAAGATAAATTATAATCATTACAGCATCTTACTTAGGTATTTATCTAAATGATTCTTAAAGCTTCGAACTGAACTACATTGCACTACCTGTGCAGGAAGTTTATTCCATTCATTAACTACACGGTTGGCAAAGTTGTTTCTACCTACTTCCAAATTGAATCTATTTCCGGACAGTTTGAGACCATTGTTTCTTGTCTGATTCTCATTCAATGTGAAAATTTGGTCACTTTTGATGTTGTCAATTCCCTTTAAAATCTTAAAGACCTGTATCAAGTCACCTCTGAGTCTACGCTTTTTTAGGGAAAACAGATTCATGTGCTTTAGTCGATTTTCGTATGATTTATTTTTGATATTTGGAATCAGTTTTGTGGCTCGCCGTTGTACTCTTTCCAGTCTGTCAATGTCTTTAACGAGATTCGGTGACCACACGGAAACAGCATACTCCAAATGCGGACGAACTAACGATTTATATAGCTTGTTAATGAGTGATGGACTTTTGAAATCAAAAGATCGCGCAATCAGTCCTAGAATCTTATTTGCTTTCTCAGAGGCTGAAATACACTGCTTGGATGATTTGAGGTCGTTACTGATAATTACGCCGAGATCTTTTTCACTATCCACTTTTGTTAACGAATTTCCAAATAACTTGTAATCGTACTTACTGTTATTTTTACCTATGTGCATTACCTTGCATTTACTTGTGTTAAATTTCATTAGCCACTTTTCAGACCATTGCTGTAATTTATCTAAATCTTCTTGAATATCTAATTGGTTTGAGTGATCATTTGCCACTCCGCACAGTTTTGTATCATCAGCAAATTTGGAAACAGTAGATTTTAGTCCATGGTCAATATCATTTATATATACTATGAATAGAAGTGGCCCAAGAACGGAACCCTGAGGAACTCCACTTGCAACATTTTTCCATCCAGAAGTTTTTCCATTTAAAACAACTCTCTGTTTTCGACCATTCAACCAATTACTAGTCCAACCTAACAGGCTACCACTTATTCCATGCAAAGCTAATTTAGTAAGTAGTCTTTCGTGTGGGATGGTATCAAAAGCTTTTGCAAAGTCTAGATATATTAAATCTATATTGTTTCTTTTGTCATAATTCGAGATAACTGTGTTGTAGAATTCGAGTAAGTTAGTCACGCAAGAACGTGACTAACTGTTTCTGTGTTATGAACTGAAAGTGATAGGAAAATGAGAGCAATCACAATTTATCTGCTCTCCATGTGTGAAAAAGTGTAATGAATAGTATCTAAGGGTCTCTTCCCCTGTATAAGGGAGGTATCCTTTAGATGCCAACAGCATCTGGTATACAGTTAAAGTTAAAAGAGTCAACTTTAAATGTATAGCTTACTTTTCTCATACCTGGAGAGCTGACAGCCAGTAACTCCTCTCCCCTCCATACCACTTTTAGCCAATGACATAAAATCAGTCTCACACTGATACAACACAGACAGCAGTACAAGTTTCTTCTCAGAGAAATCTGTGGGAGGTTCCAAGGACTGTTGCCAGCCACTGTGGAGATGCAGGTTTTCCACTTAGGGAAACTTGAGGCACATTCATGGCCTTGCTGTCTTGCTGCATTGCTTCTGACCCAGGGCAATGGGCAAAATGCAGGGATGACCAGTCATCCAGGAGGAGCCAAGAAAAGAGGGAGGGAGAGAGGGGTGGTGAATGGGAATGGAGTGTGTGGGGATGAAATGGGTAGGAGATGAATCAAGAACTCAGCTAAACAAACTTGTGAAATGTTGAGAAGAACTTCTTTATCTATCTATCTATATATCAAGGGATTTTTCTCCAAGGGAGGTAGCCAAGTCAAAAGGTAAGTACCCACCCCCACCCATTCCACTTCCATTCACCACCCTTTCCTCCCTCTCATCATAGCTCCTCATGGATGAGAGGTCATTCCTGTATCCCGCCCACTGCCCTGGGTCAGAAGCAATACGGCAAGACACAGCACATCTACAGCAAGGCTACTTTGCATAACAACCCACCCCCTCTCCATCCCCTCACACAGAAAAAAGAGAAGATAGGGAGAAATCCCTTCGGGCTGCATCAAAATATCATTCATACATAACCACTTTAACACCCCCCCATCCCTCACTCCCCCCCCTTGCATCACAGTATCATCTGTATACAGCCATTCTTCACTCATCCCTATCTCCTACCTTCTCCCTTCCTTGCTTAACAAATATTCCCGTCTTGCACATTGCCCCTTTCACCCCATCCATCCATTTCATCCTCAGTTGTCCCCTCAAGTTCACTCCCTCCACCTCTGCCTTCCATACATTTTCTACCAATTTTTCTTCACTCTGAACTGCTATAGACTTGTATATATAATTTTTTGTCATTTTGTGTAATGATGAA
The DNA here is from genome assembly GCF_046742065.1 of Oratosquilla oratoria. Classification (NCBI taxonomy): domain Eukaryota; kingdom Metazoa; phylum Arthropoda; class Malacostraca; order Stomatopoda; family Squillidae; genus Oratosquilla; species Oratosquilla oratoria. The sequence continues at coordinate 46,671,199 of NC_134812.1, forward strand.
AATGTCGTATGTTCAGTAAGTATTGCTAATATATTAAAGTTTCAGATGTTTTCACCATTTAAGTAGAAAAAACATTGCATAGAGCAAAGGTTGAAGATAATAATTGGGTGTTGGTGTGAATTCATCAGCAATGGAGTGAACACTTGCTGCTTAATGATTCCAACCCAAACTGTTCCACTTTACAGATGGAAATATATAAATATTCCAAACTCTGAAATTTGAAACGCTTCTCATCTCAAGCATAGATGAGAAGGAAGAAAGGGTGGATGGGAGTGGGGATGAAATGGGTGGGGTTGGGTATATGCCTTTTTACTTTGACTACCTCCATGGTAAGGGGGAAAAAGCCTTTGGTGTGTATTTACCTTGTTGTATTTACTTAGTTGTATCTTATGGGAACGGGAGCCATGCTCATGGTGTCCTGTCTCTGTATCTTGCAGTGACTAAATCGTTCTTAAATTCGTGTATGGTTTTTGCACACACTATCATTTTGTCCAGTTTGTTCCATTCATTCTGCACTCTGTGGGGAAAGCTGTTCTTTTTCAGGTCTCTTCAGTAACTGTCCAGTTTGAGCTTCCTTCCATGACCCCTTGTATTTCTTGTATCCAAATTTAGTAAGTGTTCTTTATCAAGGACTTCCATACCTCTCATGATTCTGTAGATGGTCAACAAGTCTCCTCTTTCTCTTCTTTGTTCCAGGGTCAGTAACTTTAGTTTTGACAATCTCTCTTCCTATGACAGTTCTGAAAGTCTGGGGGCCATCTTCGTAGTTGCTCTTTGGATTCTTTCAATTTTCCTTATATTCTTTTTGGTACTGAGGGACCATAGTGTTGCTGCGTACTCAAGTCTTGGCCTTATCAGTGTGACTAGTATTTTCTGTACCATTTCTTCATCCAAGTAAGTAAATGCCACTTTTATTGATTTCGGCAAGTTGTAGGTTTCTCCAACAATTTTGTTTATCTGTTTATGAGGGTATTGGCTGGATGTGGTTATGGTAAAGTAGCATGCAGTTGATACTTTAGGGTCTATATGGGGTGCCCCTATGGACCAGAGCCACACCTCATTTTGTCTGTGATAGAGGAGGACTCTGCTCACAGAGAAATTATGAAACTTGTATTATACTGCTACTGTCTCTCCCGTTATGCTGTCCCCCAACCCCTTGTTGCTGTCCTGTACCATTTCTTTGTATTTCATTTCCTTGTTTTGCCTACCCTGTGGTGGGGGGAAAAGAATGCTGCCGCCAAGTATTCCCACTTGGATCGTAAGAGGCGAGAAAAATGGGACAGGGATTGGGACCAGGCATCCTTCTCCCTGTAGCCCCACAGGGGACATTCCTAAAAAAAGAGTAAAGGCATAAGAGGGTCTAGTAGTTTTCCAACCAGCACCCTAAGGTTTGGGTCTTTTAATGTGTGTGAATGTGGTACAGATGAGAGTAAAAGGGAAGAGATAAGTAGTATGTTTATGAGAAGTAAGATGGATATGTTGGCTTTGAGTGAAACTAAGATGAGAGGGAAGGGCGAGTGTGAGTTTGGGAGTGTAGCTGGGAGGTTCTCAGGAGTGAAGAGAGGGCGAGGGAGAAAAGGGGTGGCTATACTAGTAAGTGAAGAGATAGGTAAATGTATAGTGGTGTGGAAAGAGGTTTCTTCAAGGTTAACCCCTTCCATACGATGCTGCACACGTAGGCGTCATGAGGAGCAAGTGGATTCGCGACGCTGCCATATCGGCGTCTTGATTATATTTATTGTAGTCGCCCCTGTGTTTTTACATTCTCCCTAATCTGCTCTTAATCCCATTCTCTGTGGTTTTCAAAATTCACGGGTGAAAGAGAGAACGATCGATATAAGCTGTGACTATATTTTATGATGCGAGTATTATTACGACACGTACGGCTGGCATTGGCTGCTGCCCGTGAGATTTAAGTCCCGTAGTGAAGTGGTTAATGTGGATGAAGGTGAAACTGGGAAAGGAGATGTGGGTTTTTGTAAGTGCATATGGGCCTTGTAGTGAGAAGAATGTAGAAGAAAGGGAGGCTTTTTGGATATATTTAAATGAGTGTATAGAGGGATTAGGGAGGAACATCAATGTGGTGGAATTGGGAGACCTTAATGCTAGGGTAGGAAATGAACCAATTGACAGAGTGGTTGGGAAATGTGGAGTTCCAGGAAAGAATCATAGTGGAGAGCTGATGGTGGAGATGTGTCTACAGAGTTGATGATAGCAAATACAGTGTTTCGGAAGAAAGGCAAGCATAAGTACACATGGGAGAGGGTGGTGGAGGGAAGGGTGGTGGAGGGAAGGGTGGTGGAGGGAAGGGTGGTAGATAGAGTGTTAATGGACTATGCAGTGGTAGATAGGAGTATGATAGGAAGAGTTAAGGATGTACATGTTCTAAGGGGAGAGAGTGGAGGAATATCAGATCATTTTTTGGTGGAAGGCAAGTTGAGAGTGGAGGATAGATGGAGAATGAGGAAAAGGACAAAAGATAAGGAGGTGCTTAGGGTGAACTCTTTAAATGAAAAGGAAAAGGAGAAGGAGTATAAGAAGAAGCTGAGAGAGGAGTGGGAGGGAGTGAAGGATAGAGTAGAGCTAGGAGTGGAGGAGGAATGGGGATGGTTCAAGGAGGGAGTCACAAAGTGTGCAAAGATGGTGTGTGGAACAAAAGGGATGGGAGAAAATAGAAGGAAGGATAGTGAGTGGTGGGATGAGGAAACAAAGAAGGTTGTAGAAGAGAAGAAGCGAGCTTTCACAGATTGGTTACAAAATAGGACAAGGTAGTCATATGAGAGGTACAAAAAAAAAAGAGAAGAGAAGTAAAGCACAAGGTAAAGGAGACAAAGAGGAGAGCAGATGTGAAATGGGGTAAGAGTATGACAGAAAATTTTGAAAGTAATGAAAAGATGTTTTGGAAAGAAATTAAGAGAGGAAGAGGAGGCGAATCAAGTAGAGAAGAAAAGGTAAAAGGTGCAGATGGAGAGATGATAATGGAAGAGAAGGCAGTAAGGGGAAGATGGGCAGAGTATTTTAGGGAGTTGCTAAATGTGAAGGAGGATAGGGAGGGAATGATAGTTGCAGTGGGAAGTGCTAAGAAAATGACCATGATGAGTGAGGAAAATGGAAGAGAAATAAAGAAGGATGAAGTGAAGGCAGTTGTTAAGATGATGAGAGCAGGTAAGGCACCTGGTCTAGATGGATACCTTGCAGAATGTCTAAAAAAAAGAAGGTACAGTGATGGTGGACTGGCTGGTGAGGTTATTTAATGTTTGTTGGAGAGAGGGTAGAGTGCTGGAGGAGTGCCTGTATAGCTCCACTCTACAAGGGAAAAGGGGATAAGTGTAAGTGTAGTAGTTTCAGAGAGATTAGCTTGTTAAGTGTAGTTAGGAAGGCTACAAAGCCCTCTGTGAGGGGCACCATCCTAGCCTCCCGATAGGGGGGAGTGTGTGACATTAAACCATATCGTATCAGGAAGGCTTATGGGAGGATCTTGATTGAGAGGATTAGGAGAGGAACAGAGGGAGTAATTGGTGAGGAACAGTGTGGATTTAGGACAGGTAGAGGCTGTGTAGACCAGATTTTTATGGTAAGACAGATATGTGAGAAACCTATAGGAAAAGGTAAGGATGTTTTTTTGGCTTTTATGGATCTGAAAAAGGCTTATGACAGGGTAGACAGGAAGGCAGTGGGAGGTTTTACAGATATACAGGATAGGAGGAAAGATTTAGGAGCTGTCAAGAGTTTTTATGAGAATAGTAGAGCATGTGTCAGGATTAGAAATGGAGAGAGCGAGTGGTTCGAGGTAAAGGTGGGACTTCGTCATGGATGTGTTATGTCGCCCAGGCTGTTCAACTTATACATGGATGGGGTGGTGGGTCAGGGATTGGAGATGCTTAAAGAAAATGGAGAAAAGTGGGAGGTGAGCCAGCAGTTGTTCATGGACGACACTGCGCTTGTAGCAGGATCACTGGAGGGATTGAGGAATTTCGTGACAGAGTTTGGGAGAGTGTGTGAAAGGAGAAAGGTGAAGATAAATGTGAGTGAATGTAAGGTGATGAGATGTATAAGGGGTGAAAGGGGCTGCAGACTGGAAGTGAGCATTAAGGGAGAGCGACTGGAGGAAGTGGATAGTTTTAAATACTTGGGTACAAATGTGGCAGGAAAGGGAGGAGTGGAGGTGGAGTTAGAATGTAGATTGAGAGAAGCAAGTAAATGCCTTGGTGGATTAAAAAGTGTAATGAGAAATAGACATTTGGGAATGGATGCTAAGAGGAGATTGTGTGAAGGAGTGATTGTGGCAACAGCACTGTATGGGGCAGAAACATGGAACATAAGAGAGGAAGAGTTTGAATGTGTTTGAGATGAGATGTCTGAGAAGTATGATGGGGGTTACTAGGCTGGGTAGAGTGAGAAATGAGGAGGTGAGGAGGAGAATGGGGGTGGTAATGGAGTTGGGAGATAGGGTGGATGAAAAAGTATTAGGATGGTTTGGACACATGGAAAGAATGAGTGAAGAAAGACTAGTAAAAGAGGTGTGGAAGGCAGATGTGGAGGGAGTAAACATGAGGGGACCTAGGATGAGATGGATGGATGGGGTGAAGGGGGCTTTGGGAAAGAGGGGAATGTCTGTTGAGGAAGGACGGTAGAGGACCGAAGACGGGTGAATGGAAAATGGTTGTATATGGATGATATTGTGATGCATGAGGTGGAATGGATGGGGGGTGAGGAAGTATGTATGAGAAAAATTTGATGCAGCCCAAAGGGATTTCTCCCCGTCCTCTCCTTTTCTGCATAAGGGGTTGGAGAGGGGGGTTGCCAATTTAATGAAGTGACCTTGCTGTGGATGTGCTGTGTCTTGAGTCACTGCTTCTGACCCAGGGTAGTGGACAAGATGCAGGGAGGGTAGAGGGTGGAGGGGAGTGGAGTGTATTAGGGATGAAATGGGTGGGAATGGTTTTTATGCCTTTGTTTTTTGGCTACCTCCCTTGTAAGGGGGAAAAAGCCTTTTGTATACATATGTATGTTTATGAGGGGACATGTCCTTTGTAATGATTACTCCCAGGTCTTTTTCAAACCCCACTTTCTTTACTTCCTTTTCAACAATTTTATATCCTGTTTTTACTTTTTTTTTTTCCAAATTCCATTATATACATTTCTTAATGTTGAAGTCCACTTCTCACTTCTGACTCCATTCCCAAATTTTGTTCAGATCTCTCTGCAGTGACTCACAGTTTATTTCAGTGTGTGTGTGTATTTACCTAGTATCTTACGGGAAGGGGAGCTGTGCCCGTGGTGTCCTGTCTTTATATCTCACAGTGTCTAGTTTGCTCTTAAATTTGTGCATGGTTTTTGCACACACTATTGTTTTGTCCAGTTTGTTCCAGACATCCACTGCTCTGTGTGGAAAGCTGTTTTTTCAGGTTTCTTCTATAACTGTCCTTTTTTGAGTTTCTTTTCATGTCCCCTTGTATTTCTCTTATCCCAATTTAGTAAGTCCTCTCTATCAAGGACTTCCATGCCTTTCATGATTCTGTAGATGGTCAGCAGGTCACCTCTTTCTCTTCTTTGTTCCAGAGTCGGTAAATTCAGTTTTGATAATCTCTCCTCATATGACAGGTTTGAAAGTGTTGGGGCCATCTTTGTAGTTGCTCTCTGGATTCTTTCAATCTTCTTTATATTCTTTTTGGTACTGGGTGACCATAGTGTTGCAGCATACTCCAGTCTAGGCCTTATTAGTGTGACTAGTATTTTTTTTAACCATTTCTTTGTCCAAATAAGTAAAAGCCACCTTTATTGATCTTAACAAGTTGTAGGATTCTCCAATAATTTTGTTTATTTGTTTATGAGGGGACATATCAATTGTGATGATTACTTCCAGGTCTTTTTCAGGTTCTTTATTTCCTTTGTTCTGATTTTATATTGTACTGATATTCTTTTTTTTACCTTTTCCAAATTCCATTATGCTACATTTCTTGATGTTGAAGTCTACTTTCCGCTTCTGACTCCATTTCCAAACTTTGTTCAGGTCTCTCTGCAGTGATTCACAATCTTTCATTATTCACTTTCCTCAGCAATTTAGCATCATCTGCAAAGAAGCTCATATAACATTCCACATCTTCATCCTAGTTATCCATCAAAATCTCCCATTTCTCTTCCACTTTTGTCTCTTCCATTTAGAATTTTTCCCAATTTGGATTTTGAAAGAATTTCTTTAGTTTTCCAAAGTCTGTTATGTTGTGCTGTACTGCACTGTATGGGGCAGAAACATGGAACATAAGAGAGGAAGAGAGAAGGAGTTTGAATGTGTTTGAGATGAAATGTCTAAGAAGTATGATAGGGGTTACTAGGCTAGGTAGAGTGAGAAATGAGGAGGTGAGGAGGAGAACAGGGGTGGAAAGGGAGCTGGGAGATAGGGTTGATGAAAGAATATTAGGATGGTTTGGACACATGGAAAGAATGAGTGAAGAAAGATTAGAAAAAGAAGTGTGGAAGGAGTGAAAATGAGGGGGCATCCTAGGATGAGATGGATGGATGGGGTGAAAGGGGCTTTACAAAAGAGAGGAATGTCTGTTGAGGAAGGACAGGAGAGGACAGAAGATAGGGGTGAATGGAGAAGGGCTGTGTGTGGATGAAGCTGTGATGCATGAGGGGGAGTGGGTGGGGGATGGGGGGTGAGGAAGTATGTATGAGAAAAAATTTGATGCAGCCCAAAGGGATTTCTCCCTGTCTTCTCCTTTTCTGCATGAGGGGACAGAAGCGGCCATGGTGTGGATGTGCTGTGTCTTGTGACACTGCTTCTGACCCAGGGCAGTGGACGGGATACAGGGATGACCCGTCATCCAGGAGGTGCCAAGATAAGAGGGAGGGAGGAGGGTGGAGGGGAGTGGAGTATGTAGGGAATGGAATGGGTGGGAGTGGTTTCTATACCTTTTTCTTTTTGGCTCCCCCCCGTGTAAGGGGGGAAAAGCCTTTGTTATATGTATGCATGTATGTATGTATGTATGTTTTGTTGTACAATCTTCCTTTTCTATATTTTTCATTTCTCTCCATATATATTTCTTCTTTTAGTTCAGTCTCTATAAGTACATGGTCACTCTTTCCAAGTGTTGTCTTGTATTCAATTTTATCCACAATTTCAGGTTCTGTTGTAAATATTAAATCTAGTCTTGATGGTTCCTCATTACTTCTGTATCTAGTGTTTTCACTTACCCATTGTGTCATTGTATATTCCATGGTCATATCCAGTAATACATTACCCCCACCTATCCTCTCCACCCATGTATGCGTGTGTGTGTGTATTTACCTAGTATCTTACGGGAAGGGGATCAACGCTTGTGGTGTCCCATCTCTGTATCTTGCTATATCTAATTTGCTCTTAAATTCTTGTATTATTTTTCCACACACTACTTTTTCATCTAGTATGTTCTATACATCCACCACTCTATGGGGAAAGCTGTTCTTTTTCATGTCTCTTCTATAACTGTCCTTTTTGAGCTTCCTTGTCCTCTTGTGTTTTTCTTATTCCAATATAATGAGTCTTCTCTATCAAGGACTTCTACCTCTCATAATTCTGTAGATGGTCAACAAGTCATCTCTTTCTCTTCTTTGTTCCAGAGTCAGTAATTCTAGTTTTGACAATCTTTCTTCATATGATAGTTTTGATAGTGTATGGGCCATCTTTGTAGTTGCTCTCAGGATTTTCTCAATCTTCCTTATATTCTTTTTAGTACAGGGTGACCAAAGTGTCACTGTGTACTCCAATTTTGGCCTTATCAGTGTGACTAGTATTTTCCTTACCATTTCTTCATCGAAGTATGTAAAAGCCACTTTTATTGATCTTAGCAAGTTGTAGGTTTCACCAATTTTTTTTTTTATATGTTTGTCAGGGGACATATCTTTTGTGATGATTACTCCCAGGTCTTTTTCAGATACCACTCTTTTGACTTCCTTTTCACCAATTTTATATTGACCTTATATCCTTTTTTTTTACTTTTTCCAAATTCCATTATTATTTCTTAATGTCGAAGTCCACTTCCCACTTCTGACTCAATTCCCAAACCCTATTCAGGTCTCTGCAGTGACTCAGAGTCCGTTTCAGTACTCACTTTCCTTAACAATTTTGTGTCACCTGCAAAGAAGCTCATGTAACATTCCACACCCTCATCCATGTCAGTCACATAAATAGCAAACATTATTGGAGCCAATATTGATCCTTGTGGAACTCCACTAATTACATCTTCCTATGTAGAACTCTTATCTCTGAGCACAACCCTCATTTTTCCATGCAATAAGTCTTTTAATCATTTCAGTAGTTTACCTTGTATTCCTCCAATGGTTTCCAGTTTTCTTAATAGTTTTTTGTGTGGGACTTTATCAAAACCTTTTTGTAGATCTAGGAAAGCAGAATCAACCCATCCATCCCTTTCCTGTAATCTTGAGTAAAAACAGATAAAATATGTGGTACATTATATTCTCTGTCTAAATCCAAATTGTCTCAGATTTAGTATAATGTTCTCCAGATGGTTTATCCATTTACTTTTTATAACTTTTTCATAAATCTTGCCTACCGTGCTTGTAAGGGAAACCAGTGTGTTTGTGATTAACCATGGTCTTGGATTATGTGTTGGACACGTGATTGACAGCTATTTTCCTCCCAGAAGAGAGCTCAGAGTTCATATATGACAGATCTATGGGTAATGCTGTGACCTTACATGTACATGCACACCTCGAACTCCCTGCCCACAAGAGTTGGAGTAACGACTTGCAGTGCAGCAATACTGAAATTATTTCAGCCTTGGCAGTATTTGAACCTGGACTGCTGCAGTGTGTGTATTTACCTAGTTGTATTTTACGGGATGAGAGCTATGCTTTTAGTGACCCGTTTTCGTTTCTCTCTACATCCAGTTTATTCTTAAAATCGGGTATAGTTTTGGCATTCACTGTTTCTCCATTCAGATTGTTCCAGACATCAGTCACTCTGTGTGGGAAGCTATTTTTTTTTTTTTTTTTTTCTGTAACTCTCTAGTTTCTTCGTGTCCTCTTGTTTCTCTTCTGTCCCAGTTTAATAAGTCATCTCTATTGAGAATTTCCATCCCTTTCATAATTCTGAAAATGGTCAACAAGTTGCCTCTTTCTCTTCTCTGTTCCAGTGTTAATAGATGTAATTTCTCCAATCTTTGTTTGTATGTCAGATTTGACAATGTAGGTGCCATTTTTGTCACTGCTCTTTGGATTCTTTATAATTTTCTTATGTTCTTCTTTGTGCTAGGTGCCCATAGTGTTGCAGCATATTCTAGTTTAGGTCTTATCAGTGTAACAACTATTTTTTTTTACCATCTCCTCATCTATGTAGTCGAAGGCCACTTTCATTGATCTCAATAAGTTATAAGTCTCTCCGAATAACTTATTGACATTTTTATCAGGTGTCAAGTAGCTTGAGATAATTACTCCTAAGTCCCTTTCTTAATCGACTTTTTTGACTTCTTTGTTTCCAATTTTATACTGTCCTAATACTCTGTTTTTACTTTTTCCAAATTCCATCATGCTACATTTTTCAATGTTGAAGTTCATCTCACACCAACTCCATTCCCATATTTTGTCTAGGTCATCTTGTAGTGATCTGCAATCTTCTTCTGTTCTCACTCTTAAGTAATTTGGCATCATCAGCAAAGAAGTTCATGTAACAATTTACTCCCTCATCCATATCATTTATATATATGGCAAACATTAATGGAGTCAATACAGAGCCTTGCGGGATGCCACTTTTCACATCTTCCAAGTTCGAATTTTTGTTTCTAAGTACCACTCTCATTTTTTCCCAGTTAAGAAATCCTTCATCCATTCCAGCAGTTTACCTTGTATTCCTCCTATTGTTTCAATTTTTTAAATAAATTTTTTATGTGGTACATTGTTGAATGCCTTCTGCAAATCCAAGAAGGCACAATCTGCCCAGCCATTTCTTTCTTGTATTATCACAATTAATCTCAAGTAAAAGCAGATTAGGTTTGTGGTGCACAATCTGCCACTTCTAAAGCCAAATTGTTTGGGGTATTATTTTATTTTCTTCCAAGTGTTTGGTCCATTTGTTTCTGATGACCTTTTCGCATATTTTTGCTACTGTGCTTGTAAGGGATACCGGTCTGAAGTTTGTAGGATCTTCCCTATTTCCTCCTTTATATATTGGTACTATGTTTGCATCTTTCCAATCTTGCGGCACCTTTCCCTCTTTGAGTGAGAAGTCGATTATCTTGTATAGTTTATCTGTCAGTTCATCTATATACTCTTTCAGTATCCAATTTATGATTCCATCTGGTCCATGCGATTTCCTGATATCTCGGTTTTTTATCTGGTCTCTTATTTCTTTTTATGTTACCTTTATTTCTTTCATCATGGGTGATCTTTCTTGTTGTCATCTTCCCAAGATTGTGAGCTGTCATTTGTAAAAACAGATCTGAAATGTCTGATCGTAACTTCTGCCATCTCTGTGTCGTCTATATATTCTTTATCTCCTTCACACAATTTCACTATTTCATGTTTATCCTTTAGTTTTTCATTTATCTATAAAAGTTTAGGTTGATCCTTACATTTGTCTATAATATCTTTTTTATAATTTCTTTTTTCTTTCCTGCATATATTCACATATTCATTCCTAAGTTTTGTATATGTTTGCCATTTGGATGTTTTTTTTTTTTTTTCCATCTTTTCCAGGCTTTGTCTCTCCTGTCTCTAGCCTCACTACACCTTTTGTTAAACCAACACTTAATGTAGATCTCTTTTTGTTTCTTTTTTGGTACATATTTGTTAATTCCTTCCTTGTACTTTTCTTTGAATATGTTCCATTTGTTTTCCATCTTTGTTTCCTCATTAGAGAATTTATCCCAGTTGGTGTTTTGGATTTTTTTTCTTAGTTTTACAAAATCTGTTTTGTTGTACATTAATCTTCCTTCTCTATGTTTGTCATTCCTATCTACATTGTTCTGTTCTTTTAATTCAAACTCTATTAGTATATGGTTGCTCTTTCCAATTGGTGTTTTATACTCCATTTTGTTCACAATATCTGGTTCAGAAGTTAATATTAAGTCTAGTTTCGACGGTTCCTCATTGTTTCTATTGTATTTTCCTCAACCCATTGTGTTAGGGTGTATTCGATGGTCATATCCAGTAGAATGTTGCTCCAAAGTTCATCTCCCCCTTTAACTATAATTTCTTCCCAGATTATGTCTTTTGCATTATGTCCTTTTGTATCCATATATGTTTGAATTTCTCACTGCCAGTTTAACCACTTTCGATAATACCTCCTCGGCTATCATTTAAGTTCTTAGTTTTATTTTCAGAGGTCTATGTTGTTTTTCTTTTGAATATTTGCCTATCCTATAGATTTCATAAATTTATTTATCGAAATTTTGTCCTTCATCCTGTATTCCTTTCAAAATCTCTGTGTATTTACCTAGTTGTATTATATGGGAAGAGGAGCTATGCTTGTAGTGACCCGTCTTTGTATCTCACAACATCTAGTTTGTTCTTAAATTCTTGTGTGGTGTTTGCACACACTATTGTTTTGTCCAATTTGTTCCAGACATCTACCACTCTGTGTGGAAAACTTTTTTTTTCCAGGTCTCTTCTATAACTATCCTTTCAGAGTTTCTTTTCATGTCCCCTTGAAATTATTTGTGTGTGTATAAGTATACACATACATACTTACATGTATACTAATTTCACATGTGATGTTTTACATTGCAGATTTGTTTGCAGTGTCTGTGGACGAGGATTCAAATGGAAGCATGCCCTGCAGGCTCATCAAAGCACACACTCATCAGTTAAACACTTACTATGTGATATATGTGGTTATTCTTCTAAGTATACAGCAAATTTTAAAGCTCATCTTCTGACGCATACTGGTCGTTACTTTAAATGTCCACATCAGGGCTGCTCGTTCCGATCATTGCGCAAAGCTCACCTTAACGACCATGTTACCACACATACCAAGGTAGAGTAACATGTAGTTTGTACTGTATTGTAATGCCTTAGAATGTCCTAATCCTTTCATCTGGCTTTGAAAACCTTTAGTATGACATCTTTCTAGACCTTTTTTCTGTTGCAATATTTAGATACATTTCAGTACATTTATGCTAAGCCATATTTTCCTTGAAGAAGTGTCTTGTTGGTACATACATACATACATATACCAAGGCTTTTTCCCCCTTTCAAGGGAGGTAGCCAAAAAGGGAAAGGCATAAAAACACTCCCACCCATTTCATCCCTAAATACACTCCACACCCATCCCACCCTCCCTCTCATCTGAGCACCTCCTGGATGACGGGTCATCCCTGCACCCTGCCCACCGCCCTGGGTCAGAAGCAGTGTCGCAAGACACAGCACATCCACAGCAAGGCCGCTTCATTTAATCGGCGACCCCCCTCTCCGTCCCCCCTTGCTTATAAGGAGAGGACGGGGAGAAATCCCTTCGGGCTGCGTCAAAATTTACTCACACATACTACCTCACCCCCACCCCTCCACCCATTCCTCCTCATGCAATCACAGCATCATCCATATACAACCATTCTCCACTCACCTCTGTCTTCCGTCCTCTCCCTTCCTTCCTCAACAGACATTCCCCTCTTCCCCAAAGCCCTCTTCACCCCATCCATCCACTTCATCCTAGGACGTCCCCTCATGTTCACTCCCTCCACATCTGCCTTCCATACCTCTTTTACTAGTCTTTCTTCACTCATTCTTTCCATGTGTCCAAACAAACTACCGTTGTTGGTAGTTATGGAAAAATAGAAATCATGCTTTTTATCATATTAGTGCATATCATATAGGCATAATTACAAATTAAATTTTCCACCTATTCCTGAGAAAAGAATGATACGTCAGTGGATCAAAATAACATTTTCCATGTATTGTTATGAAAAGAAAAATATATCAATCACTTTGTGTCCTTGGCTCTCTTAATCTCTTCAATACAAGTCAAATATTCACATGCACATTAAGTTGCCTGATGTAGAATGATGCATCACAATATGTGCATTACAAAATATAAAAGTATTGCTGTTAAACTCATTCTTTTTTTTTACCCTGAATAAATATAACATCACAGAAAATGTGATTAAGCCTGTTCACAGACTATGGGGGTCACTCAGCTATAACAAAATAAATATAATCAGGAAGCCAGTGCCAACATTCTCGTATACCCCACTCACGGTTCAC
>NC_134812.1:46689395-46719395 GCF_046742065.1 Oratosquilla oratoria
TTACATACAAACCATGAATTACATAACAACCATAATTTGCACTCTAGCCATGAAATACATTCAAATGATCTCCATAGTAACCAGGATTTACATCTCTCAGCTCAAACTCTTCATCATGATGATGACTCTTTCCTTCTAGACAGTGTCACAGCAGCAACAAATGACATTGAGGATCATCAGGTTCACACACCTCCTCCACCTCCTTCCCTTCATTCCTTAGAGCCTCAGGAAGCTTCATTGGGCAATCAGATTGGTGTTCACCTGGCAGCATCAAACCATGATCCTTTGGATGTAGGTGTAGTTGGTGTAGGAGGTTTGGAGACGCCTGTAGGTTCAGTTAATCCTCCACCAGATCCAAGCCTTGTAGAGGCAGATGAGAGTGAGATGGAGGAAGGAGAACAAGATGGGAACACTTTAGAGGATGAAGACACAACATCAATTGTAGTACCTCTCCCATCCCTCAATGCAGTCAATCTGGAAACACTTTCTTACTCATGGCCTTCTTAATGATTACCTTGAAGCACTAAATACTGTAAAACCTCATTAAGTTTATTCATTGTGAGGCTAAGCCAGTGCAGCATGGCAGTGTGAGGAACCAGCAACCTGCAAGTAGTGGTCCTGGGAGACAGACCTCGGAAAATGATCTCCTTGATACTCATCCCATCAGCACACTTGCCTCCATCCAGGGGTAGTACTCTGTCTACAATTTTTACTTTTTCATACAAGAAGAGCTGTCAACTAGCCACTATTCTCTTTCCAGCCAGTAATACAGAAATAGAGCTTCACTTATACAACACAGACAATAGTCCAGCATTTCACTCCAGAGAGATCTAAAGGAGGGCCAAAGGACTGTTAGTTGCATTTATTATTAACAAATTGTCTGACAACAGATTTTTTTTTTTTATTACTTCAAGGTTTGCCCTTTAGATGTCAGTTTTGCATTGTAGATACATTTATAATTTATAATGTAAAGAAATTACTGTATACTGTATGTATGTATGTAATGTAAATATAACCTTTTCATACATAGATAAATCAGTGAAATGTCAATAAAAGTGAACAAAATAGATATGCCAGTTTTATTATTTACATATTCCACAGTAGCAAAAGAAAAAAGATAAAATTAAGTAAAATATCCATATAGGGGCAGAAAAGAGAAGTTTAAATGTGTTTGAGATGAAGTGTGAAAAATATGGTGGGGTTTAAATGTTAAATAGAGTGAAAATTAAGGAGAGCAAGGGTAGAAAAGGAACTGGCAAATAGGACTGATGAAAGATAATTGGGATGGTTTGGGCACATGGAAAGAACAAGTGACAAAAAATTAGCTAAAAAGAGAGTGGAAAGCAGAGGTGGATAGAATGAACTTGAGGGGACAACCAAGAATGAGATGGATGGGATGAAGGGGACTGAGCAAGAGGAGAATGTCTGTTGAGCAGGAAAGGAAGTAGACAGGGGAGTGTGAGTGGAGTGTTTATGGATGATTATGTTGACACAGCCCAAAGGGATTTCTCCAAGTCTTTTTCTATTTTCTGCCTGAGGGGATGAGGAGGGAGGGTTGCTGTGTAAATGAAGTGGCCCTGGTGTGGATGTACTGTGTCTTGCTGCATTGCTTCTGACCCAGGCAGTGGGCATAAGGCAGGAATAACCCTTTCATCCACGAGGAACTACAACAAGAGAGAAACAATGAGTGTGGAAAGCGGTTTCAAGCAGTCTGTCTTTTCTAATCTATAGCTGTGTTCTCTTGATATTTCATCCCATACTAACAGATCTTGTCTATTTTTGGGTGGTCTACTTAGGAGGGGAGGTATGCAGACTAAATTTAGAAAAACAATGACCATCAAAGTAGTGGTAAAAAAGAAAATTTAGATATTGCAGAGAAGGAGAGTTGGGTTTTGTCATCAAGAAAAGAAATTGTGATAAGGGAAAAAGCTTTGGACTCCACCTCACTTGAAAACACTGGGGTGAGTTACCCTAAACAAGAGAAGTGTACTGTATTTCATATAAATATGATGAGTCCCCTGTACAGGGGAGTTAGGAAGTTTTTAAGGGAGAACATTCAATTTGTTGCCCTGGATCTCTTGCAGGAGATCCATCTCCCCAGGTAAGTGACAATGGCCACTGGATTGGCTTAAGAAAGATGGATTGTGTTGTCTAGGTATAATTAGGATGGGACAGTGTAAGATGAGACATTCTGTCTCTTTTGTGTGATGGTTGCTTCTGGGGCAGTTTGTTTCTGTAGCCAAGCCTATTCTGTGTTGATATTTTTTAATGCTGGGTGGTAACCTGAATGCAATCATGCAAGTGTGACTTGCGAGAACTTGGAAAGTTTTTTTCTGTGGGGTTAATGTCTGGAGGGGTTTAATGGAGTAGGGAGTTTGGTAGTTGGTACTGGAGAACTTGTTTTGTGATCAGAGTGTGAATGTGTTTTTTATGTGGATGAATTGTGTAGCATAAGTTGTAGATTATTGTGAATGTTTGAATACTTTGAAGTTATTCTGCCTATTATCGATGCAACTGAGATAGATCTCCACTGTTTAAGTAGTATGCTGTTTTTTTTTTTTTTTTTTTTTTGCTGTGTTTATGTGATGTAATGAGATGGGTGATAAGGGGTAAGGGCTCTTTCATAGAACTGTACCCATAATTTTAATGTGATATTCTATGGGGAGAATTTCAGTTAAGTGCAGGTGATCTGTAGGAATGATTCTGGTGCATTCTATTAATATCTACACTGCTTTATTTTGTACAGTTTGTAAAGTGTATGTTTTTCTGATTGTTGTTGTTGTTGTCGTTCCCTAGACTGTCTGTCCGAGCAGTCCCGTCTCCCCAAGGAATGCCACAGCCGAAACTGGGGTTTCCCACAAATCCTTTATAGAGTGTATGTTGTGTTGTTTGCAGGCATGATTGTGTATAATGCAGTCTTCCATTATGTGTTGTATGGTATGGGGTGAAGTGTTACATCCTGGGCAGCTGTTCACAATGCAGTCATCCAGCCTCCTCTGGTAGCTTAGAAGTACTGGGTGGTGGCCACACCGCAGTCTGGCCAAGTGGACTCTGTCCTTTTGTGGGAGAGAGGATTCAGAAGGGTGGATATCAGGGGGTCTGGCATGCAGCAGTGTATTGTCTTTCAGTGTGTTAATGGAGCGGTGAGTGATATGATTATGAATATGTTGTGGAGGAAGAGAAGAGAGTATCTGTGTGTGATACAGGTCTTTGGGTGTTGTTTTAATGTTCCTTGGTGTGTGTGGGTGTTCTGCTATGTAGTGTAGCGGGTGTGATGTGTTTGTGGTGGCTGCAGCAAGTGTTTGTGTGCCTCTCATGTCGAGGTGGTCCTTGACTTTGAGGACTTTTGTTTCATGGTGTAAATGGTCTGTAGGTGTCGTATTTGTGCAGCCTGTAATTGTTTTTAGGGCTTTTGTTTTGTATGATTTGAAGGGTGTTGTGGTGTGTCTCACTGAGATTAGGAGCCCATGCAGGACTCGCATAATTCATCACTGAGCGTATGCATTGTTTGTATATTGTATTAGTTTCTTTGTTTTGTCCAAATGTTGTTCCAGTGATTGACTTAGTGCGTTAAGTCTAGGTGTGCATTTGTTTTTTATGTTTGTGATGTGTTGTTTGAAAGACATGGATGTATCGTATGTTACACCAAGAATTTTCGGTGTGTTTGTGTGTGGTATTAGAGTGTTGTTGATGTAGAGATGAGGTATGTATTTGTGTTCTTTTGTCCAGTTGGTGAGAAGTGTTGCTGTAGATTTGGTTGGAGCTATTTTGAGTCTGTTTGTGATGAACCATGTGTTGAGTGTATCAAGGTATGGCTGGATTATTTCTGCAGCTTTGTCTGTGTTACTATGTGTGCATGTGATTGTTATGTCATCTGCGTAGGAAGATATTTGTATTTCTGAGGTGTCTGGTGTGGGTAAGTCATGCATGTATAGATTAAAGAGCATGGGGGATAGAACAGAGCCCTGTGATACTCCATTCTTAATGTTTCTGATGTGCGATGATTGGCCATTATATGACATGTTGGGAATCATGCTGTGGAAACAGTTGACTTTGGTTCTTAAGAACTGTATGTAAACTGTGATTAAGATTTCCTTCTATTGTTCAAACCCTGTGCTTGCAATCAATTTTAGTATGTTTATTTTCTTGTTGATTTTTACTTTATAGTGTTTGATGTGCAGGCTGAAGGTCATGAGAGTATCATAAGTGAGGCCTAGAACTTTTAGGTTCTTTTACAATGGAAGGGCTTGGCCATTTTATTTTTTCATTGGATGATTTTTTGAACCATGGTTGTCTAGAGTGTTACTGATAATTCTATTATTACTAAACCATTGTTCTGGTATGTCTAAGTAGGCTTGGGTGTCCTTGGCTGCTATTTTTTAATTGCTATACTGGTTTATTGTCATGTTTTTGTATAGTTGTGTGTTTTGGTGTTATTTTCAAGATCTGATGTTGGAAGATTGTTTGTGAAGAGGCTGAATAACATAGGTGAAAGTATTGCTTCCTAGGGAACTCCATTGAATTGTGGTATAGTCCCAATTTTTATTTTATTTTGTGTTATTATGCACTACCTGCCGACTAAGAAGTTTGATAGCAATCTTTTTGTAGATATGAATATCTCTCTCTGGTCTCTTTTGATAGTATATGTCTAGAAAACTGTATCAAATATCTTGTTTATGTCTACATAGCAACCATAACTGTTCATTCTGGTGGTGCTTTCTTGTTAAATTTCTCCAGCATTGGTTGATGTTTGTGAGAAATGTGTTGGTGAAGTGTTCCTCCTGGTATTGGTTTGGGGAAGTGAGTAGGTTAGTTATATTTCTGTCTGCTACTAATCTTTCCATCAGGTTGGATTTGGTGGACCTTAGTGATATTGGTGTGTAGGATGCAGGGTTTTCAGGTGGTTTGTTTGATTTTGATATGGGTATTATATGGGATCTTTTCCAGGTTGTTGGAATTTTATTGTACATCCAGGAGTGGTTGAAAGTATTAGTTAAATATTTTATTGCATTGTGAGGTGTAACAGATCTTTATTTAGTCCTTTATCATGGAAGTTTTAGGGTTTATTTCCCTTTCCATGTCTTTCTTGGAGAAAAGGGGTGGGGGTTTGAATTTTCATATCACATTAGTTATTTTCTTATCTCTTGTTATCTCTGTTTTTTTGTAATTGTGGGTTTGAAATATGTTCTGGAGAAGTGTTTGCAAAACAGTGGATGACATCTAATCTCAATTCAGCACTCACTGAACCTCTTGCACTGTCAAGACAGGTCTGCAAGATTTCTCAGGATTCCCAGTCATGTTAGGGTTCCAAGGAACACTATTGCTGATGATGCTCCAAGCCAGCAATGAGGTTCAGCAGGATCACCATCAAGAAGACCAGATTGATGGCTAGAGGCAACCATGGCAATTTTATTGCTAATTTGGCTTCAGCACGGTGATACTACTTTGTCACTCTGTAGGTAGGCCATCCACCTGCCTCCTAGTAGAATGGTGGAATCTATCTTCCACAGGATCCACCTTGGACACCGTTGTGAGTGGCAGGTGTTACACCCAGGGAGAGACAATCATGAGTGCTGCAAACTTTGTGGGGCCTCGGTGCAACAACCCCTCTACCACTAACTGTAAATTTTAGATCTACTGTCATTCTTCGCTTAGGCGTCAGCTTGTCGCTCACCTGGAAAGAAGTGGCTTTGCACCTCACTGTATCTCCTTCCGAAGCAACCCTCAGCTTCCTATAGAAACACCCTCGCCATGGTGCTATCTAGGGTCAAGGGATGCCTTCCCTTCCTGATCTCCGAGTAACGCCAACCCCCAACAGTGGCATGACGTGGGCCCTGCCTCTTGACCCGACCTAACCCAGTGCAATTACCTAATTACGCACCACGGGTAACTTGCCCACGCAGTATATATACAGACGCTCCTCAACTTACGTTTTAGTTACGTTCCGAACGGCCGAACGTAAGTTGAAAATGAACGTAAGTTGTTACTGTACCATACATCCGTAAATTCTATTACCGTATCTTATAAAACACCCCTAAATCATTAATTATACACATAACATTGTAAAATGATAACATTAATTTCAAATAAATTAAATTCAAGCAATATAAATTGAGATGGTGGAGGAGGATAGGCAAGGCACATTTGTGCCATGTAAACAATAGACGCAGCGTCATGCGTATCGTTTGAACTACGGAGAGCGCGCTAAACTAAAAAATTCACTCATTTTTTTTTTTTTTTTTTTTTACAATTTTTTTTTAGTCAGTTCAAACGTAAAATAAAAAAAAAACGTAAAACGAATGAACGTAAGTAGAGGAGCGTCTGTATCGGCTTCCGCCGCATGTAAAATCAGTTCACTCGTACCTTACAATAAAGGAGACGAACTCACCAAAAAATCTTTCTCTTCAATAGTAGCATCGCTACAGTACATCTCATCACCTTACTTTTACCCACATTTATCTTTAACTTCCTTCTATCGCACACCTTCCCACACTCTGGCACTAACTTCCTCAATCCCTCCTCTGATCCTGCTACAAGCGCAGTGTCGTCAGCAAGCAACAACTGGATTATCTCCCACTTTTCTAAATTTTCTTTAACCATCTACAACCCCTGACCCACTACCCTTGCATTCACCTCTCACACCACCCCATCCATGTATAGATTGAACAGCCAGGGCGACATAACATATTCCTGACGAAGTCCCACCTTTACCTCAAACCACATCCCCATTCTTCCTCCACTCCTAGTTCTACTCCATCCTTCACTCCTTCCCACTCCTCTCTCAGGTTCTTCTTATACCCCTTCTCCTTTTCTTTCTCATTTTAGCAGTTCACTCTAAGTACCTCTCTACATTCTGCCCTTTTCCTCTTTCTCCACTTATTCTCCACTCTCAATTTACCTTCCACCAGAAAATGATCTGATATTCCCCCACTCTCTCCCCTTAGAACATGTAGGTCCTTAACTCTTCCTACTATACTCCTGGTTACCACTATATAGTTCATTAACGCTCTATCTGCCACCATTCCACCCACCACCCTCTCCCATGTGTACTTATGCTTGACTTTCTTCCTAAACATTGTATTTGCTAACATCAACTCCCTTTCGAGACACATCTTCACCATCAACTCTCCACTACGATTTTTTCCTGGAACTTCATACCTCCTAATCACTCCGTCAATCGGTTCATTTCCTACCCTAGCATTATGGTCTCCCAATACAACTACATTGACATTTCTCCCTAATCCCTCTATGCACTCATTTAAATCCATCCAAAAAGCCTCCCTTTCCTCTACGCTCTTCTCCCTACCAGGTCTATACGCACTTACAAAAACCCAAATCTCCCTTCCCAGCTTCACCTTCATCCACATCAACCTCGAAGAAACCTCCTTCCACTCCACTACACGTTTCTCTATCTCTTCACTTACTAGTATAGTGACCCCTTCTCTCCCTCGTCCTCTCTTCACTCCTCAGAACCTCCCAGCTACACTCCCAAACTCACACTCGCCCCTCCCTTTCAACTTAGTTTCACTCAATGCCAACACATCCATTTTTCTTCCCACAAACATACTGCCTATCTCTTCCCTTTTACTCTCATCTGTACCACATTCATGCACATTAAAAGACTCAAACCTTAGGGTGCTGGTTGGAAAACTCCTAGACCCTCTTATACCTTTACTTTTTTCAGGAATGTCCCCTTTGGGGCTACAGGTAGCAGGATTCCTAGTCCTATCCCCCCGTCCCATTTTCTATCACCTCGTACAACTCAAGTGGAAAGACTTGGTGGCAGCATTCCTTTCCCCCACCATAGGGTAGGCGAAAAAGGAAATGAATATTCAGAGAAATGGTACAGGACAGTAACAAGGGGTTGGGGGACAGCATAACGGAGGGACAGTCGCAGTATATAAAAGTGTCATCGTTTCTCTATGAACAGAGTCTTCCTCTATCACAGACAAAATGATGTGTGACTGATCCGTAGGGGCACCCCATATAGACCCTAAAGTATCAACTGCATGATACTTTGCCACAATAACATGCGGCTAATACCTCAGACGGGGTATAATAATAATAATAATAATAATAATAATAATAATAATGATAATGATGATGATGATGATGATGATGATGATGATGATGATGATGATGATGATGATGATAAACACAAGAACAGAACATGTTGGTATGTAACAATCAGTAAGATAATCTTGCTGTCATCGAATTGCTAGTATGTAGCGCTATTGTTTTGCTGAATGTCATTCAGGCCACTTCATTTTTCGTTTTCAGTTTCTAGGATGTTATATAGCAATGTTTTTCATATTTTTCTTTCGTATAACTTGTTGCATTTTCTGTTGCTATTTGGGTAGGTTTCTACGGATCTTGTTCTGTTTTAGGATTTGGGTTTTAGTTTTTAATACAGTAATCCTTCTCTTTTTCATTCTCCCTTTCTTGCGTTACCAATAAATGTAGCTTCTCCTGTGGTGGCGGTACTGCATCCAACACCGACCACATCCGAGACAAGCGTCTCCTATGCAGACCGAGACGGGACTAATGACGTCACGAACGCGAGCGGAAACACGTGCACTCACCAGGGCTCGCAGTTGGCCCATATCCAAAGGGAAGGCGACCAATCAGAAGACTAGTCAGAAACTGGGACCTGACTGTGAGCTGCTACCAGGGTTAAAAAAAACGGGATCTTGCCAACGGAGGGCAGAGCAGATCTCAGAATCAACACACCGCTCCTAGAGATCGGACGTCTCTGCACTCCAGCTCTCTCGACAAACGCCCAGGAATCTTCGCCGGCCGGTGGTGGCGAGGAGATATATCTCCTTTGCTGCTGCCGGTCTGGCACAGGCCGACCTCTTCGTTGACGTCGGCAGGCGGGTTTACACCAAGACAAATACACACATTTCCCAAGTCACGTAATTATCTGTTTTGAGAGTAAGGCTGGGAAGAAAAGAGGCACACGCACACTTGCTCGCTGGCTTAGCAGAGGCCCAACACAACTCTCATTCAGAACCCTCATCTGCTCGCAGGCTGGTCGACGGAGAGGAATTGGGACGCCTCTCTGTCCAACCGGCCCGCAACCTAACGCTGGCTTCTTCGCTGACGCTGACGAGCGAGTTTACACTTCTGACATTTACACACAATTCCCAATCACGTAATTCTCGGCTTTCAGAGTTGTGATTGGAAGGAGAGAGATAATACAACATCCGCCCACCTGCCCCCCCTCGCACCGCCACTGAATCAAATCTACAGGATCTCAAACCCAACCTGGGGAAAAGCAGGCTACTCAGGCCCCACCTATGGCTTATCAGGAACGCGCTCTACACGCTCGCCGGTGGTGGCGAGGAGATATATCTCCTTTGATGCTGCCGGTCTGGCACAGGCCGACCTCTTCGTTGACTTCGGCAGGCGGATTTACACCAAGACAAATACACACATTTCCCAAGTCACGTAATTATCTGTTTTCATAGTAGTGCTTGGAAGAAAAGAGGCACACGCACATTTGCTCGCTGGCTTAGCAGAGGCCCAACACAACTCTCACTCAGAACCCACATCTGCTCGCAGGCTGGTTGACGGAGAGGAATTGGGACGCCTCTGTCCAACCGGCCCGCAACCTAACGCTGGCTTCTTCGTTGACGCTGGCGAGCGAGTTTACACTTCTGAGATTTACACACAATTCCCAATCACGTAATTCTCGGCTTTCAGAGTTGTGATTGGAAGGAGAGAGATAATACAACACCCGCCCGCCTGCCCCCCCACTCGCACCGCCACTGAATCAACTCTACAGGATCTCAAACCCAACCTGGGGAAAAGCAGGCTACTCAGGCCCCACCTGTGGCTTATCAGGAACGCGCTCTACACACGGGAAGTGAACTCTACTCACTTCCCGTAAGATACACACACGCACCTCACGAACATAGCCACAACCCACGCACAAACATCTACACTTACTTTTTCTTCGACTAAAATTCGCTTCCTTTCTAACTTTCTCTAATACTACATCTCATTTCAGTTTACCTCCCACTAAAGATTTTTCCGTTTTTCCACCTTTCTCTACTACTACGCCTCCTACCATTTTCTAAAGTTTTGTTGGTGATCCTAATCCCGGCGTCGGCGCCGCCGTCCAAGTTCCCAGTCCATTTCTCCCGAGCCAAGACCACCAGCAGCCCCTAATCGCTCGCTAATTCGCCCGGTGGCAATAACCCTCTTTTATACACTACTATCTTTTCATTTTCGTACAGACATTCTTCCCCTCCCACAAAAACCGATCCCGCGCAAGGAATTCAGAATTCAGATTCAGAACAGCTTCTTCACTAGCAACAGCAACTCGTCTAGCTCCGAGGCCTTCTCTCTCCTAGCATCGGATGGAGGATCTACAAGCCCAAGACCTCTCCAAATACCAGGCGAGGGTTCGAATCCCAGTGGGAGAGTTTATTTCCAAATGTCGTGATGACATACATATACATATACATATGTATATATATATATATATATATATATATATATATATATTTATATATATATATATATATATATATATACCGGGTGCGGCAGGCATTTATGAACACACCTTTTCGGTGACATAGTATTCTAGATGCCACAGATTGAACATGGCGGAATCGAGGATCACTCAGAAAATGAAGAAGCATGCTGTAATCGTCTCCTTGGCTGCAGGGCACTCCGACTCCGAGATCGCTGCATTCCTGAATGTCGCCAGGTCGTTCGTTTTCAAAGTTTGGAGAGAGCTTGATGCCACCAGTGGCGATGTGGTAGCCGTTTCTCACCCGAAACGACATTGCCGGCGCTCGGACAGTATCAAGACGCCTGAATTCATCAGTTCTACCCAAGCTGCCATCGACGAGGACCCTGGGAAGTGCATAAGGGCACTGGGCAGTGAGTTGCACGTTGATTAGGCTACCGTCGGACGTGTTGTTCATGAAGATCTCCCTTACAAGTCGTACGTGCTGCGGAGAGGACAGTTCATGTCCCAGACAACCAGGGAGAACGTAAGACAGAATGAGTGGGAGGGTGGTGAGGTAAACGCCAAAAAACCGTTAGAGTTTTATTATTGACGTTTTGTCCTAGAGGGACTTCTTCACACTCTGAGGAAGTCCTTCTAGGGCGAAACGCCAGTAATAAAACTCTGTTTTGGGCTTTTACCTCACCACCCTCCCACTCAACCAGGGAGACCCGAATGACCACGGCCAAGCGTCTCTTAAACAAGCTGAAACATCCGGAGGAGCCAGGAATGCTGTGGTTCTTCTCCGATGAGAAAAACTTTGTCCAGGACCAGAAGGTTAACTGCAGAAATTTGTGGATGGCTGTGTCAAACCGCTGAGGAGGTTCTGACCGTCATGCGCACAAAATTTCCAGCCTCCGTAGTGGTTCTGGGTGTCGTGAGTAATGAAGGCGACCTGATGCCTCCACATTTCTTCCCTCAAGGTCTTCGAGTTAACGCCACTGCTTACACCAATGTTTTAGACACAGTTGTGAAACCATGGATTACTGCTGTAGCACGTGGCAGGCCGTATGTTTTCCAACAGGACTCCGCTCCATCGCATACGGCCCACACCACCCAAGAATGGCTGGCCAACAATTTTCACGACCACGTCACTCCCAACATTTGGCCCCCTAGCTCTCCTGATGTTAATTCTTTAGACTATTACGTCTGGGGCGTTGTTGAGAGGGCACAACACCGTTGGAACTCTTATAGAGATTCCCACTGTACTTAAGAATTTCAATGCAAATGTAGCCTTAAAAAACAATTCAACCCTAAAAAATCTTCTCATGAAAAATTCCCCTGATAACTCAATAGGCTGAGTATACAAAATACCTTGTAACAAATGTGATAAAAGTTATGTTGGTTAAACAGGAAAAGAATTAGAGGTTAGAATAAAACAACAAAACAGTATTAAAAAAGGCCAGGAATCTAGTGCCCTTTTTAAAAATGTTCGTGACTTTGACTGGGAAAATGCTTAAAAATTGTGCAGTGTAAAAAGATAACAGAAAGAAATAGAGTCAGGAATCATCAAATACAATTATGACCAACTTATTAATAATAGTTTAGGATTATATAAATTAGATCCATATATTGTCAATGATATAAATAGTACATATTTCAAAAGTTAATGTGACAAAATTTCTTTTTCCACGACCTCGCCGAGGGACCCAACCTGAGCATTCACGCTTCGGAGAGGGGGTAAATGTCTCACTTGTCCTATTTATACTCTGTATCTTAACTTGTTTGTACTCACTTTTCTGTATTCCTTGATAATGTGAATATATCACGAAAGCGCTCGGACTCCGTGTGTTTTTCCTCTTCCTAGTGGATTCTGCATATTTGTGATTCACGTGTGCCTTGTGAAATTTGTGCATATATATATATATATATATATATATATATATATATATATATATATATATATATATATATATATATATATATATATATATATATAATGTATGTATATATATCAAGGACTACTATTAAACAGGACGTGCACACCCAGATTCCTGGCTCCGCTAGCGGAGGCCATTGCTTTCTTTATAACCTAACATTTTATTTTGGATAAATAAACCAAACTAGAAACCTATCATTGTATATAGGACAAATATATCAACTTTTGACTTATTCAATGCAGTATAAGTTAATATAAAATTTTATAGTGAAATAAGATTTTTTTTAAGGTACTGTTATGCTTTGAAATACCAATTTTAGCCGGACTTAACATGTATTATTGTGTTAGTGGACACTTTAAAGGAACCCAAGTTGCTGTTTTACTTTTTACAAAATGGATTATAGTTAAACCTTTGTGATTGCAAACAAACATTCACACAAATATATAGATATAGAAGCAAAAGCTTACCAGACTGCAGCGATTAATCAGCGAGCTGGGCCTTCTTTACAGAGGTCTGGAGAAGGACTGCATTCTTCTGCTGGTCTTTCTCTAGGTTGTGGAGTCCATTCAGAAGAACATTTGCCAGACGACGGAACATCTTGGGACAGTCAATGTCAATCCCACTGAAGCTGGCCAGTGTCGACAAGATCTCCATCAGTTTTTTTTCTGGCAGCAGGAACGGTGACGGGCTTTCTTGATGAAACACAGTCCACATATGACAAGATCAAAAGTGCACACATGTGGAGTTGTCAGGGAACCTCTGGACACTGTCTCGATAAAGTCCTTAACGTCACTGGTCACAAGAGGTTCTTCGGCGCTGAAGACCACATCGTCCGCGCACTTCGTTTGAAGCCACCCCGCCACATAGGCCACACTGGATTTTTCATTCATAGTCAATGTCACATCTGTGGTGCACCTCTCAATAGAGGCTGCATCCTCTAGGTCAACTGCAGTCCCCAATTAGGTATGTTCTTGCGACACAGGGTGGACATCGATGGACTGGAGGTTTACGGCAGTATATCTCGTGAGCCGCTGCTTGCATGCGGAGAACACATCCCCAGTGCTCATGAAAGAGTTTGCACCAGTTGATTAACGGTAGACTGAGAACTCCCTCTAAAGCCGGTCACTCTGGATCTCACGCAGCAGGACATACTGGAAGTCAGCGTTTCTGAACAAGTAGCGGCAAACGGCAGTCAGTCCCTGCATAGTCTGCACTAGTTCATTCTTGGTGTCATGGGTGAAACACTTGATTCGATTTGCTACATGTCCTGAAGAAGCCTCTTGGAAAATCAACAGGAAAGTCTCCAGGCTGGTTGACTGGGGATCCTGAACAGCTCGATATGGATCGTTCATGCGCTTATCTTACCCCTTCCCAGATACATTCATTAAATTCCACCAGTTGAGGATGATTTGGATGAACTTAGCAGTGTCATGACATCCTCTGAGCTTCAATGTAGCCACAACCTTTTCTTTGAAGACCTTCAAGACATGCTGCACATTTTGTAGTTGAAGTCGTGAGGGGTTGACAGCAAATTTAGTGAGGGGAGTAGTCTTCAGAATACTGCCTTTCTCTGACTCGTACAGTTCCTTGACGTCAGCAAATGATGCTGTTGTTTTATTGTCAAGACTGATCTTCTGGCACTTCTCACTAATCCAGTTGTTGCGGATGCACTTCAGAAGATGCACTGTGTCAAAAAGGAGAAACCAGACATGATCTTTGTCAAGAGGATGCTTGGCTGTGGCACGGCAATCACCCGGAAAATCAAACAGCTTACAGTACTGCTGGTTTATCTTGTGGTTGTTTGTGATAGACCCGATGACACGCCCACCTGCCCTCTCAACAGCAGCTGTCGCCTTCTTCACACGCTCAAGCTGGTATGCTGCTGTGAGTTTGTGGACGGGTGTCACAGAAATCATAATACTAGGTCCTCTGTGCAGCGACTTCATCATAATACATAACATAGAAGTGGCCTTGCAGTCTAGCTTGTTCACTGCCATGCCACTCAGAACTCCACCAGAAAATGCAACAGTTGGCCGAATCTATACTTCATCTATCAAGAGAAATACATTCTTCTGCTGCAGTGTCTTCACTTTGGCAAATCTTTCCCTCATCACCTGATCCTTGTCAATATATGAAGTGATGTATTGCAGCTTGCGTTTGCTTGGCAGGACCAAAAAGTCTCTGAGCTGTTCATAACTACACTTGGGGTATGATTCAAGAGCAAAACAATAATCACTCATGGAAAACTCACAAATGAAAAATCTGTCAGAATCAACAACAAAGTTATTACGTGGTGGTAGCACATCAAGCCACTTCTGTCTTTCATAACGGTCTTTTGGCAGTCGAAACACTCAACACCTGTAATCCTTGTTATAATTACCGTTGCAGTTCACAACACCACACTTATTCGGCATTTTGAATACACAAAATCAGCAAGAACCTATGTAAACAAACATTATCCACTTCTAAATGCAGACA
Source organism: Oratosquilla oratoria (assembly GCF_046742065.1). Lineage (NCBI taxonomy): Eukaryota > Metazoa > Arthropoda > Malacostraca > Stomatopoda > Squillidae > Oratosquilla > Oratosquilla oratoria. Next base: position 46,704,273 of record NC_134812.1, read on the forward strand.
CACGCGAAAGACGCACCGACACAACCTTACACCTCCACTGCTCGTAGCACACTGGACTGGACTCCGCTAGCGGCGCCAGGAATCTGGGTGTGCACGTCCTGTGTAATAGTAGTCATATATATATATATATATATATATATATATATATATATATATATATATATCATATATATGTATATATATAATGTTTATATATATATATGTATATATATAATGTTTATATATATATACATATATATATATATATATATATATATATATATATATATATATATATATATGCACACTGAATGGTTCCCAGTGATCAATTAATATCTTTTTCAATCACATATCCCTTTTAATTCCATGCCATCGCAAACGAGACTGAGAGTCGCTCGAAAGAGGCATCCGTTGGAAATTGAAACGTGGACGAGCCGAGGATTTGAACCCAGCTAACTCATAACAAAGTTACAGTGACGTAAACCAATACGCTATCAAGAGAGATATAAGTTGAGTACGACTTTCGTATATTTGTATGCTCGAATTACATACACCTACACGAAATATCGCGTTCAACCCATCTCCGCCATGATAGAGCATTGGACGTATGTGCACGTGGGAAAGTTATACATACACACTGAATGGTTCCCAGTAATCAATTAATATCTTTTTCAACCACATATCACTTTTGTTTCCATGCCATCGCAAACGAGACTGAGAGTCGCTCGAAGGAGGCATCCGTTGGAAATTGAAACGTGGACGAGCCGAGGATTCGAACCCAGCTAACTCATAACAAAGTTACAGTGACGTAAACCAATACGCTATCAAGAGACATATAAGTTGAGTACGACTTTCTTATATTTGTATGCTCGAATTATATACACCTACACGAAATATCGCGTTCAACCCATCTTTGTCATGATAGAGCATTGGACGTATGTGCGCTTGGAAAAGTTATACATACACACTGAATGGTTTCCAGTGATCAATTAATATTTTTTTCAACCACATATCCCTTTTAATTCCATGCCATCGTAAACGAGACTGAGAGTCGCTCGAAGGAGGCATCCGTTGGAAATTGAAACGTGGACGAGCCGAGGATTTGAACCCAGCTAACCCGTAACAAAGTTACAGTGACGTAAACCAATACGCTTTCAAGAGATATATAAGTTGAGTACGACTTTCTTATATTTGTATGCTTGAATTACATACACCTACACGAAATATCGCGTTCAACCCATCTTCGTCATGATAGAGCATTGGACGTATGTGCGCGTAGGAAAGTTATACATACACACTGAATGGTTCCCAGTGATCAATTAATATCTTTTTCAACCACATATCACTTTTGATTCCATGCCATCGCAAACGAGACTGAGAGTCGCTCGAAGGAGGCATCCGTTGGAAATTGAAACGTGGACGAGCCGAGGATTCGAACCCAGCTAACTCATAACAAAGTTACAGTGACGTAAACCAATACGCTATCAAGAGAGATATAAGTTGAGTACGACTTTCGTATATTTGTATGCTTGAATTACATACACCTACACGAAATATCGCGTTCAACCCATCTTCGTCATGATAGAGCATTGGACGTATGTGCGCGTGGGAAAGTTATACACACTGAATGGTTCCCAATGATCAATTAATATCTTTTTCAACCACATATCACTTTTGATTCCATGCCATCGCAAACGAGACTGAGAGTCGCTCGAAGCAGGCATCCGTCGTCCAATGCTCTATCATGGCGGAGATGTGTTGAACGCGATATTTCGTGTAGGTGTATGTAATTCGAGCATACAAATATACGAAAGTCGTACACAACTTATACATCTATTGATAGCGTATTGGTTTACGTCACTGTAACTTTGTTGCGGGTTAGCTGGGTTCGAATCCTCGGCTCGACCACGTTTCAATTTCCAACGGATGCTTCCTTCGAGTGACTCTCAGTCTCGTTTGCGATGGCATGGAATTAAAAGTGATATGTGGTTGAAAAAGATATATCATATGTATATATGTGTATATATATAAATATGTATATATGAATATATATATATTCATATATATATATAATATGGATGTATGAAGCATGCGTATCTACCCGGTAAACCTATATATCAATTAAGAGCTCTCAAGTCTTAATCAATGTGTATGGGGAAATCCGAAAAAAAAAAATCCAATAAGTCACCTCTAGACCCTCCTTCGTCTTCCAAATGAACAGCCAAGGCGTCTCCTCACCCCTTCAAGTGGCAGAGACACTGACGAGATGCGAGTGAATATGACTTCATAACTGCCTCTCTAGGGCAGGATTATTTTTTCCACTGTGTTGAACTTCTTTCATCCTGTCGTTTATTTCTTTTTCTCTTTTTCATTTTTTTCTTTTTCTCGTTGCTCCTTATTCCTGTCTCTTGTCCTACACCCACCACCTGCCTTCCCGTTTTTAATTTTGTCAAATACGAAAAACTGAAGCTTTGACAGCACACATGGTCACGTGATTACGTCATCTCAATAAATTAATCCCTTTTATACCTGATGACATTTCTCCGGTTACATGATTAGGCTGCCTCCAGACTATTCCACTCATAACTGTAGCACCCCTTCCGTACCTGATAGTACTCTTACCATTATTCTGGATACCACTGGTCCACTGGGAGAAAGTTGACCAAATCGTATTTTCGCATTTTATCTCTTAATTGAAATACATTCCGTCGTTGAACACGATGAACAAGATGAACATAATAATGCACTAAATGCCATGGGTTATTTTTCAAATCTCGGTTTATCTGCTTGTAATTTGTTTGTTTTTGGTAAATTTGTTGTTTTAGAGAGAATTTTCAAATGTATCTTCTCCATTGATCCTCAATAGCTACGGTAGATGAAATATAATAATTATGGCTGGCTGTTTGAATGACTGACAACGGCTGTAGCTAAGTTCGGCGGCGGCATAATTGTGATATGTCTGTTTTTGTATCAGGAAAGTCTTTGGCACCTCACAATCATCTTGTCTCGTCGCATTTAACCTTGAATATTTTGTGCCTTGGGTTGCCTATTCTAAAACAATACTATGTTTATTTTCGTAGTGAATAGTAGAAAAATTAAATTATTTAATTTGCTTGAAGCCCCCCCCCTTTTTTTAGTCATATGTAAGTGGCCCGTGGTTTTACATCATTGACCCCTCACACGTCGTCGGCTGAAGAAATTCATTTGGCATTAACTGGGATAATATATATCATTGACATCACAGTGTTGATAGGATCGTCACATACAGCTAAATAATATATTATGGCGGCAGCCAGAATAAAGTAATGTTTCATTCGGCATAGAAGGGTTTAACTTACTTCTCTATTCTCCTCTGAGCTCATTTCCATCACTTCTCTCGTACTTATTTGGCTTATTTTTCATGTTTTTCTTTCATACATTATTTACTTCTCCCTCCTACCCCAGCCCCTTCCCCTTTATGTATACGTAACACGTTTGATTAAGATTTGTCTCGTCGGCGTGCCAGGCAAGTTACCCTGATGGAGTGTGCAGTCAAGACCGCGCACTCTATCACGACCTGTTGGTCGTATGCAGCCTGGCGCATCTTTATTTCTCACTTAACATCATTGTCGTAAGAAACGTTCGCATTTGTAAAACCTACGCTCAATACGCAGTGAACAGAGCAAATGAAAGTGGTGAAATTTGATAAAAATAAAAGAAGTACACATAGTAAACTAGAGCAACAAGTGAAGAGCAGTTACGTCGAATCCAACATGAAACCATGTTTTGTTGCAAACTGCGAGCGTTTTCCTGCACGTATAGACAAAGATGGAAGAGTGGGTGTATGTTTATGGATGTCGGAAACATAGAATTGGGGCTGTGACTGGGCTACGTCACATCTGCTAAATACTCAGAACATAATCATCAAGAGGCAAGTCAATTTTTAAAGTCAGATTAATTGAATCTAACTTATTCAATAGTTGTATATCACCAAAAGCATAAGATATGAAAATGCCCCCCGAATATATACATACATACATACATACATACATACATACATACATACATACATACATACATACATACATACATACATAAATATATATATATATATATATATATATATGTATATATATATATGTATATATATATATATATATATATATATATATATATATATATATATATATATATATATATATTTTGCAACCACATTAACTTTTTACTTATAATTCCATGTCATCACGAACGAGACTGACAATGCGCTCTTCGGAGACATATACGGAAACTGATACGTCTCCGACGAGCGCACTGTCAGTCTCGTTCGTGATGACATGGAATTAAAAATAAAAAGTTAATGTGATTGAAAAAAGATTAATATCTGCACGGGGACCATTCAATATGTGTATGTGTATATATATATATATATATACATATATATATATATATATATATAATATATATAGATATATATATATATATATATATATATATATGTGTGTGTGTGTACAATATGAACATAAAGTAAGGAGATAGAGGGAGAGCAAGAGGGGAACAAAGTCATTTTGTAGGTTCATGAAAATTTCATGGACCCCAAGCATTTGCTTGTCAAAGTAGTTTTGAAAAGAACAGCTTTCAGTGCTTGGATTTTTTTTTTTTTTTTATGTCGCTTTCATTACACTGATAAGAAATTGTAAACATTCATCATCAGTTACAAAGATTTTCCGAGGAAGGTACAGAAAATTTCAATATTTACTAATTTGATATTCAAAATACCTGTAATACAAACAACATATGACGAACTATACATTCAACATAGACATAATCTAATGCTAACTTCATTCAAGAAAAATAGAAAAAAGAAAATAAAAAAGAGTGGCAAAACCTATACTTTTAGGTCATAGTGATTTTGACACCTGCAGAATGGAAAAATAACAAGGAGTGTATGTGAAATGGGGTAAGATTATGACATGTTTTTAAAGTAATAAAAATGTTTTGGAAGGAAATTAAAAGAGGAAGAGGAGGCGAATCATATAGAGAACAAAAGGTAAAAGGTGTAGATAGAGAGATAATAATGGAAGAGAAGGCAGTAGGAGGAAGATGGGAAGAGTATTTTAGGGAGTTGCTAAATGTGAAGGAGGATATGGAGGGAAAGGTAGTTGCAGTGGGAAGTGCTAAGAAAATGACCATGATGAGTGAGGGAAATGGAGGAGAAATAAGGAAAGATGAAGAGAAGGCAGTTGTTAAGATGATGAAAACAGGTAAGGCACCTGGTCTGGATGGATGTCACGCAGAATGTCTGAAAAAAGGAGGTACAGTGATGGTGGACTGACTGGTGAGGTTATTTAATGTTTGTTTAAGAGAGGATAGAGTACCGGAAGACTTGAGGAATGCCTGTATAGTTCCATTTTACAAGGGAAAAGGCGACAAGTGTGAGTGTAGTAGTTTCAGAGGGACCAGCTTTTTAAGTGTAGTTGGGAAGGCTTATGGGAGGGTCTTGATTGAGCGGATTAGGAAAGGAACAGAAGGAGTAATAGGTGAGGAACAGTGTGGGTTTAGGACAGGTAGAGGTTGCGTGGATCAGATTTTTGTGGTAAGAGAGATATGTGAGAAAGCTATAGGAAAAGGTAAGGATTTTTTTGGGCTTTTATGGATTTGGAAAAGGTAGAATGTAGATTGAGAGGAGCAAGTAAATACCTTGGTGGATTAAAAAGTATAATGAGAAATAGATATTTGGGAATGGATGCTAAGAGGAGACTGTATGAAGGAGTGATTGTGCCGACAGCACTGTATGGAGCAGAAACATGGAACATAAGAGAGGAAGAGAAAAGGAGTTTGAATGTGTTTGAGATGAGGTTCCTGAGATGTATGATAGGGGTAACTAGGCTGGATAGAGTGAGAAATGAGGAGGTGAGGAGGAGAACGGGGCTGGAAAGGGAGCTAGGAAATAGGGTTGATGAATGAGTATTGGGATGGTTTGGACACATGGAAAGAATGAGTGAAGAAAAATTAGTAAAAGAGGTGTGGAAGGCAGAGATAGAAGAAGTTAACATGAGGGGGTGACCAAGGGTGAGATGGATGGATGGGGGTAAAAGGGGCATTGGGAAAGAGGGGAATGTTTTTTTTTTTTGGGAAGGACGGGAGAGGACAGAAGACAGGGGTGAGTGGAGAAGGGTTGTGTATGGATGATGCTTTTATGCATGAGGTGGAGTGGGTGGGGGATGGGGGTGAGGAGTATATGTGAAAAATAAATTGACGCAGCCCGAAGGGATTTCTCCCCGTCTCCTTTTCTGCATGAAGCGGCCTTGCTGTGGATGTGCTGTGTCTTGCGACACTGCTTCTGACCCAGGGCAGTGGACAAGGTGCAGGGATGATCCGTCATCCAGGAGGTGCCAAGATAAGAGGGAGGGAAGAGGGTAGAGGGGAGTGGAGTATGTAGGGGATGGAATGGGTGGGAGAGGTTTTTATGCCTTTGTCTTTTGATTACCTCTCTTGTAAGGGGGAAAGAGCCTTTGGTATATGTATGTATGTATGTATGTATGTATGTATGTATGTATGTATGTATGTATGTATGTATATATGTATGTATGTACGTATGTATGTATATATGTATGTATGTATGTGCATTTTATCAATAATCCTTTATCCTACCCACAACTAGTGAGACTTTACTACATACTTATTCCTCCTTTTTCATCACAATACCACACACTCTACTTGAATGTCCGATTTACAAAACAATCCACAACAATGCCTACTCTGTTATCTACCCCGTAAACAGGAATGACACTACACTATATCCTGAGCAATAAGACACCAATATTTCTGCCACCTCTAAACAACTTCCTACAAAAAAAGAAAAGAAAAAGAAAAAGAAACCTTTAACCAAACTAGAACACCCTCGACTAACTAGATCAAGACATGAAATGTAGTATTACGAGCAATAACGGCGTGAGATATTCTATACATAGTATATGATTTATGATATTTAATATGTTATATATGATACATTATATACAACATATATGTAATACAATACATTATGTATACTATCAAATATATATTATATATGATATACAATATGTGATATATAATATATAATGTATAATATATAATATATAATATATAACATATAATATATAGTATATAATATGCAATACATAATATATAATATATAACATATAATATATAATATATAACATATAACATATAATATATAATATATAATATATAATATATAATATATAATATATAATATATAATATATAATATATAATATATAATATGTAATATATAAAATATGATATATAATATATAATATATAATATATAAAATATGATACACAATATATAATATATAATACATAATATATATAATAATATAATACATATATTATATTATATATATTATATATATATATATATATATATATTATATTATTATGTATTATATATTATATACATATTATATAATATATATATAATAATATAATATATATAATATACTCTATAATATATTATAATACATAATATATAATATACAATAATATATAATACATATATAATACATAAATAATATATATATAATATATAATATATATAATATATAATATATAATATATAATATATTATATACAATATATAATATATAATATATAATATATGATATATGATATATAATATGTAATATATAGCATACGAATGTATGATATATGATATATAATATATAGTATAAAGTATAGAAGATATAATATATAATATATAATATGTAATATAAAATATATCATATATAATTTATAATATACAATATATAATATATAATATATAATATATAATATATAATATGTAATATATAATATATAATATATATATAATATATATTATATAATACATGATATATAATATATAACATATAATATATAAAATATATTATATAATATATAATATATGATATATAGTATATAATATATAGTATATAATATATAGCATATATTATATAATACATAAGATATATAATATATAATATATGATATATAATATATAATATATAATATATAATATATAATATATAATATATAATATATAATATATAATATATAATATATAATATATAATATATAGTATATATTACATAATATATGATATATAATATATAATATATAATATATGATATATGATATATATGTAATATGTAATATTCAATATATAGTATATAATATATAATATATAGTATATAGTATATAATATATAATATATAATATACAATATAATAATATAATATATGATATATAATACATAATATATAATACATAATACATGATATGATATATGATATATAATATGTAATATATAATATATAATATATAATATATGATATATAATATAATATATATAATATAATATATAATATACAATATATAAAATATAATACATAATATATAACATATGATATATAATATATAATATATAATATATAACATATAATATATAATATATAATATATAATGTATTATCTATAATGTATAGTATATAATATATAATATATAATATATAATATATAATATATAATATATAATATATAATATATAATATATAAAATACAATATATAATATACAACATACAATATATAATATATAATATAGAACATATAATATATAATGTATAATATATAATGTACAATATATGATATATAATCCATAATACTGTATATTATATATGATATACAATAATTGACATATATGATATGTAACATACTGTATGATACATAATATGTAATATACATTATGTAATGCATATGTAATGTGTAATATGTAATATATAATGCATAATGTGAATTATATAATATACAAGAAATAACAGACAATAGACAACAGTACTTTCTCTCAGGCAAACGCCATTCAAAGGTGGAAGAAATGCGCAACAGTTATGCTGCCGTGAAAGCTGCCAAGATAGTTGTCAAGATGGCCATTGCTGAAGCTAAACTCCGGCATTGAGACAGCAAGGCTCAGAACAGTCAAGGGGACCTAACAGAAATGTGGAACAACTAGACCAGAGCCCCATCGCTTCAGATGGCAGTGCTCAGGACTTTGCAAGAGAAGAGCCAGGCTTCCTACATCATTTTCCTGCTGCCAACACCACAGCTGAGTTCTCCATGGCGTAGCAACAGCTAGGACAGGAGAAAGAAAGCGACATGAACCTGTCTCCCCAACCCAGCGGCAAGGATGCACCTCTTACCCAATTCGAACTAACCCGAACACTGACCATGATCCGAAGGACAAAGTCATCCCCAGGAGGTGGCAATCATGTACCCACTCCTCAAGAAGCCACTAGCTCTCTTCCTGAAGACAGTTTTGAGCTTCTTTAACAAATGTTGCAATGAAAGATTAGTGCCCCTAGTTTGGAAGAAAGCCATTGTTGTAACACTCCCAAAGGAGGACAAGGAAGCAGAGCAATAGTTACCGTGTGATCTCACTTACTTCCCACCAGGGTGAACTGAACGAGAGGATCACCCAAACATGACTGCACCATTTCATAGACAAAAAGAGACTTCTCCCTAACTTTCAAATAGGATTTAGAAGACGAGGCACCACGGACCATCGAGTTGGGGTACACATGAAGAAAGCCCAGAAGAAGGAAATGTTGACCTACTTTTTTTGACGTCGCAAAAGCATTTGGCATAGTTTGGAATGCAAAGCTTCTGTACCAACTGAAGCAGGCAGGAATGCCACTCAACTTCTTCTGTTTCATGGACTCCTTTCTCACAGATCGTGTTATAACCATCTGTTGGAGAAGAACCACCGCCACAAAGGAAATTGTCGATTTGGATATTCTCCAAGGACCAGTTAACACCTTACTCCTGTTCATCCTGATGATATCCGGGGTAGAAAGGAAGCTGAGGAAGGACACCATAATCACTGCCTTTGTGGACGATGGGGAATGATAATGTGTTGTAGCTCGCAGAAAAATTGAATCACATCAAAAGTCAGCCATCAGGGTCTTCCAGGAGGATGTGAACAACACAGTGCAGTATTTGGAGGACATGACTGTCTACATGCCAATACTGCAAGCAGCGCGACGCATCTCCGACCACCTCCATATCACCACCAATGCGATACTAGCCATACCATCAAACTCCGTATGGGGATTAGATTATCTTCCAAAGCAACGGGCAATGGACCAAATAAGTTTTCTTGGGAGTGATTTCTCTGTTGGGTTGATTTTGGAGGAGTTTGGTGAGGTTTAGCGCTGGAGTGTTTCTTTTGTGATCTGAGTGGGAATGTGTTTTTATATGGACGTTTTGCGGACCACCGTGGACAAGTTATTGTAGATGTTTTGAGTAGGATACTGCTGATACTATTTTCATGTTGCGTCTAATGGGTTGTGCCTGTGTGATACGGTTTGAGGGTTGAGAAGATGTGAGGATTCTTGCAGAGAACTGTGAGCCTACAATTCACATAGAGGAATTATTTTGGTTTCTGAGTGTACATGTTTTATTGGTGCTATTTTAGTGCAGTCAGTTATCATTCTTATTGATTTATTTCGACCTGTTTTTGATTTATTTGATTAATTGTTATATACTAGGCTGTGGATACACAGATAAGTTATTTTTATGAATTATTTGTATATAGTGATAGACATTGTATTTAAATGAGTTGGTTTTAGATATGAGTGCAGAGTAGAAATTCTGTAAGCTGTAAGCGTGGGTGTGACACTGGTGACAAAGGTCGAGAAGGTTAACCGGGGTGGGGGGATTAGTTCAATATAAAGACAGAAAAACGGAAGTGCTCTGTGGGCGGCGACATGTAGACGAAAAACATGCAGACAAACATAAGTAGGAGTGAAAAGGTTGGGTTCCCGGGTTGCTGTTATATGACATACGGAAATGAGCAAACAAGCTGTTAAACTAAACATATTTTAGAATATATTAGACGCTAAACATACATTACACATGAAACACTAGCAAGTATTAACATGTGAGTTTAGCACAGATGTTATGAGAAAGCGGATAAAGTAAGATAGGAGATATGTGGGCTGCGTGAAGGTTCAAGGAACACAATGGTAAGGGTATAGTGTATATACAGACAATAGACGAAATAGAGTTTGGGGAGGATGGGTGGGGAGAAAAACTGTATAGGCAGGGATGGCTTGACCTGGCCGGAGGTGGGGGTGGTGGTAAAAAGAAATAATAATAATAATAATAATAATAATAAAAAAAATGAGGTTAAGTTGTAGGTGTAAAAACCTAAGAACATGAGGCTGCAAGAGACCATAATGCTTACACTAGACAGTTCAATATCCATTACCGCCTATTATCCCTGTCCATGAAGTTATCTAATCTTCTTTTAAAACAACCAATTGTTGGGGACGGTTAGAAACAATGAGAGACTCGAGCTACATCCAAGGAGCGCGTCATGCGTAGGCCAGGGGTTCCGTCCGGGCGCGGCAGTCGACGGGGCCATAAGTAGCTCGGCGCCAAATCGCTCAAGGGTAAATATGCGTACTGAGCTGCTGGCCGCGCCACAGGAAGTCAGGAAAGGAAGGAGGAGGAGGGAGAGAAGACGAAGTAGAAGAAAAAGACTAGGTGGAGATGATAAAGAAACAGTAGGGCAGAAGAAAAGGGAAGGGGGAATAGTAGAAGAGAAAGAATCAAAAGAAAAGGAGGAAGAAAAGGATAAGGAGGAGGAGGAGAAGAAGAAAAAGAAGAAGAGGAAGAAAAAGATGGATAAAAAGAAGAGGACGAAGAAGAAGAGGAAGATGAGGATAACGAAGAAGCAGTAGAGGAGAAAAAAAAGGAAGAACAAATAGTAGAAGTGAATCAAAACAAAAAGGAGGAGGAGGAAAAGAAAAAGAAGAGGAAGAAGAAAAATAAGAAGAGGAAGAAAAAGGATAAAAAGAAGAGGACGAAAAAGAAGAAAGAGATGAGAATGAAAAATCATAAGAAGTAACATAATTAAAAAGAAACAAAAGAAGAGAGGAGAAAAAGGATTCAGAAGAAAAGAAGGATAAAAAATAGATATAAAGAAAACAGAAGAAGCAGAAGGAAAACAAGAGGTAGAAGGTAGGTGTCGATGGACATGTGGGCAAGAAAGGGAGAATATTGTTAGAACAACGCTTTGACAAAAGGGGTATCAACAAAGGAACAGGCAGATTCAAAAAGAGAAAAATAAAGAGAGGAAGACCAATATAAACTGTAGAAAAGATAAAAAGAAGAAGAGAGGGGGGGGGGAGAGGAAATAGAGCAAGTGATCAAAGTGAGGAAGGGAGTGAGTAGGCGTTGTGGCGGGAAATGGTCTCGGAGGAGGGCGGAGAGAGTGATGACGCAATGGTCAGATTACTGCCTGAGGCTTCGTGATACAAGTGGCGTCCCGTTGCTCATGCTCGTGAACTCGGTGTTCAGAATCCCAGTAATCATATACTCGCTTGCTCACTGACCTACTGTTCTTAAAGCCATGACAAATGATGTCACCTAAGGCACTATACCCAATGACCTTTACTCATATACTTACAAATCACAGTTCTCTGTGATCGTTGCTCATGCATCTAGTACTTCTCCAAGTACTTTCTCTTTCTGAGTCGTATTACATATTAATGTCAACTATTATTTATAAGACAGCTGATTTCTATGTGCGATGGCATCTCTCAGGGAGAAAACAAAGAAGATACCCAGGGATGATATCGGGGCAGAGAGTAACCACAAAATAGAGAAGAGCCGGGGGAAAGAAAATTGGAATATGCAAAAAGAATGAAGAAAACAAACAGGAGTACTCGTTCAAGGAGATGCAGAGTGTACCAAAGAAAAAGGTGTTGTACGAGGAACATAAGAACATAAGATTGTAGGAGACTGCAAGAGACCATAAGGCCTGCATTAGGCAGTTCCATGTCTATTACCACCTATCATCCCTATCCATAAAGTTATCTAACCTTCTCTTACAACGACCAATACTCTCGGCACTCGATACAGGAAGCTAGACTGGTGGAGATGTATGGCAAGTGCAACAGCAGTAAGGTGTGTAGCAACAACGACTGAGAGTTTGAAGGTGGGGATGAGACTGCTCTAAGGGTTAATGTCGAGGTCTTTCTTGCGTCCAGTGGTGATGAACGGATTGACAGATGATATTATGTAGGTGACCCCGTGTACAGGGATATGTGCGGATAACAATGTGACATATGGTGACAGCCGGGAGATAGTCGAGGAGGAGCTGGAGAGGTGGAGGTATTCAATAGAGGAAAGGGGAATGAAGATAAACAGGAGAAAGTCTGAGTAGTTGTGTGTAAATTACAGAGATGACGGGGGGGGGACGATGAAGCTGCAAGTTATAGATGTAGTAAAGATCGTTGAATTCAAATACTTGGGGTCAACTGTACAAATTAGTGGAGAGTATGAGAATGCAGGCTGAATGGAGTGGGTGGAGGAGGGTGACGGGAGTGATTTGAGACGAAAAAGTTTCAGCAAAAATGAAAGGGAGAGTATAAGGCCTGCCATGTTGTCTGGTATGAAGACTGCACCAATGACAAAAAGACAGGAGGTACAACTGGAAGTAACATAATTGAAAATGTATTTTTTTCTACTGGGATTAACGTGGCTTGACAGAATTTGAAATGAGCATAACAGAGGGACAGCACACATGTGTTACTTTGGGGATAAAGCTAAAGAATGCGAGACTGAAATGATTTGGCTATGTGGGGAGTGATGAGGAGTTTGTAGGAAAGAGGATACGATACTAGATATGGATTCGTCAGGCAGGAGGAAGAGAGGAAGATTGGAGGGTTTATGGATGTCGTGAAGAAGGACATGCGGGTGGTGGGTGTAACTGGAGAGACAGAAGACAGAGTAAGGTGAGGGCTGGTGGCCCGCTGTGGCGAACCCTAATGGGCGCAGACATAAGAAGATGATTCACCCAAAAGAGATAATGTAGCTCTAATGTATTTGGATGATAAAAAAGCTTTAGATATTGACCCACACAAGATGCTTCTAACTGAACTCAATCTGTATGGTATGAAAGGTAACCTGCGAGGCTTGATTAACAGTTGGTTGAAGAATTGTAAACAGAAAGTAGTTGTGAATAACAAAATTTCTGAAAAAAAACCCACATGTGTCGTTCCTCAGGATTCCGTTCTTGGGTCACTTCAGTCCATATGACAGATCACTGTATCAAAATTTGCTGATGGTACTGAGCTGTGGAATAGCAAATGATCAGTTGACTCAACTGAGAATTCAAGAAGATTTACATAATCTAGAGCAATGGTCTGAAAACTGTATAATGAAATTTAATCCAAGAAATATTTAAGTTATGGGTATAGGTAAGAATCGCATAAGCGCAGCGGCACGTTATTACTGAAAAGAAAAAGTGAAGGGAGAAAAAGACCAGTAGTGACTCAAAGTCAATGACATAAGGTTTGAAAGGGTACAGGGACAAACTACAAAACTGATACCGAATATCAGAAGAAAAAAAATCCTAAACATCTAATCCTACTTACCCTGAAAAGCGAAGACCCAAGAGGGAATTTGATACTGATCTTAATAGATTAAAGGTGATTGATATCAAAGCTGAAAGATATCTACTAGATGTTTACCAGAAGAGAAATAATGATCTCCATCTGTCAGGATGTAGAGTTGAGGTGGCGGCACATTAGGCATTTCTCGCTAGCATGCTACATGTTTTTGCTCCTTCGTTTTAGAAGAAACGACTTCTGTTACGATCATTTGTTTTTCAAATTTCCAAATGTCAAATTACTCTTGCGTCAAATAGTGAGAAGCTGAATGACAAACTTAGAGTTAAACTTATACGAATGTTAGGCACATTGTTGAGATGTTCTTACAGAAGTCTAGAATTGTAACCGAAGTCGTTTCTACTCAAACGAAGTAGCAAAAGCAAGTAGCATGCTAGCCTAGTGTACCGCCACCTTTAGCGTAGAAGTAGCTAGAAACAATGTCGCCAACCGTGTCGTCAGTAAAAGGAATAAAGTTTCTTCTAAGTATGCTGGAGTGTAATACAGCTCGAGGTTTTAAGATATGTTTGAATAATTCCTCAAACATTATCCTGTAACGGCTGCAGACTTGGCCGCACGGAAGCCTAGTGAATGCCATGTCGAACTCATGTGCAGGCGG
This sequence comes from Oratosquilla oratoria, assembly GCF_046742065.1. Classification (NCBI taxonomy): domain Eukaryota; kingdom Metazoa; phylum Arthropoda; class Malacostraca; order Stomatopoda; family Squillidae; genus Oratosquilla; species Oratosquilla oratoria. Next base: position 46,719,340 of record NC_134812.1, read on the forward strand.
TCGTGAGTTCGATTCCTGAGACCTGCTGCGGACTTGATTGCTGCGTTGGTTCCCGG
>NC_134812.1:46724395-46734395 GCF_046742065.1 Oratosquilla oratoria
GATTTAAACACTTTCATCAGGATAGAAACCACAAGAAAGGTGGGGGTGTTCTATTGTACGTTAAAAACAATGTTCATGCTTGTGTTTTAGAGAAAGTGAAACAGGATGCATATGATAGTTTGTGGGTTGAGTTAACCCAAACAAATGGACAAAAAATGAATATAGGTGTAATATATAGGCCAAAGACATTATCATTAGCAGACGACAAACTGATATTTCAAGAACTGTCTAGTTTCTGCAACCGGGACTTATTGATAATGGGTGATTTCAATTTTACTGACATTGATTGGATGACCCTTGAACATGGCCATATAGGTAGTCGCTTGTTTGATTTTCTTGGTGACAATTACTTAATTCACCATGTAAAAGAGCCCACAAGATATGGAAACTTACTCGATCTTTTGATCACTAGCCGCGAAAGCATGGTAACTGATGTAGAAGTCGGTGAATCTGTTGCAAATAGCGATCACAACCTAGTTAGATTCAAACTCCTAAACAATTTTAGAATAGATACTTGTGTTTCTAAAATACCCGATTTCAGTAAAGCTCAGTTCATGGGACTACGTCAGGAGCTTCAGCTTACAGATTGGGAGGCAAAATTAAACGAAAGACCTGTAGATCAGATGTGGGAAATATTTCAAAATACGCTCACTAAGATGATTCAAACTTACATTCCTTTTAAGGACAGACGTCCCCCAAATCAGGCTCGCCCAAAGTAGTTCGACAAAGAAACTGAAAAAAAGTATTACTAAAAAGAGACAGGCTTATAAGAAATATAAGTGCTCGGGTGCATCTAATGACTATGAAACTTATGTATCAATACAGAGAGATTTAAAAAAGACAATAAGAAAAAGAAAACGACAATACGAAATGAACATTGCTGATAAATCCAAAGAGAATCCCAAAGAATTCTATAGTTACATTAGAGATAAAAAGGTTGTTAGGAATCACATTGGTCCACTATTATCTGCTGACGGTCAACTTGAATATTCAAATGAAGGAATGTATAATATCTTAAGCAATTATTTTAGCTCGGTATTCGTAAACGAAACACCTCAAAGTGAATTCCAAACTGAAACCTGTGAAAAGTCTAGGGTAAACTTACTCACTACGGTAAATATAACAAAAGAAAAAATTAAAAGGTGTATAGACAAACTCAAAGTTAATAAAACACCAGGGCCTGACGGTTGGCATCCAAGAATCTTAAAGGAAATGAAAAATGAGATTGTTGTTCCATTAGAAATTATTTTCAAGAAATCCATCATATCCGGAGATGTCCCAAGAGAATGGAAGCTAGCTAACGTTACTCCCATATTCAAAAAAGGTGACAAAAAGAAACCAAATAACTATAGGGTTATAAGTTTGACTTCAATCGTAGAAAAAATAATGGAAACTATCATCAGAGATGCTATCGAACATCATTTAGAAAGTAACCGTTTGATAAATGATAGCCAGCATGGTTTCAGACGGAAACGTTCTTGCGTGACTAACTGTTGCTCGAATTCTACAACACAGTTATCTCGAATTATGACAAAAGAAACAATATAGATTTAGTATATCTAGACTTTGCAAAAGCTTTTGATACCGTACCACACGAAAGACTACTTACTAAATTAGCTTTGCATGGAATAAGTGGTAGCCTATTAGGTTGGACTAGTAATTGGTTGAATGGTCGAAAACAGAGAGTTGTTTTAAATGGAAAAACTTCTGGATGGAAAAGTGTTGCAAGTGGAGTTCCTCAGGGTTCCGTTCTTGGGCCACTTCTATTCATAGTATATATAAATGATATTGACCATGGACTAAAATCTACTGTTTCCAAATTTGCTGATGATACAAAACTGTGCGGAGTGGCAAATGATCACTCAAACCAATTAGATATTCAAGAAGATTTAGATAAATTACAGCAATGGTCTGAAAAGTGGCTAATGAAATTTAGCACAAATAAATGCAAGGTAATGCACATAGGTAAAAATAACAGTAAGTACGATTACAAGTTATTTGGAAATTCGTTATCAAAAGTGGATAGTGAAAAAGATCTCGGCGTAATTATCAGTAACGACCTCAAATCATCCAAGCAGTGTATTTCAGCCTCTGAGAAAGCAAATAAGATTCTGGGACTGATTGCGTGATCTTTTGATTTCAAAAGTCCATCACTCATTAACAAGCTATATAAATCGTTAGTTCGTCCACATTTGGAATATGCTGTTTCCGTATGGTCACCGAATCTCATTAAAGACATTGACAGACTGGAAAAAGTACAACGGCGAGCCACAAAACTGATTCCAAATATCAAAAATAAATCATACGAAAATCGAGTAAAACATATGAATCTGTTTTCCCTAAAAAAGCGTAGACTCAGAGGTGACTTGATACAGGTCTTTAAAATTCTAAAGGGAATTGACAAAATCAAAAGTGACAAAATTTTCACATTGAATGAGAATCAGACAAGAAACAATGGTCTCAAACTGTCCGGAAATAGATTCAATTTGGAAGTAGGAAGAAACAACTTTGCCAACCGTGTAGTTAATGAATGGAATAAACTTCCTGCACAGGTAGTGCAATGTAGTTCAGTTCGAAGCTTTAAGAATCATTTAGATAAATACCTAAGTAAGATGCTGTAATGATTATAATTTATCTTATATTATTTGTTTTTGTTTTGTTATCATTTTCTGTCTGATTTTCATTTATTATTAGTTATATGTCAATTTATTATTATTTACTATTTACCTGTTTGTTTATTATTTAAGTATACCTATGCATTTATTTATGTATTTCTTTTGTTATTTACATTATCATAGTTTTTATTTATCATTTTATTATTAATATGATTTTTTTTTCGCATCCGACCTAGATATGGATCAAAAGGTCTCCTGTCGGCATGCTCCGCCTTTGTAATCCTTTGTAGTCGATTCCCCGCATATTCATATGTGTTCCTCTCAATATTGGTGTATTTGAGTTGATGAATAATCATATTTCATTTTCGTTCGTCTCAGTTTTATTTAGGTTTACTTTTTCAAAATAAAATGTTCGTAGTTTTTTTTTATTTGTTTATTAACCTCTTTTCGAGATTCTTCTATCTCTGATGATTTATCTGTGGATACTGGATTATTTCTTTCGTTGTAAGGAGTATGTGCATGGTCAATCAATAATTAATCAACAAATCCAGGACAGGGCAGATAGATATTGTGGCCGTTGCTCTCCATGAGGCGGATTGCTCCGTGGCGGCAGCAACCCAAAGCATCACAGCAGCAAACAGACGACACAGGAACGGTGAATGACGAGAGATTCTGTTGCTGCAGTGACGACATGCGCGCACACATACATTCTAACAAGATCAAACCCATCAGAGCACCGAGGACTGACCAATACAAGAACAGTGCTATTCCATCCATAGTTCGCACAATAAACTCATTATAAAACTTACACTAGGCATATCACTCTTATAATTACTGTATTACTCATAAAAGTACTCTATTGTATCATTGTCAGTGTATCACTGCTATCTCTATAAACCTATTATTATTATTATTATTATTATTACACACACACACACACACACACACACACACACACACACACACACACACACACACACACACACACACACACACACACACACACACACCACACACACACACACACACACACACGCACACACACACACACACACACACACACACACACACACACACACACACACACACACACACACACACACACACACACACACACACACACACACACACACACACACACACACACACACACACACACACACACACACACACACACACACACACACACACACACACACACGCACACACACACACACACACACACACACACTCACACACACACACACACACACACACACACACACACACACACACACACACACACACACACACACACACACACACACACACACACACACACACACACACACACACACACACACACACACACACAGACACACACACACACACACACACACACACACACACACACACACACACACACACACACACACACACGCACACACACACACACACACACACACACACACACACACACACACACACACACACACACACACACACACACACACACACACACACACACACACACACACACACACACACACACACACACACACACACACACACACACACACACACACACTTCAACGAATGGACGGCTTAGAGGACGTTCTGAAGAAAATTGAAGTTTTGTGGATCCCAACGCAAAGAGAAGTGCCTATTGTATTTACAGGGTGGGGGAAATTGCTCGTGGGGTAGTAGGAAAGTAGGGAAAGAGGAAAAGGGGAGGGATTACTGAGGGAAATGGAAGGAAATGAGGAAGGAGTAGACTTGGCCCAGACAGACAGGCGAAAGGTAAACAAAAGGCCCCCCGACGACGATGAAATGTCTAATAAAAATGTAAAGATTAGAAGTATAGATAAGAGCAATACAGTAGAAAGTGATGAGAATATTTTCCAGGGATTTAAAGAGGGTGGGGGGGACACAAACCCCCCCCGACTGACAAGACTAGAAGAGAAGGTCGATAAGATGATCGAGGACTTGGAGCGTAGGTTCGGTCATGTTAACAATATTATACGGAGAGTTGAAAAATTGGAAGAACTAGAGAAGGCGAACAAAAACTTAACTAAGGAAATTGAAGAATTAAAAAAACAGTTAAAAGAAGTAAAAGATGAGAATAAAGTCTTAAAGGAGAATAATAAGGAGAACAAGGAGGGTTGGAAAAAAATTCAAGAAAATAGCAAAGTTGCATTCACTGACATAATCAGACAGCAAATGAATGAACAAACTGAAAACTCAGTTATTAAAGTGATGAGACAGAAGGAGAATATAGTAAGAGACTTAGCAGACAAAAAGAAATGTATAATTATATTAGGAATGGAAGAGAAACATAACCCAGATAGAACCACAAGAATCAAAGAGGAAAATGAAAAAGTAAGAAATTTACTAGAATTAGTTCAGGAAGATGAACCAGAAATAATGAAACAAATCGAAGAGAAATTCAGGCTAGGGAAATATAGTACAGACAAGACCAGACCAATTAAGATTAAATTCAGGTCACAAACTACGGCTGAGAATATCTTATCCAAAACAGGGAAACTAGCAACAAGTGAACAATATAAAAAGGTATGGATAAAAAGGGAAATGAATAAAGAGGAAAGAGAGGAAGAAAAACAGAAAAGACTTGAAGCAAAGGAAAAAAACGAGATAAGAACGGAGTCAGAAAAAGAGAGATTCTATTGGAGAGTAGTGAATATGAAACTAAAGAAAGTCGACATACAAGAGAAAAACAAAAGGGAAACAGAGAACACAATGGAAGTGGCAGAAAACTAAGAGTGTCTTACACAAATATAGATGGATTAATAACAGGATTGAATGAGCTGAATGATTATTTGAAAGAAAAAGAACCAGACATAATGGGAATTGTAGAAACAAAATTAAAAGGTCCACTACCACCCAACAGTGTAGGACATGATGCATATAGATATTGGATTAGAAACAGAGTGAAAAAGGAAGGGGGTGGAGTTATGTTTCTGACTAAGAAGGATATAAACGTGAAGTGTGTCACATATGGAAAGAATACAGTAGAGATGATAATGATGGAAGTAGAAGACAGAGATAAGAAGAGCAGAAAGTTTGTGATAAATTATGTGCCCCCGAAAACAGCCTCATGGGAAGAGAGTGAACATAAAAGTATGTTAGAGGACACAAAGATAACATTAAACAAGATAATGGAAGAGGGAGGAAAAATAGTTATGATGGGCGACTTCAATTGCAAAGAAATCTACTGGGAAGAAATGACAGTAAAGGGTGGAGACGGCTCATGGGGAAACGCTCTACTTGAGATGGTTACTGACCATACAATGACACAATGGATACAGGAGAACACTAGGTATAGAAATGAAGAAGAGCCATCGAGACTAGACCTAGTAATTACATCCGAACCTAGAATAGTGGACAAAATTGAATATAAAACACCAATAAGTAAAAGTGACCACATATTGATTGAACTGGAACTTAATGAAGAAAAATATATGAAAAGAAATGAACAATATAGAAAAGGAAGAATGATGTATGAAAAAACAAACTTTGATAAAATAAGAGAATTCTTTCAAAAGGAAAACTGGGAAGAAATATACAAAGAAGAAACAACAGTAGAAGAGAAATGGAATATTTTGACAAAAATTTACAAAAAAGGAGTGGAAAAGTATGTCCCAAGACAAAAACAAGAAAAAGAATATGTAAAATGCTGGTACAACAAAAGCTGTAGGGAGCTAAAAGACAAAAGAGACAAAGCCTGGACCAGATGGAAAAAAGACAGAAGACCTGAAAAATGGAAAATATATACCTGTTATAGAAATGAATATGTACAAATGTGCAGAGAGGAAAAGAGAAAATATGAAAAAGATATCATAGAAAAGTGTAAAGATCAACCAAAACTATTCTACAGATTTGTAAACAATAAACTGAAAAACAAACAAGACTTGGAGAAATTAAGACAGGAGGGAGTTGAATACACTGAGGAAATGGAACTGGCGTAAATTATGAACAAACATTTTAAATCAGTGTTTATAAGGGAGAACATACAACCTGAAGAGAACGAATGGAAAGAGAAAGTCCCCCCTATAGAAGAAATAGAAGTAACAAAGAATGAAATATTAACACACTTGAGTAATCTTGATGTCAGAAAATCGCATGGACCAGATGAAATAGCAAACTGGATTCTGAAAGAATGCAGGAATGAACTGGCAGACAAAATACATAGCATACTAAATAGTTCCTTGAAAGAAGGAAAAGTTCCAGAAGATTGGAAAAAAAGCAAATATAGTACCTATATATAAAGGAGGAAATAAAGAAGAACCTACCAACTATAGACCAGTCTCTCTAGCAAGTACAATAGCAAAAATTTGTGAAAGAATTATCAAAAGTAGATGGGTAAAATATTTAGAAAAAAACAAAGTGTTAAATCCAAGGCAATTTGGATTCAGACAAGGACGATCATGCGTCACCAATTTAATATGTTTCTATTCAAGGCTAATAGATATAATACAAGAAAGAGATGGATGGGCGGACTGTGCATTTTTAGATCTAAAGAAAGCTTTTGACAAAGTACCACATAAGAAGTTGCTTAAGAAATTAGAAAATGAAGGAGGAATACAGGGCAAACTACTAAATTGGATGGAGGACTTTTTGCAAGAAAGAAAAATGAGAGTAGTGATAAGAAACCAGCACTCAAAATGGGATGAAGTAATAAGCGGTGTTCCGCAGGGAACAGTTCTGGCCCCAATAATGTTTGCTATATATATTAATGATATGGATGAAGGAATTGAAAGCTATATGAGCTTCTTTGCAGATGATGCAAAACTACTGAAAAGAGTGAAAACTGAAGAAGATTGTGAATCACTACAGAGAGATCTAAATAAAGTACAAGAATGGAGTAGGAAGTGGGAGATGGAGTTCAATACAAAAAAGTGTAGTATAATGGAATTTGGAAAAAGCAAAAACAGAATAACAGGAGGATATAAATTGGGAGAAGAAGGAATAAAAAAAGTAGAAAATGAGAAGGACCTGGGAGTCATTGTTATGAATAATATGTCACCTGAGAAACATATAAATAAGATTTTTGGAGAAACTTATAACCTAATAAGAACAATCAAAGTGGCATTTACATACCTGGATGAAGAAATGGTGAAGAAAATCCTAATCACCCTGATAAGACCAAGATTGGAATATGCAGCAACGATATGGTCACCAAGTACAAAAAAATCTATAAAAAAAACTTGAAAGAATACAAAGAGCAATTACAAAATTGGCACCAACACTCTCAAAACTATCATATGAAGAGAGACTAGAAAAACTTGAACTACAGACACTAGAGCAAAGAAGAGAGAGAGGAGATTTGATAGCTATTTAATCATGAAAGGCATAGAAATTACAGACAGAGAGAATCTGATAAAATGGGATGACAGAAATACAAGAGGACACGGAAAGAAAATAAAAAAAGACAGCTATAGAAGAGATTTGAAAAAGAACAGCTTTCCTCACAGAGTAATAGACAGTTGGAACAAGTTAGATGAGAAAGTGGTGTGTGCAAAAACAATACATGAATTTAAAAATAGTTTAGATAAAATGAAATATGAAGACGGGACACCACGAGCATAGCTCCCCTTCCCGTAAAATACAACTAGGTAAATACACACACACACACACACACACACACACACACACACACACACACACACACACACACACACACACACACACACACACACACACACACACACACACACACACACACACACACACACACACACACACACACACACACACACACACATACACACACACACACACACACACACACACACACACACACACACACACACACACACACACACACACACACACACAACACACACACACGCACACACACTGCACACACATACACACACATACACACACAAACACGCACACACACCACACACACATCTACACACACGAGCACATCCACGTTGACGTCGTAACGAAAGGACGTCCCAGCCTCCGCCGAGTCGAGGAAAACAACTTAATTACCTGAGCAGTAGGTACGGTGGTTTGGAGGGAGTGAAAACATGGGTCCCTGTGAAATGAAGAGTAGAGAGGCGGCGTAGTACATTTGATACAAAACAGTGAAATGTGATTTAGTGCGAATTAGTGAGAAGGAAAGTCACAATTAGGGAAGTAAGTGAAACCGTAATTTGGCACTCATTCAATAGTAAATTTGGTACTAACACTGAGGGGAACAAAATATTAATTAAGGAAAAAATATAAATGAGGTAAGTATTTTAGGTGAACCTAAAAGATGAATGACCACCACATTGGCCTACTGATGCATTAGTGGAAGGCATGAGAAGGACAGAGAAAATATGAATGGACGTAAAAAAGAAATGGCAAACTAAAAGGTTGAAATATAATATTTGAAATGCCAATTAAGTGACACAACTATTCTAGAAACCCAAAAATGAGAATTTGAAAAGTCCAAGTTCGAGTCCTGCGGAAAAAGATAAAGAGAGTGAGGTTGGAAGGCAACGAAAACAGAGAGAGCGAAAGAGAGCGAGCGAAAGAGAGAGATAGGTATATATATATATATATATATATATATATATATATATATATATATATATATATATATATATATATATATATATATGAATAGAATCACCAGTGACGGTGATGTCGATGAAATGATTCCGACTGTCGTCCCGGGATTCGCACCTGGGCTCGTGAATTCTCACTGCCGTCGACTTACTGACTGAGCTATTGACCCTATTAATTTCATCAACCTGGAAGTTAATCTACTTCCGAGGAATTAAGTCGACTGCTAACTGCCGTTCGTACTTATATTTCACAGTGAACCAGGGCAACTCTAGCTAGTGGTTAAGACTGATACGTTTCCTTGATGGACTTACCGCCGTTGTCATACCGGGACGACAGTCGGAATTATTTGATCGACATCACCGTCACTGGTGATTCTATTCAGGTATGACAACGGCGATAAGTCCATCAAGGAAACGTACCAGTCTTAACCACTAGCTAGAGTTGCCCTGGTTCACTGTGAAATATAAGTACGGACGGCAGTTAGCAGTCGACTTAGTTCCTCGGAAGTAGATTAACTTCCAGGTTGGTGAATTTTATAGGGTCAATATCTCAGTCAGTAAGGCGATGGCAGTGAGAATTCACGAGCCCAGGTTCGAATCCCGGGACGACAGTTGGAGTTATTTGATATATATACATATATATATATATATATATATATATATATATATATATATATATATATATATATTGAGAGAGAGAGAGAGATAGAGAGATAGATATACAGTAGATAGATAGAGAATTTCAAAAAGGTGTAGTCGATAAATATAACAACGAAACTAAACCGTGTTATAGGTTTGTCTTTGACATAATGAGCTAAAGAGGAG
>NC_134812.1:46741895-46756895 GCF_046742065.1 Oratosquilla oratoria
TACTTCATTTGATGCTTTTAGACCTGAACGTGACCTACAGAAGCAGTACAAGAACTTAATCATTTCAAGATCGGAAGAAAGGTTAGTGTGTCTGTTCATGACAGAAAATTTCAGTGAGTGCAGACTGTCTGTGATTGTCGAAAACACGCCCACGTTGTGTAGCCCACTGATCTGCCGTGCATTCAAGAAGGGCATTAGTGTACCACTGGGAAAGACACTTTATCCCAACAATGATTTGAGGTCGTATGGTCAGTTCGCCGAAGATGTGCGCTTAGCAATTAACTATGACATCCCGTTTGGCAAAAAGATTGAGATTATTGTCACTCTTCTTCAAACCCACACGTCAGCCTGTGTAAACACCGAGAATGAGAAGAAGCTGGTATTTTTGACACGTCAGTTGGATCTTTCATCACAGAAACAGTTTTCCATCAATGATTATTGTTTTGCTCTTGAATTATACCCCAAGTGTAGTTATGAACAGCTCAGAGACTTTTTGGTGCTGCCAAGGAAACGCAAGCTGCAGTACATCACTTCATCTATTGACAAGGATCAGGTGATGAGGGAAACATTTGCCAAAGTGAAGACACTGCAGCAGAAGAATGTATTTCTCTTGATAGATAAAGTACAGATTCGGCCAACTGTTGCATTTTCTGGTGGGGTTCTGAGTGGCATGGCAGTGAACAAGCCAGACTGCAAGGCCACTTCTATGCTATGTATTATGATGAAGTCACTTGCATACTTGTGGCAAGTCTATATAACACTGCTCCTTATATTGATATGCTAAAAATGTCAGATCGCATATCAAATAGCAACCCCACAATAATTAAAATCTATAAGAAATCTATTTAAATCAAATAAATCTGATTTGAAAAAAATCCATTTTTTATATTTTTCAAAAAGATAAAAAAAAAAAAAAAAAAAAAAAAAAATCGCCAACCCTGGTGTCCACTAACCTCATACAATAATACCTGTTAAGTCCGGCTAAAATTGGTATTTCAAAGCATAACAGTGCCTTAAAAATAGTTTCTTATTTCACTATAAAAGTTTATATTAACTTATACTGCATTGAATAAATCAATAGTTGATGTATTTGTCCTATATACAATGTTAGGTTTCTAGTTTTGATATATTTGTCCAATATAAAATGTTAGGTTACAAAGAAAGCAATGGCCTCCGCTAGCGGAGCCAGGAATCTGGGTGCGCACGTCCTGTGTAATAGTAGTCCTTGATATGTATATATATATGTATGTATATATATGTATATATATATATATATATATATATATATATATATATATATATATATAAAGTGTAATGAGGAATAGAGATTTAGGAATGGATACTAAGATTGTATGAAGTCGTGATTGTGCCGACAGCACTATATGTGGCAGAAACATGGAAAATACGATTAAGAGAGGAAGAGAGGACGAATTTGAATGTGTTTAAGATGAGGTGCCTGAGAAGTATGATACGGGTTACTAGGCTGGATAGAGTGAGAAACGAGGAGGTAAGGAGGAGAGCGGGGATGGAAAGGGAGTTGGGAGATAGGGTTCATGAATGAGTATTTAGATGTTTTGGACACATGGCAAGAATGAGTGAAGAAAGGTTAGTGAAAGAGGTATAGAGGACAGACGTGGAAGGAGTGAATATGAGGGGGCGACTAAGGATGAGATGGATAGATGGGGTAAATGGGATATTGAGGAAGAGGGGAATGTCTGTTGATGAAGGAAGGAAGAAGACAGAAAATAGGGGTGAATGGGGGAATGGTTGTGTATGGATGATGCTGTGATGCATAGGAGGGAGTGGGGGGTGGGGTGACGGAGTATATATGAATGATATTTTGACGTAGCCTGAGGGATTTCTCCCCGTCTTCTCTTTTTTTACATGAGGGGACGGAGAGAGGGGGTCGCCGATGAAATGAAGCGGCCCTGTTGTGAATGTGCTGTGTTTTGCTACATTGCTTCTGACCCAGGGAAGTCGGCGAGATGCAGGGATGACCCGTCATTGAGGAGGAGCCAAGATATAGAGGGAGGGAGTAGGGTGAATGGGAGTGGAGCATGTGGGGATGGAATGGGTGGGAGTGGATTTTATGCCTTTGTGTTTTGGCTGATTCCCTTGTAAGGGGGAAATAGCAAGCCGCTCAGGCGAGGGTTCGAATCCCAGTAGAATAGTATATTTCCAAATGTCATACTGACACAAACACTTTTCGGAAGACTAGCCTGCATAAAGGATTTGATGAAATACAGTGCATACCACGCTTCACGTAAGTGCCCTCGGCGGAACGATTAGTCCGTGAACTAAGTCGTTTCGTTTTGTTGGATCACGGTGGCGTGACGGCACGGTCTTCCTCTTATAAAAAGCAAGCCGTTCAGGCGAGGGTTCGAATCCCAATAGGAGAGTTTATTTCCAAATGTCATAATGACTCAAACATATGTTGATGTGGATGAAGGTGAAGCTGGGAAGGGAGATGTGGGTTTTTGTAAGTGCGTATGGACCTGGTAGTGAGAAGAGTGTAGAGGAAAGGGAGGCTTTTTGGGTAGATATAAATGAGTGCATAGAAGGATTAGGGAGAAATGTCAGTGTAGTTGTATTGGGAGACCTTAATGCTAGGGTAGGAAGTGAACCAATAGACGGAGTGATTGGGAAGTATGGAGTTCCAGGTAAAAATCGTAGTGGAGAAATGATGGTGGAGATGTGTCTTGAAAGAGAGTTGATGATAGCAAATAAAGTGTTTAAGAAGAAAGTCAAGCATAAGTACACATGGGAGAGGGTGGTGGATGGAAGGGTGGTAGATAGAGCGTTAATGGACTATATAGTGGTGACCAGGAGAATGGTAGGAAGAGTTAAGGATGTGCATGTTCTAAGGGGAGAGAGTGGGGGAATATCAGATCATTTTTTGATGGAAGGTAAAATGAGAGTGGAGAATAGGTGGAGAAAGAGGAAAAGGGCAGAAGGTAGGGAGGTACTTAGAGTGAACTGCTTAAATGAGGAAAAAAGGAGAGCGAGTTTAAGAAGAAACTGAAAGAGGAGTGGGAGGGAGTAAAGGATAGAGTAGAACTAGGAGTGGAGGAGGAATGGGGATGGTTCAAGGAGGGAGTCATAAGGTGTGCAAAGATGGTGTGTGGAACAAGGAGGGCGGGAGAAAAAAGAAGGAAGGGTAGTGAGTGGTGGGATGAGGAAACAAAGAAATGTGTAGAAGAGAAGAAGCAGGCATTCATAGATTGGCTGCAAATTAGGACGAAGGAATCGTATGAGAGGTACAAAGTAAAGAGAAGGGAACCTATGCATAATATAAAGGAAGCAAAGAGGAGAGCAGATGTGAAATGGGGTAAGAGTATGACAGAAAATTTTGAAAGCAATAAAAAGATGTTTTGGAAGGAAATTAAAAGAGAAAAAGGAGGCGAATCAAGTAGAGAAGAAAAGGTAAAAGGTACAGATGGAGAGATGATAAAGGAAGAGAAGGCAGTGAGAGGAAGGTGGGCAGAGTATTTTAGGGAGTTGCTAAAAAGGTGAAGGAGTATAGGGAGGGAAAGGTAGTTGCAGTGGGAAGTGCTAAGAAAATGAGAGTGATGAGTGAGGAAAATGGAGGAGAAATAGGAAAGGATGAAGTGAAAGCAGCTGTTAAGATGATGAGAACAGGTAAGGCACCTGGTCTGGATGGATGCCATGCAGAATGTCTGAAAAAAGGAGGTGCAGTGATGGTGGACTGGCTGGTGAGGTTGTTTAATGTTTGTTTGAGAGAGGGTAGAGTGCTGGAGGACTGGAGGAGTGTCTGTATAGTTCCGCTTTACAAGGGAAAAGGGGACAAGTGTGAGTGTAGTAGTTTCAGAGGGATTAGCTTGTTAAGTGTAGTTGGGAAGGCTTATGGGAGGGTCTTGATTGAGAGGATTAGGAGAGGTGAGGAACAGTGTGGGTTTAGGACAGGTAGGGGTTGTGTAGATCAGATTTTTGTAGTAAGATATGTGAGAAAGCTATAGGAAAAGGTAAGGATGTCTTTTTGGCTTTTATGGATCTGGAAAAGGCTTATGATAGGGTAGACAGGAAGGCACTGTGGGATGTATTGCAGATATATGGGATAGGAGGAAAGCTGTTAAGAGCAGTCAAGAGTTTTTACGAGAGTAGTAGAGCTTGTGTTAGGATTAGAAATGGAGAGAGTGAATGGTTTGAGGTAAAGGTGGGACTTCGTCAGGAATGTGTTATGTTGCCCTGGCTGTTCAATCTTTACATGGATGGGGTGGTGCGAGAGGTGAATGGAAAGGTAGTGGGTCAAGGATTGGAAATGATTAAAGAAAATGGAGAAAAGTGGGAGGTGAGCCAGCTGTTGTTTGCTGACGACACTGCGCTTGTAGCAGGATTAGAGGAGGGATTGAGGAAGTTAGTGATAGAGTTTGAGAAGGTGTGTGAAAAAAGGAAGCTGAAGATAAATGTGTAAAAGTAAGGTGATGAGATGTACAAGGGGAGAGAGTGACAGTAGGCTGGAAGTGAGCATTAAGGGTGAGAAACTGGAGGAAGTGGATAGTTTCAGATACTTGGGTGCGAATGTGACAGGAAAGGGAGGAGTGGGGGTAGAGGTAGAATATAGATTGAGAGAAGCGAGTAAATACCTTGGTGGATTAAAAAGTGTAATGAGAAATAGACATCTGGGAATGGATGTTAAGAGGAGGTTATATGAAGGAGTGATTGTGCCAACAGCAATGTACGGGGCAGAAACATGGGTTACTATGCTAGATAGAGTGAGAAATGAGGAGGTGAGGAGGAGAATAGGGTGGAAAGGGAACTGGGAGATAGGGTTGATGAAAGGGTATTAGGATAGTTTGGACACATGGAAAGAATGAGTGAAGAAAGATTAGCAAAAGAAGCGTGGAAGGCAGAGGTGGAAGGAATGAATATGAGGGGGCGTCCTAGTATGAGATGGATGGATGGGGTGAAAGGGGTATTACAAAAGAGAGGAATGTCTGTGGAGGAAGGACGGGAGAGGACAGAAGATAGGGGTGAATGGAGAGGGGTTGTGTATAGATGATGCTGTGATCAATGAAAGGGAGTGGGTGGGGGATGGAGGTGAGGAAGTATGTATGAGAAAAAAAATTGACGTAGCCCGAAGGGATTTCTCCCCGTCTTCTCCTTTTCTGCATGAGGGGACGGAGAGGGGGGGGGGGTCGCCGAATTTATGAAGCGGCCTTGCTGTGGATGTGCTGTGTCTTGCGACACTGCTTCTGACCCAGGGCCGTGGACAGGATGCAGGGATGACCCGTCATCCAGGAGGTGCCAAGATAAGAGAGAAGGAAGAGGGTAGAGGGGAGTGGAAATATAGGAAATGGAATGGATGGGAGTGGTTTCTATGCCTTTTTCTTTTTGGCTACCGCACATGCAAGGGGGAAAAAGCTTTTGGTATATGTATATATATACATATATATATATATATATATATATATATATATATATGTATATATATATATATATATGCATATATATGCTGTATATATATATATATATATATATATATATATATATATATATTGCAGTAATTCACAAGGCACACGTGAAAATAATATGCAGAAAAAACCACTGGGAAATAAGAAGCTTAGTCCGAACGTTTTCGTCTATTTAAGACATTATCAAGGAATACACAGTTACAGAGACATAGGTGGATATATATATATATATATATATATATATATATATATATATATATATATATATATATATATATATATATATATATATATATACATAAAGTAGTAGACAAGCTAGGAACATGGGAAGGACACACAAGATGCTTCATAATCAGGTTGAGACGTATGTTTACTTTTAAGGACGTTTGGTCACATGACGTTGCGTCACCCCGGCCTATTAACACTTGGAGAATTTTTTACAATTTTATCAATGATAAAATCATCAATTTTATATAATCCTAAACTTAGATTAATATTATGGTCAAAGGTTTGCTTAATGTGACTGGATTCGATAACGTTTCTTTCTAATAAAGATCTACAAGAAATTATTACATTAGAATTATCCCAGTTAATAGGATGGTTGTGGTCCCTTACATGGATAAAAAGGCCACTGGAACTTTGCCCACTCCTTACACTATATTTGTGCTGATTTATCCTAGTTTTTAAGTCTTTACCAGTTTGGCCGATATAAAATTAGTTACATTTAAGGCATGGAATAGAGTAAACACAACGCTCATTTACTTCAGGTAAATTTTTAATGAGCTTACATTTTATACCCCGTCTGGGGTATTGGCTGCTTGTTATTGTGGCAAAGTAGCATGCAGTTGATACTTTAGGGTCTATATGGGGCGCCCCTACGGACCAGAGTCACACATCATTTTGTCTATGATAGAGGAAAACTCTGTTCATAGAGAAATGATGACACTTTTATACTACGACTGTTATGCTATCCCCCAACCCCTTGTTGCTGTCCTGTACCATTTCTCTGAGTATTCTTTTTCTGTGGTGGGGGAATTCCCTGTGGTGTGGGAAAAGAATACTGCCACCAAGTATTCCCACTTGGATCGTAAGAGGCGAGAAGAAAGAGACGGGGATTGGGACTAGGCATCCTTCTCCTTGTAGCCCCACAGGGGACATTCCTAAAAGAAAAAGTAAAGGCATAAGAGGGTCTGGAAGTTTTCGGACCGGCACCCTAAGGTTTGTGTCTTTTAATGTGCGTGGGTGTGGTACAGATGAGAGTAAAAGGGAAGAGATAGGTAGTATGTTTGTGAGAAGAAAGATGGATGTGTTGGCTTTGAGTGAAACTAAGTTGAAAGGGAAGGGTGAGTGTAAGTTTGGGAGTGTAAGTGGGAGGTTATCAGGAGTGAAGAGAGGGCGAGGGAGGGAAGGGGTGGCTATTCTAGTAAGTGAAGAGATAGGTAAACGTGTAGTGGAGTGGAAGGAGGTTTCCTCAAGGATAATGTGGATGAAGGTGAAACTGGGAAAGGAGATGTGGGTTTTTGTAAGTGCATATGGGCCTGGCAGTGAGAAGAGTGTAGAAGAAAGGGAGGCCTTTTGGATAGATTTAAATGAGTGCATAGAGGATTTAGGAAGAAATGTCAATGTAATAGTACTGGGAGACCTTAATGCTAGGGTGGGAAATGGTCCAATCGATGGAGTGGTTGGGAAATGTGGAGTTCCAGGAAAGAATCGTAGTGGAGAGTTGATGGTGGAAATGTGTCTAGAAAGAGAGTTGATGATAGCAAATACAGTGTTTCGGAAGAAAGTCAAGCATAAGTACACATGGGAGAGGGTGGTGGAGGGAAGGGTGGTAGATAGAGCGCTAATGGATTATGTAGTGGTAAATAGGATTATGATATGAAGAGTTAAGGATGTACATGTGCTAAGGGGAGAGGGTGGAGGAATATCAGATCATTTTTTGGTGGAAGGTAAGTTGAGAGTGGAGGATAGATGGAGAAAGAGGAAAGGGACAAAAGGTAGGGAGGTTCTTAGAGTGAACTCTTTGAATGAAAAGGAAAAGGAGAAGGAGTACGAAAAGAAGCTGAAGGAGGAGTGGGAGGGAGTGAAGGATAGAGTAGAGCTGGGTGTGGAGGAGGAATGGGGAAGGTTCAAGGAGGGAGTCATAAAGTGTGCAAGGATGTTGTGTGGAACAAGAAGGACAGGGGGAAATAGAAGAAAGGGTAGTGAATGGTGGGATGAGGAAACAAAGAAGGTTGTAGAAGAGAAGAAGCGAGCTTTCACAGATTGGTTACAAAATAGGACGAGGGAGTCATATGAGAGGTACAAAGAAAAGAAAAGAGAAATAAAGCAAAAGGTAAAAGAGGCAAAGAGGAGAGCAGATGTGAAATGGGGAAAGAGTATGACAGAAAATTTTGAAAGTAATAAAAAGATGTTTTGGAAAGAAATTAAGAGAGGAAGAGGAGGCGAATCAAGTAGAGAAGAAAAGGTAAAAGGTGCAGATGGAGAGATGATAATGGAAGAGAAGGCAGTAAGGGGAAGATGGGCAGAATATTTTAGGGAGTTGCTAAATGTGAAGGAGGATAGGGAGGAAAAGATAGCTGCAGTGGGAAATGCGAAGAAAATGAGTGATGAGTGGGGAGAATGGAGGAGAAATAAGGAAGGATGAGGTGAAGGTAGTTGTTAAGATGATGAGAATGTCTGTAAAAGGGAGGTACAGTGATGGTGGACTGGCTGGTGAGGTTATTTAATGTTTGCTGGAGAGAGGGTAGAGTGCCGGAGGACTGGAGGAGTGCCTGTATAGTTCCGCTTTACAAGGAAAAAGGGGACAAGTGTGAGTGTAGTAGTTTCAGAGGGATTAGCTTGTTAAGTGTAGTTGGGAAGGCTTATGAGAGGATCTTGATTGAGAGGATTAGGAGAGGAACAGAGGGAGTAATTGGTGAGGAACAGTGTGGATTTAGGACAGGTAGAGGTTGTGTAGATCAGATCTTTGTGGTAAGACAGATATGTGAGAAAGCTATAGGAAAGGGGAAGGATGTTTTTTTTGGCTTTTATAGATCTGGAAAAGGCTTATGATAGGGTAGACAGAAAGGCACTGTGGGAGGTATTGCAGATATACGGGATAGGAGGAAAGCATCTAGGAGCTGTCAAGAGTTTTTACGGAGTAGTAGAGCTTATGTCAGGATTAGAAATGGAGAGAGTGAGTGGTTCGAGGTAAAGGTGGGACTTTGTCAAGGATGCGTTATGTCGCCCTGGCTGTTCAACTTATACATGGATAGGGTGGTGCGAGAGGTAAATGCAAGGGTAGTGGGTCAGGGATTGGAGATGGTTAAAGAAAATGGAGAAAAGTGGGAGGTGAGCCAGCTGTTGTTTGCGGACGACACTGCGCTTGTAGCAGGATCGGAGGAGGGATTGAGGAAGTTGGTGGCAGAGTTTGGGAGAGTATGTGATAGAAGAAAGCTAAAGATAAATGTGGGTAAAAGTAAGGTGATGAGATGTACAAGGGGTGAAAGTGGCAGTAGATTGGAAGTGAGCATTAAAGGAGAGCGACTGGAGGAAGTGGATAGTTTTAGATATTTGGGTGCAAATGTGGCAGGAAAAGGTAGAATGAAGGTGGAGGTAGAATGTAGATTGAGAGAAGCGAGTAAATGCCTTGGTGGATTAAAGAGTGTAATGAGGAATAGACATTTGGGAATGGATGCTAAGAGGAGACTGTATGAAGTAGTGATTGTGCCAACAGCATTGTACGGGGCAGAAACATGGAACATAAGAGAAGAAGAGAGAAGGAGTTTGAATGTGTTTGAGATGAGGTGTCTGAGAAGTATGATGGGGGTTACTAGGCTAGATAGAGTGAGAAATGAGGAGGTGAGGAGGAGAACAGGGGTGGAAAAGGAGCTGGGAGATAGGGTTGATGAAAGAATATTAGGATGGTTTGGACACATGGAAAGAATGAGTGAAGAAAGACTAGTAAAAGAGGTATGGAAGGCAGATGTGGAGGGAGTGAACATGAGGGGACATCCTAGGATGAGGTGGATGGATGGAGTGAAGGGGGCTTTGGGGAAGAGGGGAATGTCTGTTGAGGAAGGACGGGAGAGGACAGAAGACAGGGGTGAATGGAGAGTGGTTGTGTATGGATGATGTTGTGACTGCATGAGGTGGAATGGGCGGGTGGATGGCGGGTGAGGTAGTATGTGTGAGCAAAATTTGACGCAACCCAAAGGGATTTCTCCCCGTCTTCTCCTTTTATGCAATGGGGGGGACGGAGAGGGGGGGTCGCCGATTTAATGAAGCGGCCTTGCTGTGGATATGCTGTGTCCTGCGACACTGCTTCTGACCCAGGGCAGTGGACAAGGTGCAGGGATGACCCGTCATCCAGGAGGTGCTAAGATGGGAGGGATGATGGAGGTGTGTGATGTGTATTCAGGGATGGAATAGGTGGAAATGATTTTATGCCTTGTCTTTTTTGGCTACCTCCCTTGTAAGGGGGAGAAAGCCTTGGTATATGTATGTATGTATATGTATTTTGGAAAACCAAGTTGATATTCTCAAACAATTCAACATATATGTATTTATATATATATATATACATACATATATCTATATATATACATATATATATATATGTATATATATAGTATATATATTATATATGTATATATATATGTATATATACATATACATATATATATATATATATATATGTACACACACACACACACACACACACACACGGCTCGGTGGCGGATTGGTAAAGCACTGGCCTCACAAGCCAGAGAACCGGGGTTCGATTCCCCGGCCGGGCGGAGATAAGTTGGGTTTGTCTCCTTTCACGTGTAACCCCTGTTCACCTAGCAGTGAGTAGATACGGGACGTTAGTCAAGGAGTTGTGACCTTGCTGTCCCGGTGTGTGGTGTGTGAGTGGTCTCAGACCTACCCAGAGATCGGCAAATAATGAGCTCTGAGCTCACTGCCGTAGAGTGGTGTCTGGCTGTCTCGACAGAGACTGCAGCAGATCCGAGGTGAATACACACACACACACACACACACACACACACACACACACACACACGCACACACATACACGCACGCACACACACACACACACACACACACACACACACACACACACACACACACACACACACACACACACACACATATATATATATATATATATATATGTATATATATATATATATGTATATATATATATATATGTATATATATATATATATATGTGTGTGTGTATTTACCTAGTTGTATTTACCTAGTTGTATTTTACGGGAAGGGGAGCTATGCTCGTGGGGTCCCGTCTTTATATCTCATTTTATCTAAACTATTTTTAAATTCATGTATTGTTTTTGCACACACCACTTTCTCATCTAACTTGTTCCAACTGTCTATTGCTCTGTGAGGAAAGCTGTTCTTTTTAAAATCTCTTCTATAGCTGTCTTTTTTTATTTTCTTTCCGTGTCCTCTTGTATTTCTGTCATCCCATTTTATCAGATTCTCTCTATCAGTAATTTCTATGCCTTTCATGATTCTGTAAATAGCTATCAAATCTCCTCTCTCTCTTCTTTGTGTCTGTAGTTTAAGTTTTTGTAGTCTCTCTTCATATGATAGTTTTGAGAGTGTTGGTGCCAGTTTTGTAATTGCTCTTTGTATTCTTTCAAGTTTTTTTATACATTTTTTTGTACTTGGTGACCATATCGTTGCTGCATATTCCAATCTTGGTCTTATCAGGGTGATTAGGATTTTCCTCACCATTTCTTCATCCAGGTATGTAAATGCCACTTTGATTGTTCTTATTAAATTATAAGTTTCTCCAAAAATCTTATTTATATGTTTCTCAGGTGACATATTATTCATAACAATGACTCCCAGGTCCTTCTCATTTTCTACTTTTTTTATTCCTTCCTCTCCCAAATTATATGATCCTGTTATTCTGTTTTTGCTTTTTCCAAATTCCATTATACTACACTTTTTTGTATTGAACTCCATCTCCCACTTCCTACTCCATTCTTGTACTTTATTTAGATCTCTCTGTAGTGATTCACAATCTTCTTCAGTTTTCACTCTTTTCAGTAATTTTGCATCATCTGCAAAGAAGCTCATATAGCTTTCAATTCCTTCATCCATATCATTAATATATATAGCAAACATTATTGGGGCCAGAACTGTTCCCTGCGGGACACCGCTTATTACTTCATTCCATTTTGAGTGCTGATCTCTTATCACTACTCTCATTTTTCTTTCTTGCAAAAAGTCTTCCATCCAATTTAGCAATTTACCTTGTATTCCTCCTTCATATTCTAATTTCTTAAGCAACTTCTTATGTGGTACTTTGTCAAAAGCTTTTTTTAGGTCTAGAAATGCACAATCAGCCCATCCATCTCTTTCTTGTATTATATCTATTAGCCTTGAATAGAAACATATTAAATTGGTGACGCATGATCGTCCTTGTCTGAATCCAAATTGCCTTGGATTTAGTACGTTGTTTTTTTTCCAAGTATTTTACCCATCTACTTTTGATAATTCTTTCACATATTTTTGCTATTGTACTTGTTAGAGAGACTGGTCTATAGTTGGTAGGTTCTTCTTTATTTCCTCCTTTATATATAGGTACTATATTTGCTTTTTTCCAATCTTCTGGAACTTTTCCTTCTTTTAAGGAACTGCTTATTATGCTATGTATTTTGTCTGCCAGTTCATTCCTGCATTCTTTCAGAATCCAGTTTGCTATTTCATCTGGCCCATGCGATTTTCTGACATCAAAATTACCCAAGTGTGTCAATATTTCATTCTTTGTTACTTCTATTTCTTTCATAGGGGGGACTTTTTCCTTCCACTCAATCTCTTCAGGTTGTATATTTTCCCTTGTAAACACTGATTTAAAATGTTTGTTCATAATTTCTGCCATTTCCATTTCCTCAGTGTATTCAACTCCTCCTTGTCTTAATTTCTCTAAGTCTTGTTTGTTTTTCAGTTTATTGTTTACAAATCTGTAGAATAGTTTTGGTTGATCTTTACACTTTTCTATAACATCTTTTTCATATTTTCTTTTTTCCTCTCTGCACTTTTGTACATATTCATTTCTATAACCAGTATATATTTTCCATTTTTCAGGTCTTCTGTCTTTTTTCCATCTGTTCCAGGCTTTGTCTCTTTTGTCCTTTAACTCCCTACAACTTTTGTTGTACCAGCATTTTACATATTCTTTTTCTTGTTTTTGTCTTGGGACATACTTTTCCACTCCTTTTTTGTAAATTTTTGTCAAAATATTCCATTTCTCTTCCACTGTTGTTTCTTCTTTGTATATTTCTTCCCAGTTTTCTTGTTGGAAGAATTCTCTTATTTTATCAAAGTTTGTTTTTTCATACATCATTCTTCCTTTTCTATATTGTTCATTTCTTTTCATATATTTTTCTTCATTAAGTTCCAGTTCCATCAATATGTGGTCACTTTTACCTATTGGTGTTTTATATTCAATCTTGTCCACTATTCTAGGTTCAGATGTAATTATTAAGTCTAGCCTCGATGGTTCTTCTTCATTTCTATACCTAGTGTTCTCTTGTATCCATTGTGTCATTGAATGGTCAGTAATCATCTCAAGTAGAGCATTTCCCCATGAGTCATCACCACTCTTTACTGTCATTTCTTCCCAGCAGATTTCTTTGCAATTAAAGTCGCCCATCATAACTATTCTTCCTCCGTCTTCCATTATTTTAGTTAATGCTATCTTTGTGTCCTCTAACATACTTTTATGTTCACTCTCCTCCCATGAGGCTGTTTTCGGAGGCACATAATTGATCACAAATTTTCTGCTCTTCTTATCTCGGTCTTCCACTTCTATCATAATCATCTCTACTGTATTCTTTCCATATATGACACCTTTCACGTTTATATCCTTCTTAGTCAGGAACATAACTCCACCCCCTTGTTTTTTCTCTCTGTTTCTAATCCAATAATTGTATGTATCATGTCCTACACTGTTGGGTGGTAGTGGGCCTTTTAATTTTGTTTCTACAATTCCCATTATGTCCGGTTCTTTTTCTTTCAAATAATCATTCAGTTCATTCAATCCTGTTATCAATCCATCTATATTTGTGTAAGACACTCTTAGTTTTCTGCCACTTCCATTGTATTCTCTGTTTCCCTTATGTTTTTCTTTAGTATGTCGAACTGCTTTATTTTCATGTTCACTACTCTCCAATAGAATCTCTCTTTCTCTGACTCCGTTCTTTCCTCGTTTTTTGCCTTAGCTTCAATTCTTTTCTGCTTTTCTGCCTCTCTTTCCTCCTTATTCATTTCTCTTTTTATCCATACCTTTTTATATTGATCATTTGTTGCTAGTTTCCCTGTCTTGGATAGAATTTTCTCTGCTGTTGTTTGTGACCTGAATTTAATCTTAATTGGTCTGGTCTTATCTGTACTATATTTTCCGAGTCTGAATTTTTCCTCAATTTCCTTTATAATTTCTGGTTCATCTTCCTGGACTAATTTTAATAAACTGCTTACTCTTTCATTTTCCTCTTTGATTCTTGCAGTTCTATCTGGGTTATGTTTCTCTTCCATTCCTAATATAATTATACATTTCTTTTTGTCAGCTAATTCTCTTACTATATTCTCCTTCTGTCTCATCACTTTAATAACTGAGTCTTCATTATGTTCTTTCAATTGCTGTTTGACTATGTCAGTGAATGAAACCTTATTCCCTTCTTGAGTTATTCTCCAATTTTTAGCTTCTGTAGCTAGTTTCTCTCTGTTTTCATTACTATTCTTCTTCAATTTCTCATTCTCCTCCTTTACATTTCCTAACTGTCTTTTTAGGTCCTCTATTTCTTCAGTTAAGTTTCTGTTAGCCTTCTCTAGTTGTTCCAACCTTTCAATTCTTTGAAAAATGGAGTCTACGTTACCTAACTTACGCTCCAAGTCCTCGATCACCTTATCAACTCTCTCCTCTAGTCTTATCAGTCGGGGGGGGGGGGGGGGTTGTGTCCCCCAGAACGTCTTCTAAGCCGTCCATTCGTTGAAGTGTGTGTGTGTGTGTGTGTGTACACACACACACAGGCACACACACACACACACACACGCACACACACACACACACACACACACACACACACACACACACACACACACACACACACACACACACACACATATATATATATATATATATATATATATATATATATATATGTGTGTGTGTGTGTGTGTGTACACACACACACACACACACATACACACACACACACACACACACACACACACACACACACACACACACACACACACACACACACACACACACACACACACACACACACATATATATATATATATATATATATATATATATATATATGCACACATTCATGTGTATATATATATACATATATATATGTATACATATATATATATATATATATATATACATATATATATATACATATATATGTATATACATATATCGTATATATACATATATATATACATATATATATATATATGTATATACATATTTATACATACATATATATGTATATACATATATATATGTATATATATATATACATATATATATACA
>NC_134812.1:46766895-46771895 GCF_046742065.1 Oratosquilla oratoria
ATCAAGAGATCAATATGTGAGAAAATGACAAGGAGTGAGCGATTTCCACCGCTTATATACCATTGGACCGGAAGCGGGATACTTCCGGTTAAGGGTGCGGGTGAGCGAAAGGGGGGGAGGAGGGTAAGTTAACACACGTCAACATGGGTAGTTTTAAGACCCTCGACTCGCTTGAACAATCTACTTATTTAGTAACTGTCAAATCTGTGCGCTCCGAACTATTCAGGATTTCGCTTGTCTGTTTGTTCTACAAGAGTGCGCACCTTTCTCCGCACGTAGGCAAGATTACATATAGTGGACGGGCGTTACTGCTTAACATTGTTACAATACATACATAGACAAGAAATATGAACATAGTTATGTAATACAAAGGAACACAATTCTATAACATAATTACACATATGACATAATATCTAATATTACGTTACACCTCCACCGTTTGGGAAAGCTTTTCACTTTCTGTTGAAAAGCTATGTTCTAGAAAGGACGTCGGCTAAAACATTAAGGACGCCTTTAATGTGATGAATTGTTAGATTAAAGGGTTGGAGAAATAAACTCCAACGTGTAAGTCTCGGATTCTTGTTTTTCATAGTCTGTAGGAACTTTAAGGGGTTGTGATCCGAATATACTTGAATGGTAGTTGAGGAACCCAGGTAGACTTCGAAGTGGATAAGGGCCTGGACCAAAGCGAGCGTCTCCTTCTCAATTGTTGAGTAGTTCTTCTGCGCAGGGGACAGCTTCTTGCTGTAGTAAGCGATAGCGTGAAGAACTTCATTGTGTTCTTGCAAGAGGGCGGCACCGATACCGGTGTCGCTGGCGTCGACTTGCAGAAGAAAGGGTCGTTGGAAATCGGGTGCCCTTAGAACTGGTGCGTTAGTGAGAAGGGACTTCAGGTTTTTGAAGGCCGTCTCACAGGTAGGTGTCCACACGAAGTCGTGGTCTTTTCTCAACAGGTCAGTCAATGGTTCTGCTACATCTGAAAAATTTGGACAAAAACGGCGATAATAGCCACTCATTCCAAGGAATCGACGTACCTCTCTACGATTAGTGGGTGTTGGTACATCATTGATGGCTTTTATCTTGGCGTCTATTGGAAACACTTGGGAATTTCCAACTTTAAATCCCAAATAGGGGACCTGTGTATGTCCGAAATCACATTTGGACAAATTGATGGTAAGGTTTGCTTGGTCTGCTCTATAAAAGAAATTATTTAGGTGTTCAATGTGTTCTGTCCAAGACTGACTAAATATTATCACATCATCTAGATAAGTTTTTACTCCTGGCAATCCTGCAACAAGATTACTTATCATTCTTTGGTAAGTGGCAGGGGCATTTTTAAGCCCAAATGGCATTGCTCTGAATTGAAACAATCCCTCTTCCGTAATGAAAGCGGTAACTTCTCTTGAGCGAGGGTGTACAGGGATTTGATAGTATCCCCTTAACATATCCAACTTGGATACATACTTGGCAGTTCCTAGACTGTCTATGATATCATCTATCCTAGGGATAGGAAAAGCATCGGCCTTAGTATGGGCATTGATTTTCCTGTAGTCAATGCACAGGCGATAAGAATTGTCAGATTTAGGGACAAGAATGCAAGGAGATGCCCAAGGACTACTGGAGGGTTCAATTATTCCCTGTTGAAGCAGAGTGTTTATTTCTGCTTTTATGAACTCCTTCTTTTTTGGATTGACTCTATAAGGGGCTTGTTTGATAGCTCTTGGCGAGTCTAGAATTATTTCATGTTCTATCAAAGAAGTGAATCTTGGGGAATCTAGAAATAATTTTGGAAAACTTCTTAAGAGAGAAAGAATGTCTTTACCTTGTTTCTCAGATAAGTGTCCTACTTTTATCTGAAGATTTTGTAGTATCTGAGAGTTTTCCAAGGGAATCTCAGGAGGATTAGGCAGGTTATCAGGAGGCTCTTCCGATTCTATTGTGGTAGAGCTGCAAATTGGAATTGGATCTCTGGAATGATAAGGTTTTAAGGTATTTATGTGACAGAGACGGGAACTCTTTCTTCTGTCTGGAGTTTTGATTATGTAGTTGAGATCACTGGCTCTGGACAAGACTTCATAGGGTCCTTTGTATTTAGCCTGCAATGGATCTCCTGGTATGGGAAGATAAAGTAACACTTGATCTCCTGGAGAGAAAGTTCTAAGTTTAGAATTTTTATCATACCGACCTTTCATTACTCGTTGAGCATTCGTCAAGTTCTCTCTTGCCAACTTCCAAGCTTCTAACAACTTCTCGGTGACCTGGGACACGTATTTCAAAGAAGGAACTGGTGGTTCTTCTTTCATCCATTGTTCATGAAGTATCTTTAGGGGACCACGGACTTCATGACCGAAGACTAATTCTGACGGGCTGAATCCAAGGCTTTCTTGAATTGTTGTTCGGGTGGCGAACAACAAAAAGGGGAGTCCGTCTTCCCAATTTCGAGTGTTCTCAGCACAGAAGATTCTTAACATTGTCTTGAGCGTTTGGTGAAAGCGCTCTAGAGCACCTTGTGATTGAGGATGATAGGCGGAGGAAGTTACATGATTTATACCTAGTGTTACAAGAGTTTCTCTAAACTTGTTGGAAAGAAAATTACTTCCTTGATCACTTTGAATGTTCTTGGGAAATCCTACCATAGTGAAATATTTCAACATTTCTCTGATTATGTTTTGAGCTTTACTATTTTTCAAAGGAATTGCTTCTGGAAAACGAGTGCTCATACACATGATTGTGAGAATGTACTGATTTCCTTTACTTGAAGGAGGTAAAGGTCCTACACAGTCAATAAGAACTTTTTTAAATGGCTCTTCCATTACAGGAATGGGATGGAGTGGAGCTTCTACAATTTTCTGGTTGGGCTTACCTACAAGTTGACATGTATGACATGTTTTACAATATTGGGCAACATCTTTGACAACCGTGGGCCAATGGAAATGTTGGGTTATGTTGAACAAGGTCTTTCTTACCCCTAAGTGACCTGCTAAGGGAGTATCATGAGCCAATCTTAGAACATTATTTCTGAAACCAAGAGGGAGGACTATTTGATTCCTTACTTGCCATGGCTGGTCAGCGGTTGCGGTGGATGCTCTCCATTTTCGCATTAGGACTCCGTTTTCTATATAGAAACCTCGTGACATATTTTCAACTTCTTCTGGAGATGAAACAATCTCGTAAAAATTTTTAAGAGAATAATCTGACTTCTGTTCTTTGATTAATTCTGCTATAGATAGAGAAACTGGTGAAGAAGAAGATGGGTCAGTTTGGGAGAATAGGGATTCTAAATTATAGGTCTCCTCTTCAGATTTCTTGTACTGAGATCTGGTTACAGCACAAGCGGGAAACAACTGTAAGTTATCTGAAGGTTCTACTGAGGTCTTAGGGTTATTTGTTATTAAAGGAGAAATGACTTTGCTTCCAGCGATGTCATTGGCCAACAATAAGGATATTCCTACTATGGGAAGAGAGTCTACTACTGCTACTTTAACCATTCCGGTTGTTAAATCAGACCGCAAGAAAACATTATGTAATGGACATTTTACAATTCCTCCAACTCCTTCTATCAATATATCATAACCTGTATATGACTCACCCAGATTCTGCAAGACAGAATTTAAAATCAGACTTTGCTTTGCTCCTGTGTCTCGGAGTATGGAAATAGGATATTGTTGTGAACTACTACTATGAGATATAGTTCCTGAAGATACAAATGGTTTGAAACAAGGATCATGATCTGATGAGGGGTGTTCTACATTACTTGACAATACCGGCTTCTTTGGTAGTTTATCCTGAATAGAGGATTTTGAATCATCTGATTTTATATTACTTACAAGAGTTGGTGTCTTATTGGAGAATGAGGGTGTCAGTCTCTTTCTGCAATTAGAAATGTGATGGCCAACCTGTTTACAATATGAACAAGTTACAGGGGGATTAGTCTTAAACCTTTCCATTCTTTGCCAAGGTTGGTTTGGAGGATATTGATTGAAATCAGACCTGTAACTGAAATGTGATGGGCTAGACTGAATTTCAAAGTGTTTCTTTGGGGACCAAGGATCAGAGTATTTTGTTGAATCTGGAATATATGACTTTGACTTTTGGGATTCCATTTGTCTTGACTTAGGTTTATGATTTAGTGTGAACTCATCAGCCAATACAGCAGCTTTAGTTAAAGTTTCGGGAACATGATCATCTATAAAAATCCTAAGATCTGTCTCTAAGGTATTCTTAAACTGCTCCAATAAAATCAACTGTTTAAGTCTATCTAAGGTGTCCGTTTCACTAGCCAAACACCACCTATTGAATAGATAAACACCATATGAGGACGGAGCCTTTATTTGTACGACGTTTCGCTTATTACAGCTTTTTCAAGTACAAGTTGAGATACAAATGCTTGAGATTAAATAAGGGGAAAGGAGGGAACGGGGAGAGAAAAAGGGGGGGGGGGAAGGAGGAGGAGGAGGAGGGAGGAGGAGGAGGAGGAGGAGGAGGGTGGTGGGATAGACACTGGGAAAGGATGAGAATGCCGGCCCAAACGTCCGTGAGCCAGCAAAATATTAAATACTTAAACCACCCTTTGTGGACATTTCGCTCACGGACGTTTGGGCCGGCATTCTCATCCTTTCCCAGTGTCCATCCCCCCACCCTCCTCCTCCTCCTCCTCCTCCTCCTCCTCCTCCTCCTCCTTCCCCCCCCCCTTTTTCTCTCCCCGTTCCCTCCTTTCCCCTTATTTAATCTCAAGCATTTGTATCTCAACTTGTACTTGAAAAAGCTGTAATAAGCGAAACGTCGTACAAATAAAGGCTCCGTCCTCATATGGTGTTTATCTAGTCAATCTTGTCGGCAGACTGCCACTTTTAAGCACCTATTGAATAACCTCTCTTGTTGAGCCGCATATTCTACGTATGTTAACTGAGGTGTTTTCCTATAATTACGGAATTTCTGTCTATAGGCCTCTGGTATTAGTTCATAAGCTTTTAAAATACAAGCTTTCATATTATCATACT
>NC_134812.1:46781895-46786895 GCF_046742065.1 Oratosquilla oratoria
AATTTGCTCTTAAATTCATGTATGGTTTTTGCACACACTATTGTGTCGTTTAGTTTGTTCCATACACCCACCACTTAGTGGAGGGAAAGCTGTTTTTTCAGATCTCTTCTACGGAATCTATTTGGGTACAGATTATAGGCAAGAACAAGAAAGTTATTATTGGGGTCTTGTATAGACCTCCTAACATCAGCATTGAGCAGACTGATCCCTTGATTCCTGAAATTCACAGAGCGTCCCAGTACAAAAACGTTGTGATCATGGGAGATTTTAATTATAGAAACACTGACTGGAAAGATCAGGAAGCGAAGAAATTCCTAGATGTGGTGCAGGATAATTTCCCAAAACAAGTAATTACCGATCCTACGAGGGGAGAAAATACTCTGGACTTACTTTTAACTAATAATGAACACCTAATGGTCTTCGGTTCTATGGGTTAAAGTACTAATACAGTCAGTTCTTTCTTTATATGTGAATGTTCCCTTATGCTTTTGTTCTTATCCTCCTTTTCTATTTTTATTATTATGTACTGCTATTTCTTTTTCTATTATCTTCTGTGTTCTTTTTGCTCTCGTCTTTTAATTTCTTATTTTCTTTTTTTGTCCTATTTTTCTTCTTCTATTCTTTACTTCCTCCATTTTTTCTGATCTTTTGTTTTCTTCTTCCGTTATTCTTCCTTTGTTTTTATTTTTTGTTTTCTTCTTCTTGCTCTGTTCTCCTCTTTTCTTTTCTGTTCTCTATTTTTCTCTTTTACATTTCTCTTCTTCCTCTTTTTTTCTCTTCCTTTGTTTTTCTTTTATATTCCCTTTTTTGTTTTCATCTTCTGTTCTCTTCTTCTGCTACATTAGCTTATTTTTCTTTTCCTTTTTTGACTTTATTTTCTTACCCCGTCTGGGGTATTGGCTGCATGTTATTGTGGCAAAGTAGCATGCAGTTGATACTTTAGGGTCTATATGGGGCGCCCCTACGGACCAGAGCCACACATCATTTTGTCTATGATAGAGGAAAACTCTGTTCATAGAGAAATGATGATACTTTTATACTACGACTGTCCCTCCGTTATGCTGTCCTCCAACCCCTTGTTGCTGTCCTGTACCATTTCTCTGAGTATTCATTTTCTGTTTTCGCCGACCCTGTGGTGGGGGAAGAGAATGCTACCACCAAGTCTTTCCACTTGAGTCGTAAAAGGCGACAAAAAACGGGACGGGGATGGGATTAGGAGTCCTACTACCTGTAGCCCCGAAAGGGGACATTCCTGAAAAGAAAAGAAAAGGCATAAGAGTGTCTGGGAGTTTTCCAACCAGTACCCTAAGGTTTGGGTCTTTTAATGTGCGTGGATGTGGTACGGATGATAGTAAAAGGGAAGAGATAAGCAGTATGTTTGTGAGAATAATAAGGATGTGCTGGTTTTGAGTGAAACTAAAATGAAAGGAAAGGGCAACTGTGAGTTTGGGAGTGTAGCTGGGAGGTACTCAGGAGTGAAGAGTGGACGAGGGAGAGAAGGGGTGGCTATACTAGTAAGTGAAGAGATAAGTAAGCGGGTAGTGGAGTGAAAGGAGGTTTCATCAAGGTTGATGTGGATGAAGGTGAAACTGGGAAGGGAGATGTGGGTTTTTGTAAGTGCGTATGGACCTGGTAGTGAGAAGAGTGTAGAGGAAAGGGAGGCTTTTTGGGTAGATATAAATGAGTGCATAGAGGGATTAGGGAGAAATGTCAATGTAGTTGTATTGGGAGACCTTAATGCTAGGGTAGGAAATGAACCAAAACACAGAGTGATTGGGATGTATGGAGTTCCAGGTAAAAATCGTAGTGGAGAAATGATGGTGAAGATGTGTCTTGAAAGAGAGTTGATGATAGCAAATACAGTATTCAAGAAGAAAGTTAAGCATAAGTACACATGGGAGAGGATGGTGGATGGAAGGGTGGCAGATAGAGCGTTAATGGACTATATAGTGGTGACCAGGAGTATGGTAGGAAGAGTTAAGGATGTACATGTTCTAAGGGGAGAGAGTGGGGGAATATCAGATCATTTTCTGGTGGAAGGTAAAATGAGAGTGGAGAATAGGTGGAGAAAGAGGAAAAGGGCAGAAGGTAGGGAGGTACTTAGAGTGAACTGCTTAAATGAGGAAAAAAGGAGAGTGAGTTTAAGAAGAAACTGAAAGAGGAGTGGCAGAGAGTAAAGGATACAGTAGAACTAGGAGTGGAGGAGGAATGGGGATGGTTCAAGGAGGGAGTCATAAGGTGTGCAAAGATGGTGTGTGGAACAAGGAGGGCGGGAGGAAAAAGAAGGAAGGGTAGTGAGTGGTGGGATGAGGAAGCAAAGAAATGTGTAGAAAAGAAGAAGCAGGCATTCATAGATTGGCTGCAAATTATGACGAGGGAATCGTATGCGAGGAACAAAGTAAAGAGAAGGGAAGCTAAGCATAAGATATAGGAAGCAAAGAGGAAAGCAGATGTGAAATGGGGTAAGAGTATGACAGAAAATATTGAAAGCAATAAAAAGATGTTTTGGAAGGAAATTAAAAGAGAAAACGGAGGCGAATTAAGTAGAGAAGAAAAGGTAAAAGGTACAGATGGAGAGATGAAAATGGAAGAGAAGGGCAGTGAGAGGAAGGTGGGCAGAGTATTTAAGGGAGTTGCTAAATGTGAAGGAGGATAGGGAGGGAAAGGTAGTTGCATTGGGAAGCGCTAAGAAAATGAGAGTGATGAGTGAGGAAAATGGAGGAGAAATAGGGAAGGATGAAGTGAAAGCAGCTGTTAAGATGATGAGAGCAGGTAAGGCACCTGGTCTGGATGGATGCCATGCAGAATGTCTGAAGAAAGGAGGTACAGTGATGGTGGACTGGCTGGTGAGGTTGTTTAATGTTAGTATGAGAGAGGGTAGAGTACCGGAGGACTGGAGGAGTGCCTGTATAGTTCTGCTTTACAAGGGAAATGGGGTAAGTGTGAATGTAGTAGTTTCAGAGGGATTAGCTTGTTAAGTGTAGTTGGGAAGGCTTATGGGAGGGTCTTGATTGAGAGGATTAGGAGAGGAACAGAGGGAGTAATTGGTGAGGAACAGCGTGGGTTTAGGACAGGTAGGGGTTGTGTACATCAGATCTTTGTGGTAAGACAGATATGTGAGAAAGCTATAGGAAAAGGTAAGGATGTTTTTGGGGCTTTTATGGATCTGGAAAAGGCTTATGAAAGGGTAGACAGGAAGGAACTGTGGGAGGTACTGCAGATATATGGGATAGGAGGAAAGCTGTTAAGAGCAGTCAAAAGTTTTTACGAGAGTAGTAGAGCTTGTGTTAGGATTAGAAATGGAGAGAGTGAATGGTTTGAGGTAAAGGTGGGACTTCGTCAGGGATGTGTTATGTCGCCCTGGCTGTTCAATCTTTACATGAATGGGGTGGTGCGAGAGGTGAATGGAAGGGTAGTGGGTCAGGGATTGGAGATGATTGAAGAAAATGGAGAAAAGTGGGAGGTGAGCCAGTTGTTGTTTGCTGACGACACTGCGCTTGTAGCAGGATCAGAGGAGGGATTGAGGAAGTTAGTGACAGGGTTTGAGAAAGTGTGTGAAAAAAGGAAGCTGAAGATAAATATGGGTAAAAGTAAGGTGATGAGATGTACAAGGGGAGAGAGTGACAGCAGGCTGGAGGTGAGCATTAAGGGTGAAAGACTGGAGGAAGTGGATAGTTTTAGATACTTGGGTGCGAATGTGGCAGGAAAGGGAGGAGTGAGATGGAGTTAGAATGTAGAATGAGAGAAGCGAGTAAATGCCTTGGTGGATTGAAAAGTGTAATGAGAAATAGACATCTGGGAATGGATGCTAAGAGGAGGTTATATGAAGGAGTGATTGTGCCAACAGCATTGCACGGGGTAGAAACATGGAACATGAGAGAGGAAGATAGAAGGAGTTTGAATGTGTTTGAGATGAAATATCTGAGAAGTATGATAGGGGTTACTAGGCTAGATAGAGTGAGAAATGAGGAGGTGAGGAGGAGAATAGGGTGGAAAGGGAACTGGGAGATAGGGCTGATGAAAGGGTATTAGGATAGTTTGGACACATGGAAAGAATGAGTGAAGAAAGATTAGTAAAAGAAGTGTGGAAGGCAGAGGCGGAAGGAGTGAATATGAGGGGGCGTCCTAGGATGAGATGGATGGACGGGGTGAAAGGGGCATTACAAAAGAGAGGAATGTCTATGGAGGAAGGACGGGAGAGGACAGAAGATAGGGGTGAATGGAGAGGGGTTGTGTATAGATGATGATGTGATGCATGAGGGGGAGTGGGTGGGGGATGGGGGGTGAGGAAGTATGTATGAGAAAAAAAAAAAAAAAAATTGACGCAGCCCGAAGGGATTTCTCCCCGCCTTCTTTTCTGCATGAGGGGACGGATAGGGGGGGTCGCCGAATTTATGAAGCGGCCTTGCTGTGGATGTGCTGTGTCTTGTGACACTGCTTCTGACCCAGGGCAGTGGACAAGGTGCAGGGATGACCCGTCATCCAGGAGGTGCCAAGATGAGAGGGAGGGAGGAGGGTGGAGGGGAGTGGAATATATAGGAAATGGAATGGGTGGGAGTGGTTTCTATGCCTTTTTCTTTTTGGCTACCCCCGTGTAGGGGGAAAAAGCCTTTGGTATATGTATGATGTATGTATGATTTTCTTTCTTCTTCCTCTCCTCGTTTTACTTTCCTTCTCCTTTTCTTTCTTCTCCATTGTCTTTTCATTCATTTTCCTCATCATCTTCCTTGTCGCTCTCTTGTTCTTGTCCTCGTCTTCCTTGTCCTCCTCCTCCTCCTCCTCCTCCTCCTCCTCCTCCCGGATCCCTCTTCCTCCTCATCCTTCTCCTTCTTCTCCTTCTGTCCTGGAGCTCACATTATACAGCCTCCCTAATTTTTTGCACCACCTAATCCTTTCTGCGTAGCATCTTTCTTGAAATCTCTTTTTTTCTTTCGTTCACTCTGCCTCTTTTCTATTTGCCTCCCGGCTATGTTACATATTGCACCCCTACCATTCAATCT
>NC_134812.1:46794395-46799395 GCF_046742065.1 Oratosquilla oratoria
GTGTTTAGGATTCCGAGCCTTCCCCTGTGTTTATGTTCTCCATCATCCAAATAATTTGTCTAAAATACTTATCAACACACACACACACACACACACACACACACACACACACACACACACACACACACACACACACACACACACACACACACACACACACACACACACACACACACACACACACACCTCTCATGGCGCTGTGGTTAGAGCTCTGGCCTGCCACTACGGAGGTCCGGGTTCGATCCTCGCCCGGGGCTGAAATAATATCAGTATCGCAGCGCTGAGGGGTGTTACTCCAACTCTCGTGGGCGGGGAGTTGGGTGTGTGTGTGTGTGCAAGGTCATAGCATTACCCATAGATCGGACCTACGAGCTCTGAGCTCTCTTCCAGGAGGGAAATAGCTGTCGATCACGAGTCCAACACGTGATCCAAAGACCAAGTGAATACACACACACACACACACACACACACACACACACACACAAACACACACACACACACACACACACACACACACACACACACACACACACACACACACACACACACACACACACACACACACACACACACACACACACACACACACACACACACACACACACACACACACACACACACACACACACACACATATATATATATATATATATATATATATATATATATATATATATATATACGAGATATACGGGATAGGAGGAAAGCTTCTAGGAGCTGTCAAGAGTTTTTATGAGAGTAGTAGAGCTTGTGTCAGGATTAGAAATGGAGAGAGTGAGTGGTTCGAGGTAAAGGTGGGACTTCGTCAAGGATGTGTTATGTCACCCTGGCTGTTCAACTTACAAAGCATGCCGACAGGAGACCTTTTGGTCCATATCTAGGTCGGATGAAAAAAAAAAAAAAAAAAAAAAAAAAAAAAAAAACAAATTAATAATAAATTAAAACTATAACAATGTAAATAACAATTAAAATACATAAATAAATGCATTGGTATAGTTGAATAACAAACAAACAGGTAAATAGTAAATGATAATAAATTGACATATAACTAATAATAAATGAAAATCAGACAGACAAATTATAACAAAACAAAAACAAATAATATAACATAAATTATAATAATTACAGCATCTTACTTAGGTATTTATCTAAATGATTCTTAAAGCTTCGAACTGAACTACATTGCACTACCTGTGCAGGAAGTTTATTCCATTCATTAACTACACGGTTGGCAAAGTTGTTTCTACCTACTTCCAAATTGAATCTATTTCCGGACAGTTTGAGACCATTGTTTCTTGTCTGATTCTCATTCAATGTGAAAATTTGGTCACTTTTGATGTTGTCAATTCCCTTTAAAATCTTAAAGACCTGTATCAAGTCACCTCTGAGTCTACGCTTTTTTAGGGAAAACAGATTCATGTGCATAAGTCGATTTTCGTATGATTTATTTTTGATATTTGGAATCAGTTTTGTGGCTCGCCGTTGTACTTTTTCCAGTCTGTCAATGTCTTTAATGAGATTCGGTGACCATACGGAAACAGCATATTCCAAATGTGGACGAACTAACGATTTATATAGCTTGTTAATGAGTGATGGACTTTTGAAATCAAAAGATCGCGCAATCAATCCCAGAATCTTATTTGCTTTCTCAGAGGCTGAAATACACTGCTTGGATGATTTGAGGTCGTTACTGATAATTACGCCGAGATCTTTTTCACTATCCACTTTTGTTAACGAATTTCCAAATAACTTGTAATCGTACTTGCTGTTATTTTTACCTATGTGCATTACCTTGCATTTACTTGTGTTAAATTTCATTAGCCACTTTTCAGACCATTGCTGTAATTGATCTAAATCTTCTTGAATATCTAATTGGTTTGAGTGATCATTTGCCACTCCGCACAGTTTTGTATCATCAGCAAATTTGGAAACAGTAGATTTTAGTCCATGGTCTATATCATTTATATATACTATGAATAGAAGTGGCCCAAGAACGGAACCCTGAGGAACTCCACTTGCAACACTTTTCCATCCAGAAGTTTTTCCATTTAAAACAACTCTCTGTTTTCGACCTTTCAACCAATTACTAGTCCAACCTAATAGGCTACCACTTATTCCATGCAAAGCTAATTTAGTAAGTAGTCTTTCGTGTGGGACGGTATCAAAAGCTTTTGCAAAGTCTAGATATATTAAATCTATATTGTTTCTTTTGTCATAATTCGAGACAACTGTGTTGTAGAATTCGAGTAAGTTAGTCACGCAAGAACGTTTCCGTCTGAAACCATGTTGGCTATCATTTATCAAACGGTTACTTTCTAAATGATATTCGATAGCATCTCTGATGATAGTTTCCATTATTTTTCCTACGATCGAAGTCAAACTAATAGGCCTATAGTTATTTGGTTTCTTTTTGTCACCTTTTTTGAATATGGGAGTAACGTTAGCTAGCTTCCATTCTCTTGGGACATCTCCGGATATGATGGATTTCTTGAAAATAATTTCTAATGGAACAACAATCTCATTTTTCATTTCCTTTAAGATTCTTGGATGCCAACCGTCCGGCCCTGGTGTTTTATTAACTTTGAGTTTGTCTATACACCTTTTAATTGTTTCTTTTGTTATATTTACCGTAGTGAGTAAGTTTACCCCAGACTTTTCACAGGTTTCAGTTTGGAATTCACTTTGAGGTGTTTCGTTTACGAATACCGAGCTAAAATAATTGTTTAAGAGATTACACATTCCTTCATTTGAATATTCAAGTTGACCGTCAGCAGATAATAGTGGACCAATGTGATTCCTAACAACCTTTTTATCTCTAATGTAACTATAGAATTCTTTGGGATTCTCTTTGGATTTCTCAGCGATGTTCATTTCGTATTGTCGTTTTCTTTTTCTTATTGTCTTTTTTAAATCTCTCTGTATTGATACATAACTTTCATAGTCATTAGATGCACCCGAGCACTTATATTTCTTATAAGCCTGTCTCTTTTTAGCAATACTTTTTTCAGTTTCTTTGTCGAGCCACTTTGGGCGAGCCTGATTTGGGGGACGTCTGTCCTTAAAAGGAATGTAAGTTTGAATCATCTTAGTGAGCGTATTTTGAAATATCTCCCACATCTGATCTACAGGCCTTTCATTTAATTTTTCCTCCCAATCTGTAAGCTGAAGCTCCTGACGTAGTTCTATGAACTGAGCTTTACTGAAATCGGGTATTTTAGAAGCACAAGTATCTATTCTAAAATTGTTTAGGAGTTTGAATCTGACTAAGTTGTGATCGCTATTTGCAACAGATTCACCGACTTCTACATCAGTTGCCATGCTTTCGCGGCTAGTGATCAATAAATCGAGTAAGTTTCCATATCTTGTGGGCTCTTTTACATGCTGAATTAAGTAATTGTCACCAAGAAAATCAATCAAGCGACTACCTATATGGCCATGTTCAAGGGTCATCCAATCAATGTCAGTAAAATTGAAATCACCCATTATCAATAAATCCCGGTTGCAGAAACTAGACAGTTCTTGAAATAACAGTTTGTCGTCTGCTAATGATAATGTCTTTGGCCTATATATTACACCTATATTCATTTTTTGTCCATTTGTTTGGGTTAACTCAACCCACAAACTGTCATATGCATCCTGTTTCACTTTCTCTAAAACACAAGCATGAACATTGTTTTTAACGTACAATAGAACACCCCCACCTTTCTTGTGGTTTCTATCCTGATGAAAGTGTTTAAATCCCGCAATATTAAATTCAGCTTCGAACTCTGTACCATTTAACCATGTCTCAGTTATTCCTATCATATCGAGATTTTCGCTTTTGACATACGCCTGTATTTCTTGAAATTTGTTCCTAATACTACGAGCATTAAAGTACATAGTTTTAAGAAACTCCTGATTATTTCTTTTTGACACATTTTGAGTTTCAATATCATGTCTTATATTATCATTTTGTTTTTTATTTATGCCTTGCTCTATATTATTATTATTTGGTCCTTCAATGACATTCAATGCCTCAT
Organism: Oratosquilla oratoria; assembly: GCF_046742065.1. Taxonomy (NCBI): domain Eukaryota; kingdom Metazoa; phylum Arthropoda; class Malacostraca; order Stomatopoda; family Squillidae; genus Oratosquilla; species Oratosquilla oratoria. Next base: position 46,798,415 of record NC_134812.1, read on the forward strand.
TAACATTTCTCCTATCAAAATTAACATTTCCCCCATCACGGACATCTGGTCGATTACGGTCATCCGATCTATTTTGTACATTTTGTCCCCCTACGTCACCGTGATTCACGCCGGCCTCCCATCGTTCAGTGACATTATGTCCGGCATCCCTTTCTAAAATTATATTTTGTCCTCCAGTGACATTATATCCTACCGTGATATTTTTTCCTCCACTATAATTACATCCCATCGTGATCTTTTGTCTTCCACTGTCATTACATCCTATCTTGATATTTTGGCCTTCATTGACATTCTGTCCGGTATCTCTTCCTAAAATTATATTTTGTTCTTCACTGACATTATATCCTACCGTGATATTTTCTCCTCCATTATCATTACATCCTATCGTGATATTTTGTTCTCCACTATCATTATTTCCCATCGTGATCTTTTGTCCTCCACTGTCATTACATCCCATTGTGACATTTTGTCCTAAGACATTACATCCTAATGTGTCATTTCGTCCTCTAGCGATATTACATCCTATCATGATATTTTGGCCTTCATTGACATTCTGTCCGGTATCCCTTCCTAAAATTACATTTTGGCCTTCAATGACATTATATCCTACCGTGATATTTTCTCCTCCATTATCATTACATCCTATCGTGATATTTTGTTCTCCTTTATCATTACTTCCCATCGTGATCTTTTGTCCTCCACTGTCATTATATCCCATTGCGACATTTTGTCCTATGACATTATATCCTAATGTGACATTTCGTCCTCTAGCGACATTATATCCTAAAATTATATTTTGTCCTATACTGGTACATTGTTCTACATTAATGCTATACTCTACACTGTTTTCCCAAGTACATTCTATTTCCCCTTCCCTTTGGCCTTCTACCCTAAAAAAGGAGCTGGTTCATTACAAACTCCCACAATGAGGTTTGTAAGAACATCTTTGCCTCTGCGGGTAAGGTGGATCCCATCAGAAGC
>NC_134812.1:46811895-46819395 GCF_046742065.1 Oratosquilla oratoria
ATTCCCATCACTGATCTCTACATCCTCCTCTGTGCAGTCCTTAGCTTTGTTTCCATTGCTTTCGTTAGTTTCCAGGTCTCACACCCGTAGATTATGGCTGCAGAATGCACTGATTGTAAACTTTACGTTTCAAACATTAAGGTAGAGAGACTCTCAGCATTTTATTATACTGACAAAACAATTTACATCCATTTGTAATGCGTCTTTCTATTTCATTACCATGATATTTCGTCATTTTCACCATTTGCCCTAAATAATTATACTCCTTAAGTTCTTGAATGCTCTCACCATTAATTACAATCTCTTTACTTTGAACTTTCGTGTTGAACATTACTTTGGTTTTACTGTTATTCATTTTTAAACCTACTTTGAGGCTTTCCTTGTTTAGATCACTCAGCATACGAGTATCTTGCAAGTCTTCTGCTCTTTCTGAAATAACAACAATGTCATCCGCAAATCTTAGGTGGTTCACATATTGCCATTAATCTTTAAACCTTTCTTTTTGCAACTCAGTCTTCTGAAAATATCTTCCAAGCAAGCTGTAAATAGTTTGGGTGAAATTGTATCGCCTTGCCTTACTCCTTTCTCGATCTTGATCTTTTCTGTATCTTTATGAAGTCTAATTATAGCGGTACCTTTCGCATAAATCTTTTCTAAAAGTCTTACGATCTGTTTGTTTGTACCCTGCATGCGTAGCGAGTTTGGTATTGCTATTTGTTCTACCGAGTCAAAGGACTTCTCGTAATCTACAAAAGCTAAACACAGAGGTATATTGTATTCTGTCGCTTTCTCGATTAGTTGGTATATCGCCTTCAAGTGGTCTAGAGTCGAATATCCGCTCCTAAAACCTTTCTGTTCTCTTGGTTGGTTTCCATCTAAAAATTTACTATTTGTAAGGATCTTGGAGAATACCTTATATACATTTGATAGCAAGCTAATCGGTCGATAGTTACTAAGGTCCTTCTGGTCTCCTTTTTTATGAAGCAAAATCACTATAGCATTGCACCACGATTCAGGAACGCTTTCTTGACGTAAGCACTGGGTGTACAACTCAGCTAATTTAATATGAACTAATTTACCTGCGTCTTTCAACAGATCTATCGATATACCATCTTCCCCAGGTGCTTTTCCTCGTTTCATAGATTTTAGAGCAAATTCTACTTCTTCCTTTGTAATCTCTGGTACATTACTAACATCTATACATGAATTTACTGACTCAACTACGGCCTTCGACGAGTAAAGCTCTTGGTAAAATTCTTCTACTCTTTTTACTATTCTGTCCCTGCATTTAATGATTTCTCTATTTCTATCTTTCAAACATATCATTTGTTGTCTTCCTAAAGCATGTCTGCGCTCGGTCACTTTAATACTTTTACCTTTCCGAATAGTTTCCTCTATTTCATCCATGTTTTTCTTTCTTTTCTCTAATCTCTGCCTTTTGTTGATAAGCTTGTTTAGTTCTGCTCTTCTATTTCGTCTTTCCTACTTTTGATATGCATGGTCCTTATTCTTTTAATTAGGTCATTTGTAGCTTTGGAGTATTTGTTTTCTGTAATATTTTTTGTACTTCCTACTTTCTCTGCCGATTCCCTAATGATGTTCACTAAATTCAAATCAATATCTTCCATGGTGTCCTCGTTAGTTCTTAGAGCTTCGAATCTATTTTTAATTTCTAACTGAAATTTCTTATTATTATTATCCTTAACCATTGCAAGGCTGATTTTCTTTCTTAAAATCAGTTTATTTCTCTCGGCTCTGAAATTTAATTTAGCTGTGCAACCTACCATTCTATGGTCACAACCTATGTTGACTTTATTTACCACCATAACATTACATAAGAACATAAGAATAAAGGAGACTGCAAAAGACCATAAGGCCTACACTAGGCAGCTCCGTATCCATCACCACCTGTCATCCCCATCCATAAAGTTGTCTAATCGTTTTTTAAAACATCTGATAGTTTCAGCGGTTACTACATGGTTACTAAGTTTATTCCATTCATCGACCACCCTATTAGTAAACCAATTCTTGCCTATTTCCTTCTTAAATCTAAATTTTTCCAGTTTATACCCATTACTGCGAGTCCTGCCCTGTTGTTTTATTATGATGACCTTGTTTGCATCACCCTTGTTATAGCCTTTGATCCACTTGAACACTTCCATTAGATCACTCCGCACTCTGCGTCTTTCCAGAGAGTGTAAGTTTAGGTGCCTAAGCCTCTCTTCGTAAGGCAAATTTCCGAGTCCTTGTATCATTTTGGTCATTCTTCTCTGTACTGATTCTAGTGAATTTAAGTCCATTCTGTAGGACGGAGACCAAAACTGTACCGCATAGTCAAGGATGGGTCTAACTATCGCTAGATAGAGTTTAATAATTACCTCTGCACTTCTATTCGTTACCGTCCTAGCAATGAAGCCTAATGCACTGTTAGCTTTATTTCTGGCGCTAATGCACTGGTTCCTGGTTTTAAGGCCCGGACTCACCAGAACTCCCAAGTCCCTCTCGCACTCAGATTTGTCTAAAAACGTGTTATCTAAGTTGTATCTATTTTCGGGGGTTGTGTAGCCCTACGTTTAACACGCTACACTTAGAGATATTGAAGTTCATTTGCCATTTCACCGACCATGTTAACAGTTTATTAAGATCATCCTGCAGAATCTCTGCGTCGTCTCCTGACCTAATTAGGCGTCCTATTTTAGTGTCGTCCGCAAACTTACTAACATCACTATTTAACCCATCGTCTAAGTCGTTTATATACATAATGAACAACAAGGGACCCAAAACCGAGCCCTGGGGGACCCCGCTAGTAATATTGCCCCACCTAGATTTTATTCCATTTATGGTGACCCGCTGTTTTCTGTTACTAATCCAACCTCTAATCCATTCTAACACTTTTCCTCCTATGCCATGGGCTTTGATTTTATTTAGTAGTCTCTGGTGTGGCACTTTGTCGAACGCTTTGCTAAAGTCAAGGTAAATAACATCGTAATTTTCATTGTTGTCTGACGCCTTATATACTTTAGTGTAAAATGATAGAAGATTAGTCACACATGACTTACCCTTGGAGAAACCATGCTGTGAATCACGAATTAAATTATGCCCTTCAATGTGTTCTCTGAGTCTATTTACTATTATTGATTCAAGCATTTTTCCTATAACCGATGTCAAACTGATTGGCCTGTAGTTGCATATAGACGATCTATTTCCCTTCTTAAAAACAGGAACAACGTTTGCCTGCCTCCAAGCAGTTGGAACAGAACCAGTGTCTACCGATTTATTGAATATTTCAGTTAACTGGTCGCAGATTTCAAATTTACACTCCTTAAGGATTCTTGGAAAAATTTCGTCTGGACCCGGAGATTTTGTAGCTTTAAGTCTGTGAATCTGCTTGACTTCTTCTTTACTAATGCTGATATTAGTTAGACTACTTTCTTCATCCCCTCTGAAAATCGGATCGCAGTCAGGTACATTATCTAACCTCTCATTAGTAAAAACCGATAGAAAATAATGGTTAAACTCCTCACTCATTTTTCTTCCGATTCTATCATGACATTTTCATCGTTTTTAATTGGTCCTATTCTTTCTTTATTTTTTGTTCTATAGAGGTGAAAGAAACCCTTTGGGTTAGATTTTGCTTGACTGGCAACCTTGATTTCATAATTACGTTTTGCTGCACGTGTATTCCTTTTAACCAGCTTTGCCATTTCGTTATATCTTGATCTAAGGTGTGATTCCCCGTTTTTATTTTTTTATTTTTACGTAAAGTCCTCTTTTCATTCCGATCTCATGTTTCAATCTGTACGTCATCCATTTGGGAGTATTACTATTTTTCCGTATTGACTTTAGGGGGGTAGGTGTGTTTTGTGCATTAATAATTAGATCAGTTAGATTGGTATACATTTCTTCTAAATCGCTGACCTGACTGTTGGGCCCTCGCCCCCAAATGACCTGACCTAAGGTATGCATATTACCCTCCGTGACGCTTTTGCTCTCATGTCCTAATATGAAGTCTATTTCGATCTTTGTTGTTCCATTTGGACTTCTCTACGTCCATTTACGACCTACACGCTTTTGGAAGTAAGTGTTCATTATCCTCATGTTGTAGTTCTCTGCAAAATTGACTAACATATCGCCTCTCTCATTTCTTTCACCTACTCCAAACTTACCAATGCACGTCTCACCTCCCATCTTCTTTCCCACTTTAGCATTAAAGTATCCTATTACCAACATGTACTTATATTTTTCTTGATCCATTACCTGACTTAAATAATCGTAGAACGACTCAATTTCATCGTCTGAACTCTGTGAAGATGGTGCATAAACCTGAACTATTTTTAGAGTGTACCTTTTACAAAGACTAATCATAATCCAATCTACCCTGTCTGACAAACTACTGAATTTGACTACGTTACCAGCAACCTCTTGGTTGATCAAGAATCCTAGTCCACTAGATCTTTCTTTGTCCTTACCTCTATAATAAAACATGTGGTGACCATCTTGTAATTGTATCAGCTCTTCTTCCGCTCTTCGGACTTCGCTCAGTCCTACGATGTCCCACTTGATGTTGTCTAGTTCTTTCATTAAACTCTCCAGCCTGTGGTCTTCTGAGAAACGTCTTACGTTGTAAGTATAGATCTTCATTTTCTTCATGTTGTTTAATGTCTAAGACTTGGATCTGCTTGGACAGTGCTTACTCACATTCGGTGGCACACTGCCCGTAAACACACGAGGCAATGCAGTTGGACCTTTAGGAAACGATGATCCAACGAGAACGCCCGTTTTTATTTTGGTTGTGCTGTTCATGTTTGCTATGAAGGGTATTTTTGGCAGTAATCTCACCTCCGTGCCAACTGGTTTCTGGTGAGATATTTCCCTGGTGTCACCTTATTCATTATATTCGGTGAAGCCCTATATCTATAGGGTGCCCAATGGTTCACGCCGTCGTTATGACAGTACCCCATACATCTATGAGGAATTTCCCTGTTCGCTATCAGGGACGTGCCAGTTTGCAGTGGGTCTACGATTGTGCATGTGAGCTGCTCTTTGCCTGATCTTTCTTACAAAACCTGTTCGATATGGGTGACCCTGCAGATATTTTCTCTATTGACTTAACTTTTGTAGTCATTAAGATTCTCAATCCTATCTACCACGTCAAGGTGTCAACTCTCGGACAGGATATGCAGCATATATACAGTATATATATATATATATATATATATATATATATATATATATATATATATATATATATATCCCGTCTGGGGTATTGGCTGCATGTTATTTTGGCAAGGTGGCATGCAGTTGATACTTTAGGGTCTATATAGGGCGCCCCTACGGACCAGAGTCACACATCATTTTGGCTGTGACAGAGGAAAACTCTGTTCATAGAGAAATGATGATACTTTTATACTACGACTGTCCCTCCGTTATGCTGTCCCCCAACCCCTTGTTATTGTCCTGTACAATTTCTCTGAATATTCATTTCCTTTTTCGCCAACCTTCCCTGTGGTGGGGGAAAATAATACTGCCACCAAGTAATTCCACTTAGATCGTATGAGGCGAGAAGAAAGGGACGGGGATTGGGGCTGGGCATCCTTCTCCTTGTAGCCCCACAGGGGACATTCCTAAAAGAAAAAGCAAAGGCATAAGAGGGTCTGGGAGTTTTCCGACCAGCACCCTAAGGTTTGGGTCTTTTAATGTGCGTGGATGTGGTACAGATGAGAGTAAAAGGGAAAAGATCGGTAGCATGTTTGTGAGAAGAAAGATGGATGCGTTGGCTTTGAGTGAAACTAAGCTGAAAGGGAAGGGCGAGTGTAAGTTTGGGAGTGTAAGTGGGAGGTTATCAGGAGTGAAGAGAGGGCGAGGGAGGGAAGGGGTGGCTATACTAGTAAGTGAAGAGATAGGTAAACGTGTAGTGGAGTGGAAGGAGGTTTCCTCAAGGATAATGTGGATGAAGGTGAAACTGGGAAAGGAGATGTGGGTTTTTGTAAGTGCATATGGGCCTGGTAGTGAGAAGAGCGAAGAAGAAAGGGAGGCTTTTTGGATAGATTTAAATGAGTGCATAGAGGATTTAGGGAGAAATATCGATGTAATAGTACTGGGAGACCTTAATGCTAGGGTAGAAAATGATCCAATTGATGGAGCGGTTGGGAAATGTGGATTTTCAGGATTTTCAGGAAAGATTCGTAGTGGAGAGTTGATGGTGGAAATGTGTCTAGAAAGAGAGTTGATGATAGCAAGTACAGTGTTTCGGAAGAAAGTCAAGCATAAGTACACATGAGAGAGGGTGGTGGAGGGAAGGGTGGTAGATAGAGTGTTAATGGACTATGTAGTGGTAAATAAGATTATGATAGGAAGAGTTAAGGATGTACATGTGCTAAGGGGAGAGGGTGGGGGAATACCAGATCATTTTTGGTGGAATGTAAGTTGACAGTGGAGGATAGAAGGAGGAAGAGGAAAGGGACAAAAGGTAGGGAGGTTCTTAGAGTGAACTCTTTAAATGAAAAGGAAAATGAGAAGGAGTACAAGAAGAAGCTGAAGGAGGAGTGGGAGTGAATGAAGGATAGAGTAGAGCGAGGTGTGGAGGAGGAATGGGGTGGTTCAAGGAGGGAGTCACAAAGTGTGCAAGGATGGTGTGTGGAACAAGAAGGACAGGAAGAAATAAAAGAAAGGGTAGTGAATGGTGAGATGAGGAAACAAAGAAGGTTGTAGAAGAGAAGAAGCGAGCATTCACAGATTGGTTACAAAATAGGACGAGGGAGTCATATGAGAGGTACAAAGAAAAGAAAAGAGAAGTAAAGAAAAAGGTAAAGGTGACAAAGAGGAGAGCAGATTTGAAATGGGGTAGGAGTATGACAGAAAATTTTGAAAGTAATAAAAATATGTTTTGGAAAGAAATTAAAAGAGGAAGAGGAGGTGAATCAAGTAGAGAAGAAAAGGTAAAAGGTGCAGATGGAGAGATGATAATGGAAGAGAAGGCAGTAAGGGGAAGATGGGCAGAATATTTTAGGGAGTTGCTAAATGTGAAGGAGGATAGGGAGGGAAAGATAGCTGCAGTGGGAAATGCTAAGAAAATGAGAGTGATGAGTGAGGAGAATGGAGGAGAAAAAGGAAGGATGAAGTGAAGGCAGTTGTTAAAATGATGAAAGCAGGTAAGGCACCTGATCTGGATGGATGCCATGCAGAATGTCTAAAAAAGGGAGGTACAGTGATGGTGGACTGGCTGGTGAGGTTATTTAATGTTTGCTGGAGAGAGGGTAGAGTGCCGGAGGACTGGAGGAGTGCCTGTATAGTTATACTTTACAAGGAAAAAGGGGACAAGTGTGAATTTTGTAGTTTCAGAGGGATTAGCTTGTTAAGTGTAGTTGGGAAGGCTTATGGGAGGATCTTGATAGAGAGGATTAGGAGAGGAACAGAGGGAGTAATTGGTGAGGAACAGTATGGATATAGGACGAGTAGAGGTTGTGTAGATCAGATCTTTGTGGTAAGACAGATATGTGA
>NC_134812.1:46839395-46849395 GCF_046742065.1 Oratosquilla oratoria
GGGAGACGCATAGGGAACTCGACCATATCTGACAACTTCTCACTAATAACGGGTTCTCTGACCAATTGATCGAAGATGTCATCAATAAGAAACTGGATCAATAAGCCATCCAAGACCACGCTCCAAACCAGGTCACCAATCAAATTACCATATATCACCAAAATAACTTCCATAGCCATTACAAAGAAGAGTGCGATGCCATTAAAGGTATCTAAAGAGAGGAGTAATTCCTACAAAGACTCTTCTATTAATGTTAGAATTTTCTGCAAGGCTAATCTGACCAGATCCCTAATCATGAAAAATAACACCACACCAAAGATACCAAAGGAGGCTTCTACCAACGTAGTTTACAAGTTTACATGCCAGGAGGGCCGCCGTGTCCGCTCCTTTTTCTAAATTGGGAGAACCTCCACTACACTAAGAAGACGTCTCCAACACCACCGAAACCAAGGCTTCATTTTCCAACACTACATTGACCAGCACGACATGAAGCCCCCAATGAACTCATTAATACACAACACTATTATACTCCATAAAGAAATAAGTTTTAAAAGATTGCAGATCGCCGAAGCTGTAGCTATTATAACTCATCAGCCCTCCATCAACATACAACAAGCCGCACACTTCATCCTCCCATTAGCCCGCCACTAGGAACACCTTGCCCATCAACGATCTCATAGACAACATGACCCTGAACCCTCTCAGGAACATAGTGACCAAGCCAGAGCTTCTCCTATGCATTCTGTGACGAGAATGATGACCTTTCCCATCCCTCCTAGTGACCTCACCCAGGGATTCCTTTCAACTCGCCTAATTCGCCCAGTGATCTCACCCAGTCTTCCTTCGTCCCCGCCTCCCCATGTGACCTCGCCTAAGGACTTCCTTGGACTTTGTCATCCCCCGGTGACCTCACCCAGTACTTTACCTTCTCCAAGTGACCTCACCTAGAGATCTTCGGTGACCTCTCCTACTTCCCAAATTTCCCTACTTCATAAAGCGTAACAGTCAGCCACTATGCATCATTCTTCGCCTACTCTTATCGAAAGTAGATATTATAGACATCGTAGTTGTAGTTCTCACCCTGAAGAAGCCTCTGTAAGAGGCGAAAAAACTTAAGTTTGCGGTGTCAGTGTCAACAGCTTTTTGTACTGTTAAATAGTATTATTATACTTCTTGGCATTCATCAGCGCCTATCTCTACACCTCCTTATCCATGGGATTGACATCATGAATGATTGTGTTCATACTTTGAACTATGGAAATAAAATGGTATTCTTCAAACTGAAGAACTTGGATCTCAAAATAGCCAAAGCTATTAGCGCAGTTGACTTTAATCAGAATTGTTTACTTGAGAGCCTAGTGCAGCGGTGAGTAGGCTCGCACGAAACTTACAACCCCCCCTTACCTCACCCTCACCCTCCTCCGCCACCCCATTTTACCCCGCGTCTGAGTAATGCCATCAGTCCACGTTCCTTCTCTTTTGTGTGTTTCTGTAGCATGTAAGTCCCCTTTGTCCTCTGTCTTATATACTTTCCTGAAGAGGGCTACAGTTGATAGCCGAAATATAGAATCTTCTTTCATTCGAAGTTGATTTTCTCCGACTGTGGGTTTCTTGTGATATATAATATATATCACAAGAAACCCACATGTATATATATATATATATACATATATGTATATATATATATACATATGTATATATATACATATATATATATATATGTATATATATACGAGTATGTATATACATATGTATATATATATACACATATGTATATATTTATATATATATATATATATATATATATATATATGTGTATATTACTCGTGAGAAATGTAGTAACACATTTGTAAACCACAACTAATATCATAGTGTGATGAAAGAAGGAGTTCACTGATCGAAACTATATATTTCGATTACTAACTGCAATCCTCTTAAGTAATAGAAAGTGGAAACAGGATGCTGTCCTAAATAACAACGTCTTATAATGGGAAGGGAACTGGGAAAAGAATAGATGTCACTACCCCAACCCTTATATGACCTGAGGATGATATGAGGTCGGGTCAGGGGGAGGAAACTTGTTGACAATTTGTTTGGTGATGAATAATCTTGATATTATATCTGGGGTTCATTGACCCTTGGAAATATTCATCGTGGGCAAATATCTAATTAAAGTGGATTCCACCATTTTCCATCTGAACCCACAGCCTGATTTATAAATAAGGTCGGATTCTTCCTAGTTCATGCCTACTGGGAAAAATCCGACCTTAATTCTTGCCCAAATAGGGACTGTACACCCTATCATGCTTATATAGGGTTGACTACTACCAAACTCTGCAGGCGCTTGAGCTATCATCTAACTCAGGGAGATCCTAAACGCCATTTCCTTGAGAAACATGGCCAGCATCTCACAGGTGATGTCCTTCGACAGAATACTGTCATCATTCAGAGGGAGTCCGACAAGAAACGCCTTGCCTACCTTGAAGCTTTGTATATTGCAGATAGTAAGCCGTCTCTGAATTCTCATTAAGACGCCCCTACTATGCTCCCCAGCATTAAGCCTTTCGGGAGAGCAAGCCCCGAGGCAGGACGAAGAACATTGAAGTAGCAGTGCAAAACTAAATTCTTCGAAGCATCTTCCAGCATTTCACTTACGAACCAAAAGCACCGACGCTCTTCGCTGCTTCGCCCACCTCAAGCAACTACGATACGAATCCCTAGTTCTATGCCGATCCCTCTTAGCTGCATTCTCCACCACGTCAACATAGACGTATTCTTTAGCCCCTACGGGAAATCTCCACACGTTTCCCCAACACCCACGACGCCACAAGTCCGACCATCTTCCCCCTCCAATATCGCATCACGCTCCGCACGATCGTCGCGGCATCTACCAGCTAACGGCCATACCACTCTGAACACACCGCTTCTAAGCTGCGCAAGAATCTCTTTCACCTTTATCTCATTTTCGTATAATACAGACACATCTTGATTGCATATATTCTAACTCTTTCCCACAACCACTTACTAATTGATTCCCCTGTTTCCAGCAGTGCATCCTTCCATCTTCTCGCCCCACTGCAGCCCCGTCACCACCGTACTCCAACATCACATTGGGTAAGTAGATATTTTTCCGTTCTCAGTGCCACCTAGGAGCAACACAGTCTCCACACATAGTTTTTCTTAATACATGAACGTGTCCAAAGCCCTCTCTGACTCGACAAACCGACCCTATACACGAAGCCAAGCTACGTCTCCACCAACCATGTCCCCCCTTCTACTTCCAACTCTTCAGACAATTCAACTCCTACTCACAACACCATGACAACAAACAACCTCATCACAGTCATTAAGGACGAGACAAATTTACCACTCTTTCACGGTACGAACATTCCTGTACACACCTTCCTTGCTGAAGTTCACTCAGTAATACTAAGTTGGAATGTCACAAACGACAAAACAAAGATATACAAGCACGACACTTTAGCTGGTGACGTCATTCAGTCTGACTTATTTGAGGAAATACATTCATTTGATACATTTGCAGTACAATTTAAAAAGTCATTTACGGCTTTTGAGCCACTTGGAGCACTTTCCCCCTATACTCTCTTGCAAAAAATGTACAATCAAGGCCACACACCACTAAAGGAAAGGCAGTCAAAATAGCTTCAGCATTTAAGAGCGAACTCAGAGAAAGTCTCAAAAACTCAGACTGGGTCCCAAACAACACAATTTTATTGGATAACGTAATCTCCCTCATTGCATACTTTCGCCTTCTCTCACAATTACACCAAGACACACTTAAAAAAGCTAGCGCCATTACATTCACACCAGGTATCACATTAAGCGAATTCTCACGGAAATTCTCTGACACAGAACACGTTATCACTCAGATACAAAATCAGTCAGTACCCATAGCTCAAACACACACGACAGCACAGGTCGCACGGTCCCCCTTAGATAACATGCACGACATACATCACGCACGCAACATCACTCACGACAACGCTCTCCCTCAAGAAAAAGAATGTTTTGTACATACTGTCACAAACCAGGATACCTCGTTAACACGTGTTATCACAGATACCCGTCACAACCGAACCGATACTGCGAGCATCATGGTACATGTTTTCACACAACTGATCGCTGCCGTGTCTTGCTGGCACGGAGACAACACAGACAAGAATCCCCAGATAGCTCTCCTGCTAGACATTCACATGATATATCTCCTGCTAGACATTCACGTAACACATCTCCTGCAAGGCATTCACGTAACACATCTCCCTTATGACTACAGGATACAAAGACTCAGTGCACACCCAGGACAGTTACTCCATACCAAGATATTCCATTTGCAACCTTACCGGTACACACCCTGGATATCCCAGACATGTCTTCAGATTCCTTAACTTTCAATGCTAAGTCTAGTAACACCAAAGTAAAAATATTTCTCGACACGGGCTCCCCAGTTAACATCATGATTACAAAGGATTACAAAGGCGGAGCATGCCGACAGGAGACCTTTTGGTCCATAACTAGGTCGGATGCGAAAAAAATATAATAAATAAAAAACAAATAAAAATTATAATAATATAAGTAATGATAAATGAAATAGATAAACGCATAAATATAGTTAATAAACAAAGAGAAAAATAGTAAATAATAATAAATTGCAAGCAATGCGACATCGTCGACAATAGTTTCTCTAAGGCAAACTACTTTGAGCCAACAACACTGGAAAATAGAAAAATTACATAAAAAACGAAAATCAAGCAAGACACTGATGTCATCTAAACCCCCTTAGAGGGAGTGGTCTAAAGCCTTTTAAGAAGTACGTACCTCATTGCAAGCAGTATTACAAAAGAAATCACTAAGGATTTTCTATTGAGATGTATCTAGAAATATATATATATATACATATATATATATACATATATATATATACATATATATATACATATATATATATATATACACACATATATATATACATACATATGTATACACATATGTACATGTGTATGCATGTATGTATGAATGTATGTATGTATGTATGTATGTATGTATGAGACTTTAGTTTCCATAGATTCCGCACAAAAACAAAACGTGTCACCATTTTAGAACCCCCGGACGTCAACCTTTGCAATGTAGATGGTGTACCATTCCCAATCATTGGTGAATTCTCACAAGACATTAGTTCAAAGATGAGTGCTCAGCCATTCCAATTACCACCTGCGTGGCTGACGCCCATTTCCCTGCTGATATCCTCATAGGCTTAACATTGATGAAGCAACATAATATCATCATTTACCCTGCTCAACATGGGATCATTTGTGCTAATAATTTCCTCCCTGCATTGCCACCAGCAAATTCCCACAAAGTCAACCACATCAACGTGGCCAAGCAGGCAAAACCTGATTTAACGCCAATTAATTATAGCACAACTGCTCAAATTCATTCTTCACTCTGCTTCATCACACAAGGATGCACCAGCTCTTAACTCAAATGGCACCGACACATACACACATTCCCATGACTCTAACTCTCCTATCTCACGACCAGCTGTAGACATACATTCCAAGCGTAACAGACGCCCAAACTCTTCCTGCATGTCAAAATCAGCGAAACTCAGGATAAGACACCCTATAAATACCATTGATGTTTACATTGCTTACATCCCTAACCACATCTCCCCTCGATACTCTCCTCAAAACTCTCTGGAACCTATCGTATCTTTGGACATCAAAAAACAAAGTTAAAACACTCGAAGCACTCTGTTTGCACAATCTTACGGAGACCACCTTGCAAACACAGAATCACACTATTATTGCAATAGAGGATCATCAACAATCCTCTCAACTAAAACCTCCAGTTCCTCAACAATTTCATAGAATGTATATTCTTGCTTAGGTGAATGGAAACAACATCTACTTTCCGAATGTTCATATTATTGTTCATGCCATAAAGCCTGTTTCCTTATATTCAAGAATGTTTTGCAGTTAAGGTTGCCAGTCAAGCAAGATCCAACCCAAAGGGTTTCTTTCATCTCTATAGAACAAAAAAAGAAAGAAAGAATAGGAACAATTAAAAACGATGAAAATGTCATGATAGAATCGGAGGAAAAAATGAGTGAGGATTTTAACAAATATTTTCTGTCGGTGTTTACTAATGAGAGGTTAGATAAAGTACCTGACTGCGATCCGATTTTCAGTGGGGATGAAGAAAGTAGTCTATCTAATACCAGCATTAGTAAAGTAGAAGTAGTCAAGTAGATTGAAAGACTTAAAGCTACAAAATCCAGACGAATTTTTTCCGAGAATGCTTAAGTAGTGTAAATTTGAAGTCTGCGACCAGTTAACTGAAATATTTAATAAATCGGTAGACACTGGTTTTGTGCCTATTACTTGGAGGCAGGCAAACATTGTTCCTGTTTTCAAGAAGGAAGATAGATAGTCTATATGCAATTACAGGCCAATAAGTTTGACATCGGTTATAGGAAAAATGTTTGAATCAATAATAGTAAATAGACTCAGGGAACATATCGAAAGACATAATTTGATTCGTGATACACAGCATGGTTTCTCCAAGGTTAAGTCATGTGTGACTAATCTTCTATCCTTTTACACTAAAGTATATAAGGTGTCAGATAACAATGATAATTACGATGTTATTTACCTTGACTTTAGCAAAGCGTTCGACAAGGTGCCACACCAGAGACTACTAAATAAAATCAAAGCCCAGAAAACAGCTGGTCACCATAAATGGAGTAAAATCTAGGTGGAGCAATGTTACTAGTGGGGTCCCCCAGGGCTCGGTTTTGGGTCCCTTGTTGTTCATTATGTACATAAACGACTTAGACGATGGGATAGATAGTGGTGTTAGTAAGTTTGCGGATTACACTAAAATAAGATGCCAAATTAGTTCAGGAGACGACGCAGAGATTCTGCAGGATGATCTTAACAAATTGTTCACATGGTCGGTGAAATGGCAAATGAACTTCACAACTTCACGTAGGGCTACACAACCCCGAAAATAGATACAGCTTAGATAACACGCTTTTAGAGGAAACTGAGTGCGAGTGAGACTTGGGAGTTCTAGTGAGTCCGGACCTTAAAACCAAGAAACAGTGCATTAGCGCCAGGAATAAAGCCAACAGAGCATTAGGTTTAATCACTAGGACGGTAACGAATAGAAGTGCAGAGGTAATTATCAAACTCTATCTAGCGATAATTAGACCCATCCTTGACTATGCGGTACAGTTTTGGTCTCCGTCCTACAGAATGGAGATAAATTCACTAGAATCAGTATATGGACTCAGAAATTTCCATTACGAAGAGAGGCTTAGGCACCTTAACTTACACTCTCTGGAAAGACGCAGAGTGCGGGGTGATCTAATAGAGGTGTTCAAGTGGATCAAAGGGTGATGCAAACAAGGTCATCATATTGAAACAACAGGGCAGGACTCGCAGTAACGGATTTAAACTGGACAAATTTAGATTTAAGAAGGAAATAGGCAAGAATTGGTTACTAATAGGGTGGTCGACAAGTGGAATAGACTTAGTAACCATGTAGTAAGCGTAGAAACTATCAGTTGTTTTAAGAAACGATTAGACAACATTATGGATGGGGATGACAGGTGGTGATGGATACGGAGCTGCCTAGTGTAGGCCTTATGGTCTCTTGCAGTTTCCTTCATTCTTATGTTTATGTTCTTATATTACATGTGTGTGTGTGTGTGTGTGTGTGTGTGTGTGTGTGCATACATACATATATATATATATATATATATACATATACAAATATATATATGTATGTATAGCAAAGAGGACAGAGAAAGTAAAAAGAAAGAAAGAAAGAGAGAGAGAGAGAGAGAGAGAGAGAGAGAGAGAGAGAGAGAGAGAGAGAGAGAGAGAGAGAGAGAGAGAGAGAGAGAGAGAGATGGGGAGTAGGGAGAGGAAGATAGGTGCTGCCGTCATCAAAGAGTGTAATCTTAAAACTCGTCAGATCGTAAAACCTTACGGTATGGAAGACAAACTTTCTGGCTGGGGTCCTGGCCTTCCTTCTCTTCCTCCTCCTCCTCCTCCTCCTCCTACTCCTCTTTCCTCATTTCCTACTCCGCCGTCGTTGTCCCATTGCGACTCCTTTGTTCCTGTTGGTGTCCGATCCTTTCAGCAATTTAGTTCCTTCCACTTACCCTCCACACCTCGGCCGCTTTTCACGCGCGACTACATGGTCCCTCTGACTTCACTTAGCCTTCCCTTGCTCGTGGCTCTTGTCCACGCCATGTCGCCCGTCCTTGGCCCCTCCCGTCCCTTGCCACCCAGTTACACTCCCGTTCCTCCAACCTACAACGTCCGCCTGATTGTGTTTCATCTGTGCGACGAATCTTTCTCTTTCCCCTTCGGAAAACAACACCACGAAGAGACCGGCCAACATACTGGTTGCTCTCTCGTTCCTTTCATTCTTTTCGCCTCTCTTTTCCTCCCTGTTTTCTCTCCTCAACTTCTCGGCACTCCTCCTCCTCCTACTCCTCCTCCTCCTCCTCCTCCTCCTCCTCCTCCTCCTCCTCCTCCTGTCCATGGTTACTAGAATCTTAATTTGTATCCTTTCTATGAAACCCCAACTTTTAGCAAGTCACCTCAACCTGTTCTGTATATCTCAAACGGATTGACACGATTACCCAGTTCAGTTTTGATGTTATTTGGCGTACTCTCCAAGTTCATCTTCGTTCATGGTCTACTCTTTCCACATTCCTCGAGCAACCAAATATGTCCAACGTCAAAACAGAGCCCTCTGACATCATGAAAGAATATCAGCCAGCCAGTTATGCAGCACAGTCAACACTCTGGCCAACAACATCCTGCTGTACTCCTGATGACCACTATCACTCCTTTACTCCAACCAAACACTACCAATATGAAAAAACAAGTTATAACGAAACGTTATCATAATAATCACCCTCTTGTCCAATATTACTAATGTTGCCACAGCTACCACCACCGACAACATTACCACCATCGACATCGTCGCAATCACCGTCACCACCATGACCACCATCCATCTTCACCACCACCACCATCGCCACAGCCGCCGCCATCACCACCACCACCACCACCACCACCACCACCACCACCACCACCACCACCACCACCACCACCACCACCACCAACTACAGACACCGACACCACCAGCCCAGCTTCACCATCACCACCGACAACACCACCACCTACACCACCAACACCACTACCACTACCGCCATCGCCACCGCCACCACCGCCACCGTCACCACCACCACCACCACCACCACCACCACCACCACCACCACCACCACCACCACCACCACCACCACCACCACCACCACCACCACCACCACCACCACCACCACCACCACCACCACCACCACCACCACCACCACCACCACCACCACCACCACCGCCACCACCACCACCATCGCCACCGCTACTACTGTTACCACTGCCACCATCACCAGTACCTCTACTACCACCATCACCACGACAAATGCCACCATCGCCACCTCCAGCACTATTGTCATCGCCACCACCACTACCGCTGCCACCTTTGCCACCACCGTCGGCAGCGCCAGTGCTATCGCCACAGCCACGGCCTTCACCACCGACACCGACACCAACACCGACACCGCCACCGCCCGAACTACCGGCAACACCACCACCACCGCCACCGTCTCTGCCTCTGCCACCGACTGAAGCCGTTGGTGATTGAGTTTGGCAGGGTGTATGGGAGAGGAAAGTTACAAGTGAATGTGAGTTAATGTAAGTTATGCGATGTACAAGGAACGTGAATGGTTGAATGTGAGTGCGAATGGAGAGATGCTTGAGGAATTGGAGAGTTTTCATTATTAGGGGCCGCAATGGTAGCAAAAAGGATGCAGAGTAGAGTCTGAATGAAATGAAAAAAATACCAATTTGAGACGAAAGTCAAAGAGAGGGTTGTATGAGGGAGTTATTGTGCCCACAGTATTGTA
>NC_134812.1:46856895-46869395 GCF_046742065.1 Oratosquilla oratoria
ATGATTACTCAACCATCTTATAGCCTTTAGCTAACTGCTACCACCATTATTTAAAGAAGAACCACTATGATGTCTTTTTATCACTATTTTTACCTTTCTTAACAGAATCAGCCCCTCTCACAGCTCCAAGGACCATCAGTGGTAACAGTGTAAATAGAACAATAAAAGCATTGCTTACATCCACTACATCTTCTCTGCTCCAACTCCAACTCCAATTTTGTCACCGCTACCGCAGCTTCAGTGACTTGAGCCCCCATTGCCAACACTATCGCTCCCATCATGATATCTACGTCTTTGTCACTGCCATCTAAACTGTACTAATACTAACCCTCTATTTCATTTTCCCGATTCGTACCACCACACACCCTTTTTTCTTTTAATTCTCGTCATCACCACGGGCAACAGGATCGAACTGGAGAGTGAGGACACCACTTGACTCAATACTGGTCAAACTCCGGCGTATCCACCATGTATAGCCGTACCACTGTTATACATAATTCGACCATATAACCATGGACTCGGCACTCGCTTGCAACTAATTGTCATTTTGCATGGAAGGAAGATCTTGTCTGGGTTATATTCTAGTCACAGACCCTACAAATAGACACTCTCTCTCTCCCTCTCTCACCCCCCCCCCTCTCTCTCTCTCTCTCTCTCTCTCTCTCTCTCTCTCTCTCACTCACTCACTCACACACACACACACGGGTATCATTGGCTAAAGTGGGATTACCCAAGGAAGTGTCTTCTGCAGCAGAAGCTTCACATTTGACCGATAAGCCCACCCAACAAGGCAAAAGATACTCTTCACTCGCCACTGGGGATTGAACCGGAGTCCTCCACTAAGTCGACTGCAGTGTACTGCATAATTGTCATTATCATTAAGTGTGATAGAAGCTTTGATACATTTATGAAGTTCGTAGAGTAACAATGTGACTCGTAAAATGAGTTAAGATGTGTCAAGACTCTGGAAGTTCCTTTATTTGGTGAAAAGTTACTGGTGAGCTGATCAGAGTTTATAAACGCTATTCATTTGTTTCTCCTCATATCAGAGACTGGTCCCTAGCACTTCCCCTCCTAGTTGGTCTAGTCATGTGGATTGCACTGTCTCCCCTTATACGTTGCTGTTTCGCCTTTGAATGATTTGGTAATCTATCTGAGTTGGGTGAATAGCCGAACTAATGGAATAATGGCATCAAGTTCAGGGTATTTACGATCAACGGCCAGGAATATCGCCAGCAGGGAGGTCTGGCCATTGGGTCACCGCTCAGTGAAGTGATAACTTCGGTTTTTGTAGAAAAAAATGGAAGCTGAACACTACACATAGATAGTCGGCCCTGAAACCGTATGGTACAAGTATGTGGATGACATGTTGACGATATTATCGCATCAATCGGACCTAAACCACAGCCTTCAACAAATCAACAGCATGCAGCCCAAAATATAGTTCACCGCAGAGATGGGGCAAGATAACTCTCCCTTTTCTAGACATCATGGTGATTTGGGAAGCCCCGGTGGCAAAGTTCAGAGTTTACAGGAAATCTACCAATAAGGAAGACTTTGTGTATTTCCTGAGTGCTCGGGTGCATCTAATGAGTATGAAAGTTATGTATCAATACAGAGAGATTTAAAAAAGACAATAAGAAAAAGAAAACGACAATTCGAAATGAACATCGCTAATGAAATTTAACACAAGTAAATGCAAGGTAATGCACATAGGTAAAAATAACAGTAAGTACGATTACAAGTTATTTGGAAATTCGTTAACAAAAGTGGATAGTGAAAAAGATCTCGGCGTAATTATCAGTAACGACCTCAAATCATCCAAGCAGTGTATTTCAGCCTCTGAGAAAGCAAATAAGATTCTAGGACTGATTGCGCGATCTTTTGATTTCAAAAGTCCATCACTCATTAACAAGCTATATAAATCGTTAGTTCGTCCACATTTGGAATATGCTGTTTCCGTATGGTCACCGAATCTCATTAAAGACATTGACAGACTGGAAAAAGTACAACGGCGAGGCACAAAACTGATTCCAAATATCAAAAATAAATCATACGAAAATCGACTAAAACATATGAATCTGTTTTCCCTAAAAAAACGTAGACTCAGAGGTGACTTGATACAGGTCTTTAAGATTTTAAAGGGAATTGACAACATCAAAAGTGACAAAATCTTCACATTGAATGAGAATCAGACAAGAAACAATGGTCTCAAACTGTCCGGAAATAGATTCAATTTGGAAGTAGGTAGAAACAACTTTGCCAACCGTGTAGTTAATGAATGGAATAAACTTCCTGCACAGGTAGTGCAATGTAGTTCAGTTCGAAGCTTTAAGAATCATTTAGATAAACACCTAAGCAAGATGCTGTAATGATTATCATTTATTTTATATTTGTTTTTGTTTTGTTATCATTTGTCTGTCTGATTTTCATTTATTATTAGTTATATGTCAATTTATTATTATTTACTATTTACCTGTTTGTTTATTATTTAACTATACCTATGCATTTATTTATGTATTTTATTTGTTATTTACATCATCATAGTTTTATTTATTATTTTATTATTAATATTATTTTTTTTTCGCATCCGACCTAGATATGGATCAAAAGGTCTCCTGTCGGCATGCTCCGCCTTTGTAATCCCTTTGTAATAATAAAAACGTGAAGAGAGGCACAGTCTTGAGATTCTTCCTGAGAAGCCCAAAGTTTTTACAAAAATAACTCGATTACATCACGGAAACATTCCACAGGTTGGGATACCTGGATAGGATTATTTTCCAACTGCAGGACAAAACCCGTGACATTGTCCAGAGGGCCTTATTAACAGAGGACACCAAATAATTTATATTACCTCATGGAACTTCAACCCGTAGAGATGCCTTGAGAGTGTCCTGCACAAAACTGATTGTTGCCTATCGAATAAGGATACATGACGCAGTAAGTCCAAAAAGTCCCACCCCAAAAAAACAAAAACAAAAAAACAATAGCGTGGTGTACTCCATTCCATGTGGAACGTGTGACAGAAACTACGTGGGCGAAATGGGCAGAGAATGGACACACGCTGGGAGAACACAAAACGGACTTCAGACATCACCTCACGCATAGTGCGATAGTGGCTTATGCAGACATTGCGGGACACCTACCAGACTGGGGATGGTCTAAATTGCTGGCTCAAGGCATGGCTAAAAGGACAAGAAAGCTCACTTAGGTGTTATTCATACAAATGACAACCAACATGAACCATAGATACAGGAATGTGATGGGACATCACAGGAGGCGAAACCGATCACCTGTGGACTCACTCCACCCGAGGACAAATCACAAATTGACCCATCAGAGGAACCAGCCAATCATAGCCCGGCTGTCTATCCAGCTCGGAAAAATTCCCAAGCCATTCTGTAGCGAAACAGCAACGCACGAAGAGAATGGAATCCTACCACATGGCAGGATCAACCAGAAGGAGGAAGAGCCAAAGACCAGTATCTGACATTAGCTGACATTAGTAAAATAAGACGGATGGTGGATATAAGCTCTAATCAAATCACCAGTAGTTTATAACTTGGACTCTTTAGAAAGTCATAAGTCGAACCCGGTTGAACAGCTTTATTTACCAAGTAAAGGCACTTCCAGTGTCTCGTGTTTCCCTTCCGATGTCTTTCTATTCGAGATCAAAGTTGGGGGGGTGGGGGACCCAAATATCATTTTACGTAATAAGTCGATCCAGGGTCTCCCTGCCAACTTGGGGGTCGCCAAGCAAGATACACGTCATACCAACACATGTTTAAGCGATCTTGACGGATTGCTTCCCCAACAGAAAAATTTACTTCAGTAACAAACATATATCTGTTCTCCATACCCAAATTCTTTAGTCGTAATGTTTTCTTCAGTCAGCGCAGTCGATGATTAAACACTGAGGGGATTAGTTTCAACACTCTGGGCAAGGTTTGAAGAAAACTTCCCACTTCTTGCATAAGCAAGAGCATTGTCAACCAAATATAACCACTAGTTCAATATCGATATGCTTGGGCGCCTTCTACTATGCCATGAAACAGATAGCCTGCTGAATCTTGTTAATTGCTAGAATGGTTAATAGGCACTTTTGAATAAACGTCCAGTCTGAAAAAAAAAAAAAAACAAGAGACAACTGGTTAGGTACTGTGCCAGTGAATATTTAAGTAGTGTAACCTTGCTTACATCACATTTTATCTCCCAATTTTATGCTCTTTTATAATTCGGATATGAATTTGTTGAACGCCCATTATATTCAAGATTTATAGAAAAAATTAACTTTAGAATTGAAATTGTTTTCATATTGAATATAAATTAGATGAGAAACATTACTCCCTAGCAGTCAGGTCGTCCTATCCGGGAGCTAACACGTTGACGTTGGTGGCACGTGCCTGATTATGACGAACAGGGAATTTTTTCATTGATATATGGGGTACTATCATAACGACGGCGTGGATCAGTGGGTACCCTATAGATAGAGTTCAACCAAATATAATGAATAAAGTGGCGCTAAAGAAATATCTCGCTAGAAACTAGACAAAGAGGTATGATTATTGCCACAACCTCTCGTAGCAAACATGGTTTGCACAAATTATATTTTCATGTACGTTCCTGTTAGATCATCGTTTCCTAAAAGTCCAATCGCATCGTCCCATGTGCTTACAGGCAGTGTGCCACCAAATGTAAGCAGTGTCCAAGCAGATCTAATCCTTTGGGATTTAACAACATAAACAAAATCAATATCGCCACCTACAAAGTGAGAACCCTATCAGAAGACCACAGGTTGATCATTAATGGAAGAACTAGAGAATACCTAGTGGGACATCGTGGGGGACTGAGTGAAGTCTAGAAGGAGGAGGAAAAGCTTATGCGACTATTAGATATTCACCACCAGTTATAATATAGAGGAGAATGAAAAATCCAGTGGAGTAGGAGCCTTCAAAAATGAAGAGAATATTGGTAATGTAATGAAACTCAGTAGAATATTAGGTAGAGTAGTTTGGATTGTGATGAGACTATGTAAAAGATATTCTACATCGTCTATGATTATCTAAGTCAGGTAAAGGGTAAAAAAGAAGACGGTAATTATGACAAAAGAAACAATGTCGATTCAATATATCTAGACTTTGCAAAAGCTTTTGATACCGTCCCACACGAAAGACTACTTACTAAATTAGCTTTACACGGAATAAGTGGTAGCCTATTAAGTTGGACTAGTAATTAGTTGAATGATCGAAAACAGAGTTGTTTTAAATGGAAAAACTAGATGAAAAAATGCTACAAGTAGAGTTCCTCAGGGTTCCGTTCTTGGGCCACTTCTATTCATAGTATATATAAATGATATAGACCATGGACTAAAATCTACTGTTTCCAAATTTGCTGATGATACAAAACTGTGCGGAGTGGCAAATGATCACTTAAACCAATTAGATATTCAAGAAGATTTAGATAAATTACAGCAATGGTCTGAAAAGTGGCTAATGAAATTTAACACAAGTAAATGTAAGGTAATGCACATAGGTAAAAATAAGTAAGTACGATTACAAGTTATTTAGAAATTCGTTAACAAAAATGAATAGTGAAAAAGATCTCGGCGTAATTATCAGTAACGATCTCAAATCATCCAAGCAGTGTATTTCAGCCTTTGAGAAAGCAAATAAGACTCTTGAACTGATTGCGCGATCTTTTGACTTCAAAAGTCCATCACTCATTAACAAGCTGTATAAATCGTTAGTTCGTCCACATTTGGAATATGCTGTTTCCGTATGGTCACCGAATCTCGTTAAAGACATTGACAGACTGGAAAAAGTACAACGGCGAGCCACAAAACTAATTCCAAATATAAAAAATAAATCATACGAAAATCGACTAAAACATATGAATCTGTTTTCCCTAAAAAAGCGTAGACTCAGAGGTGACTTGATACAGGTCTTTAAAATTCTAAAGGGAATTGACAATATCAAAAATGACAAAATTTTCACATTGAATGAGAATCAGACAAGAAACAATGGTCTCAAACTGTCCGGAAATAGATTCAATTTGTTAATGAATGGAATAAACTTCCTGCACAGGTAGTGCAATGTAGTTCAGTTCGAAGCTTTAAAAATAATTTAGATAAACACCTAAGCAAGATGCTGTAATGATTATATTTCATTTTATATTATTTGTTTTTGTTTTGTTATCATTTGTCTGATTCTCATTCATTATTAGTTATATGTCAATTTATTATTATTTACTATTTACCTGTTTGTTTATCATTTAACTATACCTATGCATTTATTTATGTATTTTATTTGTTATTTACAAAATAATAGTTTTTATTTATCAATTTATCATTATTATGATTTTTTTTGCATCCGACCTAGATATGGACCAAAAGGTCTCCTGTCGGCATGCTCCGCCTTTGTAATACTTTGTAATAGGTGACTTCAATGCTGGTCAGTTTTGTAGAGAACCAGAACATAAAAGTAGCAAATACTTTCTTCCAAAAGCTTGTGGGTCGTAAATGAGCTTGGAGAAATCCAAATGGAACAGCAAAAAACGATTATGGAAGAGTGCAATGTACACAACATGCACGCCAACAACACAGTATACACTCTATATGGGAACTGTGGTAAAATCACACTCCAGCCGTGGCCTTCTTCAGGGAGAGGGGATTGCTCGACCAGACAATCTAGGGAACAACAACAACAACAACAACAACAACAACAACAACAACAACAACAACAACAACAACAACAACAACAACAACAACAACAACAATCGAAAAAGATTTCGTGTTAAGAGATGAAAGTAATAGCGTTAGCAATGTTATGGTTATGGATGAAGTAAATATAGATAGTGAATAGAAAATGATAGGTTGCATAACTGAATTAAATTTTATTGCCGATAGAAATAATATACTAATTTTGAATAAGAAAATAAGCTCGCGAAGTTTGAGGGTAACAAAAAGGAATTTGAATTGGAGATCTAAAATAAGATTGAAGCTCTAAGAAATAAGGACTACAATCGAGGGTGAAATTTTTGATTTAGTAAATATCATTAAGGAATCGGCAAAGAAAATAGAGAGTACAGAAATAATTAGAGAAAGAAAATACTGATAAGTTACGAGCGATCTAATAAAAATGGACTATATGTATTAGAACCAGAAGGAACGAAAAAGGATTGAGGTGAACAATCTCATATATATATATATATATATATATATATATATGTATATATATATGTATATATATGTATATATATGTATATATATATATTTATATACATATGTATATATATGTATATATATATATGTATATATATTTATATACATATTTATATATATATGTATATATATATATATGTATATATATATTTATATACATATGTATATATATGTATATATGTATATATATATATATATATATATATATATGTATTTGTATATGTGTAAAACAGAGATCAGAGAAAATAAAGAGAAACATGGAACATATAGAGGAAACTATTCCGAAAGGTAAAAGTATTAAACAGGCCGAGTGCAAACTAGCTTTAGGGAGGATGGAAGTTATATCTTAGAAATACAGAGATAGAGAGATTACTAAGTGCAGAAGAGAATGGTAAAAAGAATAGGACATTACGAAGATCTTTACCAATCAAATACCGTGGTTGAGTCAGTGGCCTTATCTCTTGACAGTAGTACACCAGAAGTTACAAATAGAAATTTACATTTGCTCTAAAATGATGAAAAAAAAACATCTGGGGAAGATATCATAGCGACAGATATATTAAGCTATAACCTGCTAATCCTAGAGTAGACCTTCTATTACGGTAAATAAAGCACAAGTAGTTAAATCAAAGTAAACGTGGCTGGCATAAGGACGGTAGTTTGAAATTGGAGCGAAAGAACAGTAATAATAACGACGTCCCTGGGAGGGAGAGAGAGTGGGAGATTAAGCTGTTAACATTCTTATCGCATGCAGGCCTGGACTTTTTAGTTTAGTGATGTTTGTAAAAACTCGATTACCTGAGTAACATTCTGATACTTGCCGTCTGTGTTCAACACGGATAGGAATACTTTATACAAAAATAAGTACATTTACAATAAATGAAAGTGGTTTAACAACATAATCCATGCAATAATTAAAGATATATAATTAAACAAAAAGTTATGTTTGCATGGAAACGGTTAGACATAGTTGATTTTGTACATTTTTCAGACATGTTTATAATGCAAAATCTCTCCCACGTGACTTAACCAAGTTACTTTATGCACATAAAGCATTGCATAATACCTAATTCTTATGAATATATACTCTACTAATTTATGATACTAGACAGAGTCCTTCAGATATGTGTATGTAAGTGGGGGTCTCGTTGGGCGTAACAAAATTTCCATGTGTGAGACTCCTTCAGGAAGGAGTGTGTGGGTGAGGTGAAGAAGGGAGTCTCGGTAGTCATCTTCAGTGACACATAGAGTGTAGAGACTGACTGTAGAATGCTCTTCAGCGAGTATGCGGCCAAGAAAACGTCTTACTGCCTTGCGAGAACATCCATCACCATTTAGATACAACGAGGGATGGGTGAGGTGGTCTGGTGTGGTGGTCGGGTTGGTTGCGGGGGTTGGGGGGATAGGGCGCCTGACATAGTTATACCTCAGCCAGCCATGCTGGCTGCATGGAAGAACCCTGTGCATGCGGGTGCCTTGTCGGTATTAGCGATTCCCAGAAATTACGCGCGTGTGTGCGATCGCGGGCGAAGACGTCCCGCAGAGTTTTACAAAGGCAGCAGTAGCCTTTTTTTTTTTTTTTTTTTTTTTCAAGGTCACACGTCAGGGTTGAGGTGTTGCAGAAGGACCAACACAAAGACACCTTATCGCTACATCGCACTAAACACGAAACACTCGTAAACATGAATACACACGCTATGTGATACGACACAGCAAACATGCCTGCACAAACAAACGAATGCACCTACAGGTATTGGTTCTTGGTTGTATGCGGAGTCGGTGGACAGCAGCAAGCATACGCATAAACATAGCGAGCAGGGAACATGTGCCTACGAACACGCGCTAAAGGACAAACACTGGGCATCTGCGAAGCGTATAAGTAGGACATGTGATCAATCAATCAAATCAGCCATCCTGAGTCCACTGCTGAACAAAGGCCTCCTTCATAGCATTCCATGATTCACACGACCGCGCCATCCTCTGCCACGCCACTCCTGCAAACTTATCAACCTCGTCTCTCCACCTCCTGTCTGGTCTCCCTCTTGCACGCTTCCCATCTCGCGGCGTCCACTCAGTAACACACTTGCTCCATCGCTCATCAGTCGTTCTCACTAACTTACCTGCCCAATTCCACTTTTTCTCTTTTACTGCCTCTACAATATCTTTCACTCTAGTCTGCTCTCTCACCCAACTTGCTCTCTTTCGGTCTCTCAGCGTTATTCCCATCATTGATCTCTTCATTCTCCTCTGTGCTGTCCTTAGTTTTGTTTCCATTGCCTTCGTTAGTTTCCAAGTCTCACACCCGTAGACTAGCTATTGCTGGTAGAATGAATTGATTGTAAACTTTACGCTTCAAGCCTCTCAGAATCTTATTATACTTACCAAACACTTTCCAACCAATTGTAATTCGTCTTTTTATTTCATTATCATGATCTTTCGTCACTTTCACCATCTGGCCTAAATAATTATACTCTTCAACTTCTTCAAGACTCTCACCATCAATTACAATCTCTTTACTTTGAACTTTCGTGTTGAACATTACTTTGGTTTTACTTTTAATAATTTTTAAACCTACTTTGAGACTTTCCTTGTTTAGATTACTCAGAATATCTTGCAAGTCTTCTGCTCTTTCTGAAATGAAAATAATGTCATCCGAAAATCTTAGATGGTTCAAATATTCGCCATTAATTTTTAAACCTTTCTTTTCCCAACTCGATCTTCTGAAATTGTATTGCCTTGCCGTACTCCTTTCTCGATCTTGATCTTTTCTGCATCTTTACGAAGTCGAATTATAGCGATACCTTTCGCATAAATCTTTTCTAAAAGTCTTACGATCTGTTCGTTTGTGCTCTATATGCGTAGCGAGTTTAGTATTGCTATTTGTTCCACCGAGTCAAAGGCCTTCTCGTAATCTACAAAAGCTAAACACAGAGGCATATTGTATTCTGTCGTTTTCTCGATTAGTGGGTTCATTGCCTGCAAATGGTCTAGGGTCGAATATCCGCTCTTAAAGCCTGCCTGTTCTCTCGGTTGGTTTCCATCTAAAACTTGACTTAGTCTATTTGTAAGGATCTTGGAGAATACCTTATATACATTTGATAGCAAGGTAATCGGTCGATAGTTACTAAGGTCCTTCTGGTATCCTTTCTTATGAAACAAAATCATTATAGCATCGCACCACGATTCAGGAACGCTTTCTTGACGTAGGCACTGGGTGTACAACTCAGCTAATTTAATATGAACTAATTTACCTGCGTCTTTCAACAGATGTATCGATATACCATCTTCCCCAGGTGATTTTCCTCGTTTCATAGATTTTAGAGCAAATCTACTTCCTCCTTTGTAATCTCTGGTACACTACTAACGTCTACACATGAATTTACTGATTCAACTACGGTCTTAGACGAGTAAAGCTCTTGGTAAAATTCTCCTATTCTTTCTACCATTTTGTCTCTACATTTAATAATTTCTCCATTTCTATCTTTCAAACATATCATTTGTTGTCTTCCTAAAGCATGTTTGCGCTCGGTCACTTTAATATTTTTACCCTTCTGAATAGTTTCCTCTATTTCATCCATGTTTCTCTTTCTTTTCTCTAATCTCTGCCTTTTGTTGATAAGCTTGTTTAGTTCTACTCTTTCTGTTTCGTCTCTCCTGCTTTTAATCTGCATGGTCCTTCTTTTAATTAGGTCATTTGTAGCTTTGGAGTATTTTTTTTCTCTAATATATTTTTTGTACTTCCTACTTTCTCTGCCAATTCCCTAATGATATTCACTAAATTGAAATTAATATCTTCCATGGTGTCCTCGATAGTTCTTAGAGCTTCGAATCTATTTTTAATTTCTAACTGAAATTTCTTATTATCCTTAACCTTTGCAAGGCTGAATTATCTTTCTTAAAATTAGTTTATTTCTCTCGGCTCTGAAATTGAATTTAGCTGTGCAACCTACCATTCTATGGTCACTACCTATGTTGACTTTATCACCGTAACATTGCTAACGCTTTTGCTCTCATGTCCTAATATGAAGTCTATTTCGATCTTTGTTGTTCCATTTGGACTTCTCTACGTTCATTGACGACCTACACGCTTTTGGAAGAAAGTGTCCATTATCCTCATGTAGTTCTCTGCAAAATTGACTAACATCTCGCCTCTCTCATTTCTTTCACCTACTCCAAACTTCCCAATGCACGTCTCATCGTCCATCTTCTTCCCCACTTTAGCATTAAAGTCGCCTATTACCAACGTGTACTTACTTTTTTCTTGATCCATTACCTGAGTTAAATCATCATAGAACGACTCAATTTCATCATCTGAACTCTGTGAAGATGGTGCATAAACCTGAACTATTTTTAGAGTGTGCACATTACGACTCTGACCACGTGTCAAAACGTCCATAGACACCCATGGTTATTTGAGAGCACGACGTCGTGTCGTAGACGGCGAACGGCGAAAAGTCGATACGTGTGAAATAAGCCTTACCAATGTTTGACTCCATGTGTACGTATTACTTAAGTTTTGTAAGAGCAATTTTAAATTTTTATCTCTTCTACTTCTCATGATCTTTGCATCATCTTCAAACATAGTAGTATAGTATGTCATATTTTCCATCATGCAATTTACGTATATAAGGAACATTAAAATACACAATCGACTTGTTCACTAATGAGTTCCTGCATTCTTTCAGTATCCAAATTGAGATTCCCTCAGGCTACCTTGGGAAGTTTCTCATTTCCAACATTTTAGATAGTTTGTTTACTTCTTTCACTTCCATATTCATTCCATACAGACCAACATTGTCGTCTAGCTCTTTCTTTCCTCTACTATTTTCCTTTGTAAAAGTTTATTGAAAGTCGCTGTTTCTTACTTCAGCTTGTGTTCATGAATCCTCATAAGCTTTATTATACATCATCTGCTTGGAGATTCCCACTGTGTCCCAATTTACCACTGACATATTAGCTAGTGGATACCGTGTCGAAGTCATGAGGAGGTGGTCGCGAGTTTGATTGCTGGGACCCGCTGCGTGCTTCTTGCGTTGGTTCCAGAGAGCACTGGCCAGGCGGGGAGGCGACCCAAGTATCGGCCGAAAAAAAAAAACTTTGCTTGTTGATGCTTTTTCCAAGTACACCATGGTCTTTGGATCACGTGTTGGACTTGTGATCGACAGCTATTTCCCTCCCGGAAGAGAGCTCAGAGCTCGTATGAACGATCTATGGGTAATGCTGTGACATTACACGCACATACATCCCCAACTTCCTGCCCACGAGAGTTGGAGTAACGACT
>NC_134812.1:46876895-46889395 GCF_046742065.1 Oratosquilla oratoria
GCACACAGGACCCGAGTTTGAACCGCTATCCCGGAATGAAAAGATGTCATTGATAATACATTACTGTTCTCCTTGAGCAAGGTAATGGTATGTGAAGTGTATCTGTGCGTACGTGTGTTTGAGTGTATGCGCGTGTGTGTATGTGTAATTCACCATGGTCTTGGATCACGTATTGGACTCGTGATCGACTGCTACTACCCTCCCGGAAGAGAGCTCAGAGCTCATATATGACTGATCTGTGTGTGTGTGTGTGTGTGTGTGTGTGTGTGTGTGTGTGTGTGTGTGTGTGTGTGTGTGTGCGTGCGTGCCTGCGTGCGTGCGTGCGTGCGTGTGTGTGTGTGTGTGTGTGTGTGTGTGTGTGTGTATGTATGTATGTGTAATTCACCACGGTCTTTGATCACCTGTTGATCTACAGCTATTACCCTCCCGGAAGAGAGCTCATAGCTCATAATTTATATGATCGGTATGTGTGTGTGTGTGTGTGTGTGTGTGTGTGTGTGTGTGTGTGTGTGTGTGTGTGTGTGTATGTGTGTGTAAGTGTGTGTAAGTGTGTGATTCACCATGGTCTTGGATAATGAGTTGAATTCGTGATCGACAGCCATTTCCCTCCCGGAAGAGAGCTCAGAGTTCATATATGACCGATCTATGGGTAATGGTGTGACCTTACACGCATACACACCTCCAGCTCCCCGCCCACGAGAGTTGGAGTAACCACGCTCAGCGTAGCGGTACTGAAATTATTTCAGCTCTGCGTGGGATTCGAACCTGGACCGCCGTAGTGGCAGCCGGGAACTCTAACCACTGCGCCGCGATGTGTGTGTGTGTGTGTGTGTGTGTGTGTGTGTGTGTGTGTGTGTGTGTGTGTGTGTGTGTGTGTGTGTGTGTGTGTGTGTGTGTGTGTGTGTGTGTGTGTGTGTGTGTGTGTGTGTGTGTACATGTATTACTCAATACTATCTTCCATCTTTAACAGAACTAACTGGCAGGAGGAAATGAGTACTGCTGGTCACTGGTCACTATGCCCTGTGGGAACTTTGTCATTATTCGGTGTAGTTTTGATGAGTCTTGAGTTGGTGTTGGTCAATGTCTCTTTTTTTTAGACTTCATGAAACAAAGTTAAAGATGGAAAGGTTCCTTTTGTATCTTATATAAGTAGTATCGTTCTTCTCTCTCAGGATATGCAAGTATATTATGTCACAATGCGTGGCGCAGTTGGTAGAGTTCCCGTCTGCCACTACGGAGGTCCGGGTTCGAATCCCGCCAAGGGCTGAAATAATTTTAGTATTACTGCGCTGCGGGTAGTTACTCCAACTCTTGTGGGCGGTGAGCTGGGTGTGTGTGTGCGTGTAAGGTCACAGCATATACGAGCTCTGTGCTCTCTTCCGGAAGGAAAATAGCTGTCGATCACGAGCCCAACACGTGATCCAAAAGACCATGGTGAAATGACAGTCATTGCCTATTGTCTGTTTGGCACTGGAACAGATGGTCAGTGTGAGGTCATATAACTTTCTGTTTTCTGCCTTCCTTGGTAGATGTGATGCTCGAAGACTTGAAAATCTGAATTATTTCTTGAAAATATCAGTGATTATTATGTCAGTAATTACTATTATAGTTTTTATTTATCTATTTCTTTATTCATTTATTCATTTTATTTATTTATTTATCTATCATTATTATAATATTTTTCGCATCCGACCTAGTTATGGACCAAAAGGTCTACTGTCGGCATGCTCCCTTGTAATCCTTTGGTTTGCGACAACGTACAAAAATGTGAAGAGGGAAAGAAAATCCATTACCTCATACGCATAGACATTAATGCCCGTAGTACTGTACGTAGTAGGATTCTTCAGTAAGAAAAAAAAGAAAAGAAAAAAAAAAAGAGGAAGAATATTACTTGGGAAGAAGAAAACAGAAAGACGGGAATTAGTCTAGCGACATATCTATTATATACCACCTGCATCAGTCTTTTCAATTTTAGAGATGCTCTGGATGCAACATTCAGTCTCATTTTCTCTGAGGAAGTTGTAGCAATGATTACACGACCTTTATATTCATATGACTTTAACATATATCTGCCCATTTGTGAAAGACTAAGTGCACTTTGTGAAACGACCTTAGTTGCTTATTCATCTATCTGTTCATCTATTTATTCCTTCATTTATCTACTCATTTATTCATTCATTCATTTACTTATTTATCTGTTTATTTATTAATTTACTCAGTTATTTGGTTATCTTTTTATTCACTTATTCTTTTATTTATTGATATATTCACTTATTCTTTTATTTATTGATATATTTAATCATTTGTTTGTTTATTTATTTATTTATTCACTTATTTGTTTATTTTTTGGGGGGAGGCAGCTCCAAGTGAACACTTACCTTAGTGTACTCGTGCAACCTATGTTCTCTAAGGAGTCCTCTGCACAGTCACTATGTCAAACGAACCATCTTGTACAAAGTACGGTTCCGTATTAGCAAGGGAAGTTCTTGTTATTAGATCTTTTGTTGGTTTCTGAAGATTCTTCCTGGGTTTTCACCAAACCATTTACTTACGTATTACTTCTTTCTGGCTCTACACTGATATGGCAGCTTTCCTTCAGTACCTGTAGAGAGATGGATTATTTAATTGATTATTTTTTATATTATTATAATTTGTATTTAATTTTTATTTATTTATTTATCATTACTACATTTTTTTTCGCAGTTGACCTAGTTATGGACCAAAAGGTCTCCTGTCGGCATGCTCTGCCTTTGTAATCCTTTACAATCCTTTGTGTGGCATTGTGGTCATCTCGTAATATTTTTTTTTTCTAATCCTGAGATCAAGTTATCAGTCTAGTATATTTCTACATTTCTTAAAATGAAGGAGGTCGCAACCATCTAGTCCATTTTGTTGTGTTTGGTGTATGTTTATAAAGTTATGGTCAGGTGGAAGGTTTACTTAGAAGCCAGAGTTGGAATGTTTTGTGTTGATATCAACACTGGCCCACATTTGCTGGCCCTGTTAAACTTATGAATAAAGGAATAAATGAAATCAATCGTCTATAAGCTCGTTTCAGGTTACGTCATTGATTCCTTTTTATTCTGAATTACTGAGACGGTGTGACTCATGGCCATTTTCAGGACCACTTGCCAATAACATACTTCCTTGGTTCCCACGTCGAAGAGGTCGCTCGCAGAACCTGAGCAAAGGTAAATCTATCACCGCTCGTCAAAGATTTGTCTGGAGCTGTTTATGAATGGATATCTATAAAAAATAATGATAATAGAATTAAATAAAAGACATTCTGTTTTCATTCACCACGACAATACTTTAACAGATTTATTCTTTTCCATTTCATTGGGGCACTCCTGAAACCTGAAGACTCTAAAAGAAATAGAAACGTGGGCTGAATACTTATTGTATGATTCATTCTCGGGGTTTCTGTCAGCCAAGGTCTATGAAAGAACCTGAGACCTGGCACCTTGTCAGTCCCTTCATCCGGAGGTACGTCCAGACGAAATGAGCCAGGCAGGCTTTTGGGAAACAGGATTAAGTTCTATCAGAGCCCTCTTCTCCTACCCTTTCCCTTTTCCTCTCCCTCGAATTACCCCTTCCCCCCATGTCTCTTTCTCGGAGTAAGTAGCACAATTTTTCGTTTTCTATTTGAGCGACTTTTTATATGGCAATTCTGCCATTGCTCAGTAGCCTTGTTTCTACTACCTTATCTTCAGTAATGTCTGCATCATTCATCTGCTTCTCTTTTCGTCCTCACCCGCCTCCCATTCTTCCCCTGACGCTTGGCACTTTCCCTCTTCACCTCTTCTTTGCTCCCTCTCCCTCTCCTCCCTTCATGATCACTTCCCTCTCCTCCCTTCATGATGACTTCCCTCCCTACAGTAGAGTGGGCCTCCCGTCTTTTCTCAGGCCATGATAATTAATTTCCTTATCTTCTTGTAGTCCCTCCGTTCAGTCCCTTACTTTCCTTTCCATCCACCCACTCCCTGCCCCCACTTTCCCCGTCATTCAGTCTAATCTCTAACTTTTCATTTCCCCCTAGTTTTCTTTCCGCTCTTCTTCACTACCAAACCTCTTACTTTTCCCGAGGGGTCTCATCTCTAACAGGTCCAGCCCCTAAAACTAATCTTTCCTTTCCCTACCCCCTCCCCTTCCCATTCCCCCTTCCCCTTCCCATAGTATCCCCACGTGCATTATCCCCCCCCATCGCTCATTTTCCTTTCCATTCGTCTTTCCTCTTCTTTTCCTTTGATTTCTCTTTCCCTCTTGATCGAGGCACTCAAAGAATTCAAACACATTTCCTTTCCATTTACTCCTCCCTCCTTCAAATCTCTCTACCACCCCACCCTGCCATCCCTATTGTCTTACTTCTCTTCCCCCTCTTCTTTCCGTGCCCTCCTCTTCCCCTCCTCCCTTTCACCCTTCGCCCGCCTCCTGTTCCCCTCCGCTAGGCGTCATGGTGTCCCTCGGCGGCATTGCGATATTATTGCTGCCATAACAATTACTCGGCCGTGAATACTTCCCACCCGCCCGGCCGCCTGCCTCGCTTCATCTGGCCTTTCTCCTAGTCTGTCGAGCCTCTTGCTCCACCCCGTCCTATCCTCCTCTGTCTCATGTTGCCACCCTTCGCCGTCTTTTTCTCTGTCTCGTGCGAATCACTCCACACTGTGTGCTTCATGTCTCGTGAATTCTTTGTGATTTGGAATCAATTTGACGAGAGACCCTAATCCGGCCTTCTTCAGTATCCCCAACCACACCCCCTTCCTCTCTCTCTCCCTCCCTTCTGACTCACCGCTCGTTTCTCTCACACCCTTGTCCCTCTCCAACCAACTCCCTCCAAACGTTCTCATTCTACATTTCTTCTTCCACTCGTCTAATATTTCCGTTCTGAATTTGGCCCCAGTCACGCTGCTCGTCCAGAGGCATCATACTTGTCCGAAAGAACACCGCATTCACTCACTCTCGATCCTCTCTCTTGTCCCCAATCCTGCTCTCCTCCCGGTCCCAGTGGCTACTGGCCATGATTAGGTACCGCCTTCCCAGCAGACACTCATGCTCGAGTGACTATTACTGACATATTTTGATCCGCATTAATTTATTCTCCCTCCTTGGCCCACTCCCCCTCCCTCCCCTTATAATATCTTTCTTCTGTTGGAACTCAATGGGGACATTACCACTTCTATTTACATGAATATAATGTGCAAACGTGCATACACGTACTTGTATATATATACATACATACATATGTACAGGCATACAAACATACATATATAATGCATACGTTCGAAATGTCGATATTAGAATATCTGTTTCTCAGTCCGATGTATTTTACTTATGACGTCATGGTTCTTGGACTCCAGCATTATTCGTATATACAAATATACAAACAGTACATACTGTACATATATACATAAACACGTACACACATTCATACAAATATACATACGGACATACGTACATACATACATTACATACATACATACATACATACATACATACATACATACATACATACATACATACATACATACATACATACATATACCCATACATACATAAATACATACATACATACATATATAAATATATACGAAGAGAATATACATATATACATATGCATATATATATGTATATACATATGTATATATATATATATATATATATATATATATATATATATATATGTATATATACATACATACATATATCAAAGGCTTTTTCCCCCTTACAAGGGAGGTAGCCAAAAATCAGACATAGAAACCCCTCCCACCCATTTCATCCCCTACATCCTCCACTCCCCTCCACCCTCTTCCCTCCCTTTTATCTTGGCACCTCCTGGATGACGGGTCATCCCTGCATCTTGTCCACTGCCCTGGGTTAGAAGCAGTATCACAAGATACAGCATATCCACAGCAAGGCCGCTTCATTAAATTGGCGACCCCCCTCTCCGTCCCCTCATGCAGAAAAGGAGAAGGGCAGAAATCCCTTCGGGGTGCGTCAATTTATTTCTCATACATACTCCCTCACCCCCATCCCCCACCCCACTCCCCCTCATGTATCACAGCATCATCTATACACAACCATTCTCCATTCACCCCTATCTTTTGTCCTCTCCCGTCCTTCCTCTTCAGATATTCCCCTCTTTCCCAATGCCCCTTTTACCCCATCCATCCATCTCATCCTAGGTCGCCCCCTCATGTTCACGCACTCCTTCGTCTACATTTAAACCACTTGTACTTACATGTACCTATTATAACAAGGCAGCCACTCAAAAGCTTTTTGCTTTTGCTCTAAGCGTCACGAGCACAAGTCAAAGTAGTCCCCTGTACGTAGGAATTTCTAAGATGCCTCTTCTAACATGGCACATGTCTTCTATAGAGTAACGCTTCAGGATAAACTTAGCTACTATTATATCTATGGTCATTGTAAGCATTCAACTGAACAGTGTTCAAAGATTATGAAACTTAAGGCAGAGACCTCTTATCAACTTAGGAAAACTCAGCCCTATTTTCATCAGCGCCCATATCATAAACCAAGGGATTGACCAGTAATAGTCGGTCTCAAATAATCTCTTTGGTGGCTGCTGAGTCTTCTCCATAGCTAGCTATCCAATTTTTAACAGAGAATACACCTATTTCCGTCATAGTAGATACTGGAGCAGAATGTAGTCTGATAGGTAAAAGGGCATGTTATGCTCTTAGGGAGTATAATCTCCCTTTGTCTCCTTTTTGTAAAGGATTACATTCTGTACAAGGTTCTCCCTTGCCTATTTTTGGGTCTCTTCGCATTCCCTTACAATTTTCCTCCCATGCTACCGTTTTCCATTACTCTCATGTGTGATTGCCTCTTGGACATTAACGCTCTTACAGCTAATGGCATAGATATATCTCCTAGGAGCCGTGTAGTGACTTTTCATAATTCTGTTATTCTTGCAACGGATAGGCCAGTTTCCACATATAGCTCAGCTTTTGTGCATGATCAGACCATACAGTTGTCTTCAAAGGGTTCTAATCGTTTTGATTCTCCTATTCTTTTTTGCGCTTCTGTTGTTGTAGGCGAACATTGTATTGAACCTTCAAGTTCAGTTCGAGTTCCGGTGCGCATTTCAGGTACTTCAATTGGTTCTCACGACTTATCTCAGTCTGACTCTGGCCGTGTTCGTCGTTTAGCATTGGAAGGAACTCTCTCCACTATTCGTGATGATCATGCTACCACAACAATGGTAACCAACGTCACTGATGCTCCTATCACCCTCTTTTCTGGCAGTCATTTAGATTCCTTTGGCGTAGTTGACGTTGACACTTTCCAGGATTTGCCTCTTACCATAGCAAGTTTGATGCTACGGTCTCCACAAGTAAGTGACACAGCACACTTGGCCTCAGTATGCAACGTTTGTAGGTGAGATTGACTTCTCAATGACCTGTTAGTGACCCACCGTCAAGTTTTGGCTTTACCTGGTGATCCATTAGGAGTTACGGATCGTGTTGTTCATAGCATTAATCTTCAGCCAGGTGTTCGACCTGTTTACGTACCCTCATACAGGTTGCCTCACTCTCGTCGGGTTGTAGCACATTCCTTGTTACGTGACGGCGTTGTACTTTCACTCAGAGTGGAACTCGTAGCACCTCCTGTTATTGGTTATAGGGGAGCCAATGAGGTCACAATTCCAGACCACTGCCCTTTGCCTGTGTTAAGTGATCTTCTCCAGTCCATTGGAATAGGTAATACGGTGTTCACCACCTTAGATTTAAAGGCAGGCTTTTGGCAGGTTCCCTTGGAGAAGTCTCGTAATATCACAGCCTTCTTGACTCCAACAGGACATTATGAATGGCTTTGTTGCCCCATGGGGTTGCGGAATGCTCCTTTGACCTGCCAGCGCTTGATTAACTAAAAAAATTCATGACCTAGTGGAGAACGGACTTTTTGTTTACCTGGACGATTTAATCTTGGTCTCCAAGGATGTGGAAAGCCACTTCAATAAGTTGTGTATGGTCTTGCAACGTCTTGCTAAAGCTGGAATGAAACTCAGTTTGCCCAAGTTTTCTTCTTTTAAAGTCTAGCATTCAATTCCTAGGTCATGTTGTAGACAAACATGGTAATCACACCACAGATGATAAAGTCAGAGCAGTTTGGGACATCCTTACACCTAGGTCAATTAAACATGTACGTTCCTTCTTTAGACTGGCAGGATGATATCGTGCATTTATTAAGAAATTTGCTTCAATTACATTTCCCCTTACACGTCTCCTTAAGAAGGATACTTCCAGTGGTGTGATGTTCACCAGGAAAGTTTTGATTCATTGAAACATGCCCTTACTAAAGCGCCTGTGTTGCCATTCCCAGATTACTTTTTTTTTTCTTTTTTACCATTTGTACAGATGCCTCTGGTACAGGTACTGGAGCTGTTCTTATGCAGCTAGTAGATGGATGTAGGCCCCATGTTATTGCATATCCTAGTCACCTTCTTAAAAAGCCTGAGTCTTGTTACTCTGATACAAATTTAGAGGCACTGGCAGTGGTGTGGGCTTTAGAGCATTTTCGAGATATCATTTTTGGATATAATTTTACGATACACGGACCACACTGCTGTCATACAATTTTTCGAGGGAAAAAATATTTCAGGCCGCCTAGCCGGATGCTTTCTTACAATTGAAGAATTTAACCCGATCCTTAAGCATATTCCGAGACGTGAAACAATGTTGCTGATGTAATTTCATGTAATATACCTGTAGCTGCAGTTACAGTGAATGACAACTTCTCCCTGGATGATCTGGCCAAAGCTCAGCGTGAGGACCCTGTCTGGTCTGCTGTCATTTATGCTTTGGAATCTGGTGATGATACCACCTTACCAGATTTACTTGTTCCTCTGTCCCAATTTTCTCTACAGGACAATGTTCTCATTCATAATGTGGAAGTGTCTGAGCAGGATGTAGCACAGTTAATGATCATTAAGTCTCTAGTCCCTGTTGTTCTATTTTTTGCTCATGATGCTCTTGGTCGTGACAATGCTCTGGCTATGGCTCGCAAGAAATATTATTGGCCTAGAATGCGACTGGACATTACCACTCATATAGCCCAGTGTATCTTTTGTGCCTAGAGCAAAGGTTCTATGCACACTGCTCCTATCCTAGAATATCCTACTATTTCTCATCCTTTTCAGACTATGGCTATAGACCTTTTACAACTGTGTATGTCCTTGTGTGTGTGAACCACTTTAGTCACTTTGTAATATTGGCTCCCTTACGTAGCAAATCTGCTCTAGTAGTTGCCCATGCTTTAGTTTCTCATGTGACAATGGGACTGAATTTAGGAATGAGGTTTTAGCGAACATTTGTGAAAGTTACGGCATCACTCAAACCTTTGTTATTGCTTACCATCCTGCATCTAATGGTCTAGTAGAGCGGATCAATAGAAAGATCTTTGGCATTCTCAAGTACGTTGCTAGTAGCCTCTATGAATCTTGGGAGGATTGACTTTCACATGTCAGTGCTTGCATTAATAGCACAATTAATGTTTCCACAGGTAAGACGCCTCATTACGTCATCTATGGAGTGGAAAAACGGCTTCCATATAATGTGTTAGACAGTCCTATTTGTCCCCTCAACAATTTTGATAATTATTGTCAACTCCAATGTCACACATTACATAGGATATATGATTCTGTGAGAGAAAAACTTGATTACTCCAAGTCCAAAATTTTGAAACCCTAGCATTGCAGGGCTATGCCTGTTAACATAAGTATTGGTGATCATGTATATAAAAACATGCCTGACCGCCAATCTAAACTAAACTATAGATTTACAGGTCCATTTTTTGATGACCAAAAAATTGTATCCCAATAATTTCAGGGTCTTTGATCCTTCCCAGTGAAGTCTTCCACGTGGACAGGCTTAAGGTAACAAAGATGCCTATCCCTGCGTTCGCCCGGCCTCTCCCAGGCCCTCTGTACAAACTGTGCCTTATAATCTCCGTTCAAGGGGCCCAATGCCATAATATCCGTATGTGTGCATTACTTATGTTGTTATCCATGATTGTCTTGAGTTGTATTTTGTACTTTTTAACTATTAGGTGTACTGTCTTGATCTGTATGATGTGTAAATTTTGTTTAGCTATCAAGTGTCATGTCCCGGAGGCCCGGCAATTGTTATCTTTACTGGCGCCAGTACTTGTATATATAATCATGTATTTTTCATGTATGAATATATATATATATTCCATAAGTATCAAGTATTTATGTATGCTCTCTTGTATAATGTATGTTCATGTAAATTTTTTCTCCACACATTTGTATGTATAATATATATAAATGTGGTGTGTGTGGAGTCTGTTCTGTATGTTTCGAGTTTTGTCTTACCTCGGTCATTATTTTTTCTCATTTGCTCGGTGGGGTCACCGAGTGGTGGTGGGTGAACGATGAAATGGTGTGGTACATTGTAGCATCGTACAGTTGTGTTGTGTATTATACTTAGGTATTGTTCAGTTGGGAGCTGCTTATTTTCCCCATTGCATTGTTGATTAGTATAGGTTTTGTTGGAGATTAATTTCATTATTGATTGTATTGCCCATTTATTATAAAGAATGTAACTTTATATACGAGTATGTAGTGAGAACCAAGCGTTCGTTCCCACGCACGACAGTTTTTCCAACCAAATCTGAACTTGGTGGCTTGGCTTGCCAGTTGAGAGTTAACTTTTATTGTGTAAACACGCTCCTACATTATTCCAGCGTATATTGTTTATGGTGGCTCAATACATGTTTCAAATGATCTCTGATACTTTTATTGCCACCTACTAAACACACACACACACACACAAACATTTACTGATGAATTAATTTAAGATATTTTCTACCTATTAAAAACGCGTCTGTATACTGGTATAGCTAAAAACGCGATTTATGCAGTTATGATAGACAAAAATAATAATCTATGAATATGTAAGTACATATAGGACATACGATAAGATATGCTTGGATTATGATATTTCTTTGAACTTATCATAAAATCGTCGGCGAGCCCATTTTCACCCTACTCTGGCGCGATCTAACATTCCACCCGAAAATCGGAGTTGAAGGATTGCTGGTGCATGGAGATTAAAGTGGGTGTTCGGGAGATGGCAGTGTGGGCGTTCCGGAGACAAAAACACAAATGTTTTCGTCATAATTGGAAGTAGGAAGGTTCACTGAAGCAAACCCCAAAATGGTACTCCAGCAAAATGTGATTTGGGTGATCTTTTGTACAAGACGGGTTTGATACTCATGTCAGAGTGTTAGTTCATGTGACGCTAACAAAGTTTTCATCTGTATATTAATCAAGTTATGTGATCTCTATTCCTACTTAGATAGCCAACCACTCTGATGACTTCCTCTCTCTTCTTCCAGAAATAAGGAAAACTGCCCAACCAACCCAACACCATTCCACTAGACACTGAATCAAGGGAAATCAAAAGTATAGGCAAAGGAATGAAAGGAGAAGAAATGCTTTGCAGCAGAGCCCTTGTATAGACTGAAAGACGCAGTGGAAAGGGTTTTGTAAGTATCACAAGATTGGCGAGGATGTTACGATTTGTTGGCCAAGCTTGATGGTGATGAAATATCTCTGTGGAATGAGCAGAACCAATATTATGGAGAGGTGATGCCTTGGTAAGGCTTGATAGAAAGGACAATAGGCTACGTAGACCCGAAGCGTTCTAGTCAAATCAAACATTTCCTGAACAAGCTTTACTGGGAGTCTAATTTGAAAACAAGGATAAATTGCTCCTTCACTTCAAACGACGCTCAGATATCGGCCTACACAATTCCTCTGATTTCATTCTGTCTCCCCCCCCGCCCTCCGGCATCAATTATGTATGTGGCTGG
Source organism: Oratosquilla oratoria (assembly GCF_046742065.1). Lineage (NCBI taxonomy): Eukaryota > Metazoa > Arthropoda > Malacostraca > Stomatopoda > Squillidae > Oratosquilla > Oratosquilla oratoria. The sequence goes on from NC_134812.1 coordinate 46,888,749, forward strand.
GTTTACGAGTCCTTTACTGATACGTAATCAGACGAGTTGTAGCTTTGCAAACACATCCAGTCGTAAACATCGTAGAGGGTTATGGACCTCCTCCTCCTCAAACCCGTTCCCAGACTCAATAGTCTCTCCTCCGCTCTAAGGCTCATAATCTCCGCCATCAATCCCAACCCCCAACTCACACCCCTAACCTGACCCAACCCCCTTCATCTTCGTTCTATCACGAACGTGTGGTCATACGGACGTAGGGAGAAATTTCACACGTATAATCTTGCTAATTGTTATAGTCAAACATTTGTTCCTTGACTCTGTCACGCATGACATACTCTCATAATATTCACCAAGATCATAAAATGAGTGGTTGATACTGAGATGGAGGATGAGTAGACAGACAACTTTTCTGAACTTCTGATAGACACTTACAAGAAGTAGTTTATGATATGTTGTGTATCTTTCAACATGGATTTCGTCTATTTCAATTTTTCTTATCCAACACAGTGGGTTCTTGTTGAAATTTACGAATGTGTTACGACATTATTTTGTAGTTATGCTGTGTATCATTATGACGTATGGCATTGATGAACTCTCAGGCAAATGTTCGAATCCCAGTAGGAGAGTTGATCAGATTATGATATTTTCAGGGATTTTTT
>NC_134812.1:46894395-46896895 GCF_046742065.1 Oratosquilla oratoria
CCACGGCTCAACGATGATGATTCATGACTCAACAACGTCCATGGCTCAACGATGATCGTTCTTGACTCAACGATGATCGTCCACGGCTCAACAATGATCGTCCATTGCTCATCGATGATCGTTCACGGTTCAACGATCATCATCCACGGCTCAACGATGATCGTCCATGGCTCAACGATGATCCTCCACGGCTCAACGATGATCGTCCATGGCTCAACAATGATCGTACACGGCTCAACGATGATCGTCCATGGCTCAACGATGATCGTTCTTGATCCAACGATGATAGTCCATAGCTCAACGATGATCGTCCATTGCTCAACGATGATCGTTCACGGCTCAACGATCATCATCCACGGCTCAACGATAATCGCCCACGGCTCAACGATGATCGTCCATGGTTCAACGATGATCGTCCATGGTTCAACGATGATCGTCCATGGTTCAACGATGATCGTCCATGGCTAAACGATGATCGTCCGTGGCTCAACGATGATCGTCCATGGCTCAACGATGATCGTTCTTGACTCAACGATGATCGTACACGGCTCAACGATGATCGTCCATGGCTCAACGATGATCGTTCTTGATCCAACGATGATAGTCCATAGCTCAACGATGATCGTCCATGGCTCAACGATGATCGTTCACGGCTCAACGATCATTATCCACGGTTCAACGATGAACGTCCACGGCCCAACGATGATCGTCCATGGTTCAACGATGATCGTCCATGGTTCAACGATGATCGTCCATGGCTCAACGATGATCGTCCATGGCTCAATGATGATCGTCCATGGCTCAACGATGATCGTCCATTGCTCAACGATGATCGTCCATGGCTCAACGTTGATCCTTTATTGCTCAACGATGATCGTCCACGGCCGAAGTTCGCGAAGGCGCCGAAGTTCTCGAAGGCGCCGAAGTTCTCGAAGTCGCCGAAGTTGTCGAAGGTGTCGAAGTTCTCGAAGGTGCCGAAGTTCTCGAAGGTGCCGAAGTTCTCGAAGGTGCCGAAGTTCTCGAAGGTGCCGAAGCTCTCGAAGGTGCCGAAGTTCTCGAAAGTGCCGAAGTTCTCGAAAGTGCCGAAGTTCTTGACGGTCTGGAAGGTCTCGAAGTTCTGGAAGGTCTCGAACTTCTGGAAGGTCTCGAAGTTCTGGAAGGTCTCGAACTTCTGGAAGGTCTCGAAGATCAAATGAAAATGAAGAAAGAAAATATGGACAGCTCTATATAATTGAAACAAATGAAGCATTAAATCTGAGTTCAAATGGTAATCAAAATTCTAATTACTTATATTCAGTTTTCGAAAAAAATATCTCAAGCAATGGTCGATAATCTTTATGTAGGGGCATATAAAAACATGAGAACTGTCGAACTTGAAGAGCAACAGAGAGCTACATTACAAAATATCCCTCCCAGAAAAATAACCATGCAATTTATTGCCGGCCCTGATGCGAGGAGATATAATAATCCAACAAATGATGAAATTGCAGCAATATTTGTTGGTGATGATGGAGCACCTCCTGTCCAGCGTGACATTATAGTGTACCCTGAAGGACAACAGAGGGAGAGGATATCCTACCTCTCTTGCCATCATGATTCAATGATTTACCCTCTTCTCTTTCGTGTAATTTACACGGGTTCCGCTAGTTATTATTATTATACGAAAGCGTGTGTGTTATTTTGTGTGTCACGCTTACATCAAAAGCAACGACCTTCCATGGTGTCGAAGTTCTCGAAGCTGCCGAAGTTCTCGAAGGTGCCAAAGTTCTCGAAGGTGCCGAAGTTCTCGAACGTGCCGAAGTTCTCGAAGGTGTCGAGGTTCTCGAAGTTCTCGAAAGTGCCGAAATTGTCGAAGGTGCCGAAGTTCTTGAAGGTGCCGAAATTCTCGAAGGTGCCAAAGTTCTCGAAGGGGCCGAAGTTCGCGAAGGCGCCGAAGTTCTCGAAGGCGCCGAAGTTCTCGAAGTCGCCGAAGTTGTCGAAGGTGCCGAAGTTCTCGAAGGTGCCGAAGTTCTCGAAGGTGCCGAAGTTCTCGAAGGTGCCAAAGTTCTCGAAGGTGCCGAAGCTCTCGAAGGTGCCGAAGTTCTCGAAAGTGCCGTAGTTCTCGAAAGTGCCTAAGTTCTGGAAGGTCTGGCAGGTCTCGAAGTTCTGGAAGGTCTCGAAGTTCTGGAAGGTCTCGAGTTTCTGGAAGGTCTCGAAGATCAAATGAAAATGAAGAAAGAAAATATGGACAGCTTTATACAATTGAAACAAATGAAGCATTAAGTCTGAGGTCTCCCAGAAAAATAACCATGCAATTTATTGCCGGCCCTGATGCGAGGAGATATAATAATCCAACAAATGATGAAATTGCAGCAATATTTGTCGGTGATGATGGAGCACCTCCTGTCCAGCGTGACATTATAGTGTACCCTGAAGGACAACAGAGGGAGAGGATATCCTACCTCTCTTGCCATCATGATTCAATGATTTACCCTCTTCTCTTTCGTGTAATTTACACGGG
>NC_134812.1:46901895-46909395 GCF_046742065.1 Oratosquilla oratoria
CACACATATATATATATATACATATATATATATATATTATATATTATATATATTATATATATGTATATATATGTATATATGTATATTATATATATATGTATATATATATATATATATATGTATATATATTCATGTTTATATGTTTATATGCATATGTGCATATATGTATACATGTATGCACATATACATATAGGTATAATGTATACATATTAATACATTCATATGTGTATGTATGCATATATCCTTGTATGTATATATTTATATATGTATATATTGACGAGATAAACACCATATGAGGACGGAGCCTTTATTTGTACGACGTTTCGCTTATTACAGCTTTTTCAAGTACTTGAAAAAGCTGTAATAAGCGAAACGTCGTACAAATAAAGGCTCCGTCCTCATATGGTGTTTATCTCGTCAATCTTGTCGGCAAACTGCCACTTTTAAGCAAATATGTATATATCTATGTATGCAGTAGTGGGATTCAACCGGTTCGTACCGGTTCGTTAGAACCGTCGCACGGAATTTTATTAGTTCGGCGAACCGGCGAACCGGCTAACTGGCTAGTCGCTGTCAGTCATTGTCACTGGTCTCCTGTATCCGGTAAGTACCTGAAAGGTACGTTTCGTTAGTGATTTAGTGCATAGTTTATTTACATGAGTGGTGTCCAGGTTTGTTACCATGATAAAAAGTAAAGCAATAACTTATTAAAACGTACGAATTCATTTCCTGAAAAATTTACGATTTCTAGCAAATAATTGAATTACAAATTTTTGCCAGAATATGGCCTTTTTTATTTTAATTAATACTCTATATCTAATGGCTTTTTTGCTAATTTGGCGAACGACTACCATCTATACTAGCCCCCCTAAAAAAGCGGCCAGCCCCCCCAACTGAAATGAGCAAATTGAACATTTAAACCACTCATTGAAATAATTTTGTTAAGTGGAATCATTACTTGCCAGGGCTAAAGATTTGTCAGCCATCAGTGCTAGCCCAACCATTAACCCCCTCCCCTTCTGAAATGAGGATAATATATGTGTATTATCATATTACCATTAGCCCCCCAAAAAATTTTGCTCAGCCCCCCCTTAGCCTCCCCAATTAAAAATTCCTGGCGCAACCGCTGCATAGATATATCTTCATATTATCAAGTTTATCATTACCTCTATATCATTATATGATGTTTAACAGTTTCTTACATATTTTATTTGGGAAATAGCTATGATTGATAATTTTATTTGTTAGAATCCAGGATCAACATGTGGACATAAATAATGCAAATTTGACATATATATGTATGTATATATATATATATATATATATATATATATATATATTTATATATATATATATATATATTATATATATGTATATATATGTATATATATATATATATAATATATATATATATAATATATATATATATATATACATATATATATATATATATATATATATACATATATATATATAGAACCGGATGACAAAATATTTGAATCCCACCACTGTATGTATGTACATATGTATATGTGTATACATGTATATATGTATATAAATATATATATTTACATATGTATATATGTATGTATGTATATATGTATATATGTAAATATGTATGTATATATGTATATATGTATAGTATATATGAGTATGTTAAAGACAGTTTGATCATTTTTAGAAGCTCTGCCATGGGATTCGAACCCTGACCCGTGCGTCCATAATCAAAGGGCCAAGACGCTAGCAACCATGCTACATGTGATGATTCAAAAGGACTGAACCAGTCCCCGATCACACTTCACGTAACATTGGAAGATCTAGTCTCATTTTCATCCAATCCCCGTATTAGGCGAGTCCTCCGACAAGTTGTGTATGATAAAGACAGTTTGATAATTTTTAGAAGCTCTGCCATGGGATTCGAACCCTGACCCGTGCGTCTTGGCCTCGTAATTATGGACGCACGGGTCAGGGTTCGAATCCCATGGCAGAGCTTCTAAAAACATGTATATATGTATATATGATTATACATATATATGTATACATGTATATATGTATATATGTATATATGTATATATGTATACATATGTATATATATGTATATATGTATATGTATATATGTATGTATGTATACATGTATATATGTATATATGTATATATGTATATATGTATAATGTATATATGTATATATCAAGGACTACTATTACACAGGACGTGCGCACCCAGATCCCTGGGTCCGCTAGCGGAGGCCATTGCTTTCTTTGTAACCTAACATTTTATATTGGACAAATATATCAAAACTAGAAACCTAACATTGTATATAGGACAAATATATCAACTATTGACTTATTCAATGCAGTATAAGTTAATATAAACTTTTATGGTGAAATAAGAAACTATTTTTAAGGCACTGTTATGCTTTGAAATGTCAATTTTAGCTGGACTTAACAGGTATTATTGTATGAGGTTAGTGGACGCTAGGGTCGGCGATTTTTTATCTTCTTAAAAAATTATAAAAAATCGACTTTTTTTATTTTCATTTAAATCAGATTTATTTGATTCAAATAGATTTTTTAATAGATTTTAAATATTGTGGGATTGTTCTCTGATATGCGATCTGATTGCTAAAGAACATTTTTAGCATATCAATATAAGGAGCAGTGTTATACAGACTTGCCACAATTATGCAAGGAACGGTATAAGCCGTGTGTGAGGACGGTATGCTCAGGTTCACTCGATTCCTCCAAGAGCTTTCTCACCTTGGTGATATTTGCTGCATTGTCTGTCACAACACTTCCAATGTGACAACCAAAATCTTGTTCAGCCTTCTTGATTGAATTTTGTACAAGTTGTAGAAGATATTCAGCAGTGTGAGGTTTCCTTGATGTGTCTATTGTGTCAACTAAATAAATCTGACCAGTGGATGTTGTTAGAGTGACACATATTATGGGCTCATTATGGATCATAAACCACCCATCAATTGAAAGACATACAGTTTCATTATTCAGGTAATCTGCACACTTTTTATGTTCCTTTTCATACACAAGATCCAAGTACTTATCAGCAATATCTTTTCTGGATGGAAGAATATAACCTGGCCTCAGGTTCTGAACCATCTTGAGAAACTGAGGATGCTGAACAAGACGAAATGGTGAATTTGTAGCAAATATAATTCTTGCAAATTCTTTGTCGAGATTTTCCTTTTGAGAGCTAAAGTTTTTATGACAAATCTGTCCAGAGATGTTGATGCCTTTCTTTTAGATGAAAATTATTTAGCACAAGTGGCGCCTGTGGAGGAGTCTGATAGTGATCTTTTTAATGGTGGAGTCAGGTTTGCAGATAATTCAAGTGGAGTCGATGATGAAGGGATTGAAACTGTTGATACAGATCCTGAAATGGAAACAGAAAATTTTAGCATATTGCATGATTTATAAATTAATAAATAAATGAATGAATGCAGTGTGATTTAGGCTACTTCTGAGTATAGTAGTAGTTTTTTTAGATGATGATCATATTCACACAAGCCACTAATTAACAGGATATGAAATAGGTGGGCTTGGAATTCAGCCCACACAGGATTCAGTCCACTTTTAAATTCACTAAAAATAATGGGTTAGTTGGGTTGAATCCCATGTGGGCTGAATTCCAATGGAACCTATGAAATATATTACACAGTGTTGAATAAAATGAATAACAACCATCTAGGCTCCAAAGTTGAGTGAATACAGTATATTATAGTGACGTAGTCATTACCCAAATCTAGAAGTAATGAAGTTGAAGTATCATCTCTATAGGCCTTCAAATTTTTATTGCACATGCTCTCCATTGTTCACCAAATTTATATAGTTGCGTATGAAAAGGAAGAAATGCACACAATATAAGTAAAATTATTTACCTGGGTCATCAATTTCTTCTTCTGTATGCTTTGGCTGACCTTGGCATATATCTCTGTGAGATTTTAATCTTGACACAATGCCCTGTAGTTCCTGGCTGCAGTCTTTGCATTTAGCTCGGTACCCTTTGCCAGAAGTTGTTGGTAGTTTTTCAAAATAATTCCAGACAGGATAATTTTTTCTGCCTGAAGGAACCACTCTGCCAGGTCCAGTAGACATCCTTCCTGGTTGATTCCAAAGCAGCAACTGACTCAGTGAGAAGCTGCTTACCTAGAACAAGTTTCAACAAGAATCTTGTTGAAACTTGTTGTGGGCTGCACAGTGATATATATACTACATGTAGGCTTATACCGTTCATTGTATACTTGTGGCAAGTCTATATAACACTGCTCCTTATATTGATATGCTAAAAATGCCCTTTAGCAATCAGATCGCATATCAGATAGCAATCCCACAATATTTAAAATCTATTAAAAAATATATCTAAATCAAATAAATCTGATTTAGATAAAAAAAAAAAAAAATCTATTTTTTATATTAAAAAAAAAAAAAAAAAAAAAAAATCGCCAACCCTAGTGTCCACTAACCTCATACAATAATACCTGTTAAGTCCAGCTAAAATTGGCATTTTAAAGCATAGTTTCTTATTTCACCATAAAAGTTTCTATTAACTTACACTGCATTGAATAAGTCAAAAGTTGATATATTTGTCCTATATACAATGTTAGGTTTCTAGTTTTGATATATTTGTCCAATATAAAATGTTAGGTTACAAAGAAAGCAATGGCCTCCGCTAGCGGACCCAGGGATCTGGGTGCGCACGTCCTGTGTAATAGTAGTCCTTGGTATATATGTATATATGTATATATGTATATATGTATACATGTTTAAATGTATATATGTATATATGTATATATGTATATATGTATATAATTATGTATATATGTACATATGTATAAGCGTATATATGTATATGTATATATGTATATATATATATATATGTGTATATGTATATATGCATATATGTATATATGTATATATGTATATATGTATATATGTATATATGTATATATCTTTATATGTATATATGTATATATGTATTTATGTATATATGTATATATGTATTTATGTATATATGTGTATATGTATATATGTACATATATATATATATATGTATACATATATATATATATATATGTATATATGTATGTATATATGTATATGTATATATATAAATATACATATATATACATATATATATAAATATATATATATATGTACAGTATATATGTATATATGTTCATATGTATATATGTATATATGTGTACATGTATATATGTATACATGTACATATGTATATATGTTTATGTGTATAAGTGTATATATGTATATATGTATATTTGTATATATATATATATATATATATGTATGTATGTATATATGTCTATATGTATACATGTATATATGTATATATGTATATATGTGTATATGAATATATGTACATATGTATATATGTATATATGTATATATGTATATATTTGTATATGTATATATTAATATACTGTATGTATTTATGTCTATATATATATATATATATATATATATATACACACACATATATATATATATATATATATATATATATATGTATATCTGTATATATGGATATATGTATATGTATATATTTACATATGTATATATATATACAATCTGTATATATTATATGTATAAATGTCTCTGTATATATAAATGAATAAAATTTTCATGCCACAGATGTATAGTTGATAGACATTGCGAATTTCAGCTAGTATGGCTCCGTTTATAAAATAATTCTTTTTATTCTGTTTTCAAATATCGTATTGCGTCTTTCAGGTACTGGTAGTTTTGAATTGGAATATACTCAATCAGCTCTGTGAATGTCAGATTTGAGATCACAAGAGGAGAGCCCTGAATGTGCCTGTTAATACCCCGACAATGGCCCTAATAGAGTTCCTGGCGAATAGGGAAAGTCACAGCTGCGCATCTGATTAAGGATTATAGCAACGATATATAATCAATATGAGGTGGATCTTAACCATTAGGGTCAATTCGCAATATGAGTGTACCACGTGTGTCTCTACTTTTCTCACTTCGAAGAGGCCGATACTCCTTCGCGCCATTTTTTTTTTTTTTTTTTTTTTTTTATACTTTGTTTACGTGAAGGGTAAAGTGATATTTGTTGCCTCCAGCTCACAAACGAAGGGCCCGATTAGCTCTCATTTTACACTACAGGTGTGTGATTGTGATACACTGATCTTGACCCCGTCAAAACTTTGTTACATTTTATATATTTTGTTCTGGCAAATACCAGGTGATCTAATCAATATACTAATTCGGACGGAATGAAGGGGTCAATCGGGAACTGAATTCCGAACAAGAATATCCAAGTAAAGGAATCCATGTCTCTGAAAGTAAGATTATCTTGATTCCTCTTTTAACATGTCGACCCTCTTTACAAATTTTATTCTGATTTATTCTGGCAAAAAAAAAAAAAAAAAAAAAAAATCATCTTGCTCATGGGAGGTCCCTGTGTGGAGATTAGCATGAAGTATGAGAAAACAGCCGATGTTTCCGCGATTACTAAAGGCTCTCAATGGTCCACGACCCTCCTCAATACTCAGTTACCATTATGCTCATGATAGTTATTCAAGACGAAATAATTTCCAGCTTGTCAGGATTATAATTTTTGTCTAGAGACTGATATTCATCTAGGAATTATTTTTGCAGTAATAAGAAAACTAACGATAATGAAAATTTAGGATTAACTTTACGGAGGCCTATGATCCACAAATAGTCGTGCAAAAACAGCTTTTCAACTGTTTATCAAATCTATATAAGGTTCGAAATCAAAAACACTTATTTTCTTAAACAAAAAGTATGTTCTAGTGTTCTTATTGTCCCCCATGTCATCAATTTTGATAAGCATGACAACGACTCCTAAAGCCGCTGGGAGCCACATTTTCCTCAGTCAGGTTTTATAATTTCATCACCCTTCATATTTTCTACCACCACCACGCCAGTAGTGAAAGTACCGATAGCTTAACTGGACCAGATGCTACCCAGTGACGGCCGCCGCGCTCCTTCACGGAGATCATGGTGAGCATTCAAGCCCTGGAATTTGAATCGAGCCTGCAATAACCATAACATCCGAGAAGGAGGCCAGCCGCGGACCAGAGATGACCACTACATCCGTTGTGGTTGCGCGTCTGTGACGACAAGAAGAGAGTGAAGTCGTGACTCTACCCAGATGGCGGCCGTGACGTGGCGCCGCAGGAATCGCACTGTCGACTAGCATCATCATCATCATGGCCTCAAAGATGGGTGGGAGGGTGATAGAAGGGAGGGGAAGGAGGGTAGAGGAATAAGGGTGATGGCAGAGAGCAATGAGGAAGAGGAAGAATGCAAAGGACGAGTGAGGACAAGAATGCAATATAGGGAAAGGATTATAATGCAAATGTTAGGAGCGGACAGGGAACAAGAAGCCCAGTACAAAGTAGTATCACAAAATGTGCACAGGTACTACGAAGGAAAGAAAACGAGGTGGAGAGAGGGGGTGTCTAAGAGGGTGAAC
>NC_134812.1:46924395-46929395 GCF_046742065.1 Oratosquilla oratoria
ACCTCTTAATATGTTTTTCCAACTAAATTAACAGACTGATCCAACTAATATTTCTACATTCATATTGGTCCCATTTCCATTGTAGTGTGGAACTATGTATACACTCCTCCAGTCCAGTGTCACATTCCCTTACTTTAGGCACACATTAAATAATCTCACTAGTCAACTCATTATAAATGCACTTCCTTTCGTCAAACACTCCTCCTTGGCTTCCATCTAACCAGTTGCCTTTCCGATTTTCGTGACTGTCAATGGACTTTTTATCTTTTCTTTTCCTATAGACCTTATCATTTCCCTTTCCCATTACAGTCATTTTCTTGACAGCTCCCACTGCTATAATCAAACCCTCCCTAATTTTCTCCACGCTCAGTATGTCCCTGAATTACTCTAACCAGTTATCTTTCTCTTACTGATTTGAATTCATATGTCTCTCTACACCCTTTATCTTTTCCTCTTTACATGACTCACTCTTTACTCGTTTTACTTCTTTCCAAAACATATTTCTATCATTTTCAAATTCTTCTTTGAAAATCTACCCCACGTTACGTCGCATCTCCTCTTTGCCTCTCTTACCTTGCGTTTTGTTCTACTCTATTCACTTTGTACCTTTCATTTATTTCCCTAGCTCTTTGCAACCAATCCTCATAAACGTGGTTATTTTCGTCCACCACTACTTTTACTTTTCATCCCACTCCTTCTGCCTCTTTTTCTATTCTCTTCCATCTTCTTCTTGGCACATACTATCTTTGTGCACTTTAGTACCTCCTCGTGAAACACACCCATTCTTCTTCTATTCCTGTTTTTCTTTTATCCATCACTACGTACCATAGTTTTCTCAGTTTCCCCTAAGACAGTGGGAAAGTTGTTTAGGACAGTTAAAAGCTTTCGCATAAGTAGTAGAGCTTGTGTTAGGGTTCAGAATAGTGAGAGTGAGTGGTCTAAGGTGAAGAAAGGGCGGCATCAGGGTTGTGTTATGTCGCCATGGTTTTAGTATATAGAGGGGAGTATGGGAATTACCTACGAGAGGGATGGACAGGGGATTGGAGAAGGATAGAGAGACTACTGTCTTCTGCCCTCTCTCCTTCCCTGCCCTCAATGCCTTTTCCAACCAGTCTGTCCACCTCATTTTCGGTTCTCCACCCAAGTTTACTTCACCCACGTCCACCTCCACACATATTTGCCTTTTTCACTCATTTTTTCTATATGCCCAAACCACCCTAATATTCTTTGAACATTTACTCCCTCTGTTCCCCTCCTAATCATCTCGATTAACTCCTATTTGCTTTACCAACTATAATTAACAGGTTGATCTCTATAAAGTAACTATACTCATATTTGTCAACTTTTTTTATGCCTAGTAGTTTCATCCATTCACTCCTCCAATCCTCTGGCAGATTTCTCTTTCTTAGGCGCACACTACACAATCTTATCAGCCAATCAATAGAGAACTCTAATGATTAGTCTTTGAGTTCGAGTCTTTTCTTTCACAAAGAGAATCTCACTTCGAATTAGTATGTTATTGCTTCTGTTACGTGCGGAGAGTCATTTTGGAGTCTTATTATTTTGTTACCTTTTTTATGTCTTACCATTTTTTGAATTATGTAGGTAATAACCTTTTTATTATCAATACTTTCAATGTTATTCTCTTTATTATCATATCTATGCGCGTGTAACTGTATGTATGTGTGCGTGCGTGCGTGCGTGTGTGTGTGTGTGTGTGTGTTTGTGTGTGTGCGTGTGTGTGTGTGTATGTGTGTGTGTGTGCGTGTGTGTGTGTGTGTGTGTGTGTGTGTGTGTGTGTGTGTGTGTGTGTGTGTGTGTGTGTGTGTGTGTGTGTGTGTGTGTGTGTGTGTGTGTGTGTGTGTGTGTGTGTGTGTTTGTGTATGTGCGTTCCACAGAGTTTAGAAAGCGAGACGAAATTCGCATCCTATGCTCTCGTAAAATACGGATGATATCACAATATAAAAAGTTCTGCTTTGTCCCTTACCGGCATGAAAACAGATGCTAAAGGTGTCTCCATGTATAGTCTCAACTGCAGGGAGAGGAATTCACAGACTACAGAATGTGTAGTTTGAAAATTGACGACTTCTATGGGGGAACATCGTTAGCTCGTTACTCTACGGAGGAGAAAAAATTATACGAAATAAAGAAAAAGGAAAGGAAGAAAAGGAGGAAGAAGAACAAATAAGAAGAAAGGGGATGGAGGGACGATAAAGAAGAATGGGAGATGAGGAGGAATCTGGGAAGAGAAGAGAGCGAAGGGAGGAAATAAAGATTTATCTATCAATCTATCTATCTATCTATCTATCTATTCATCTATCAATCTCTCTCTCTCTCTCTCTCTCTCTCTCTCTCTCTCTCTCTCTCTCTCTCTATATATATATATATATATATATATATATGTGTATTTACCTAGTTGTATTTACCTAGTTGTATTTTACGGGAAGGGGAGCTATGCTCGTGGGGTCCCGTCTTCATATCTCATTTTATCTAAACTATTTTTAAATTCATGTATTGTTTTTGCACACACCACTTTCTCATCTAACTTGTTCCAACTGTCTATTACTCTGTGAGGAAAGCTGTTCTTTTTCAAATCTCTTCTATAGTTGTCTTTTTTTATTTTCTTTCCGTGTCCTCTTGTATTTCTGTCATCCCATTTTATCAGATTCTCTCTATCAGTAATTTCTATGCCTTTCATGATTCTGTAAATAGCTATCAAATCTCCTCTCTCTCTTCTTTGCTCTAGTGTCTGTAGTTTAAGTTTTTGTAGTCTCTCTTCATATGATAGTTTTGAGAGTGTTGGTGCCAGTTTTGTGATTGCTCTTTGTATTCTTTCAAGTTTTTTTATACATTTTTTTGTACTTGGTGACCATATCGTTGCTGCATATTCCAATCTTGGTCTTATCAGGGTGATTAGGATTTTCCTCACCATTTCTTCATCCAGGTATGTAAATGCCACTTTGATTGTTCTTATTAAATTATAAGTTTCTCGAAAAATCTTATTTATATGTTTCTCAGGTGACATATTATTCATAACAATGACTCCCAGGTCCTTTTTATTTTCTACTTTTTTTATTCCTTCCTCTCCCAAATTGTATGATCCTGTTATTCTGTTTTTGCTTTTTCCAAATTCCATTATACTACACTTTTTTGTATTGAACTCCATCTCCCACTTCCTACTCCATTCTTGTACTTTATTTAGATCTCTCTGTAGTGATTCACAATCTTCTTCAGTTTTCACTCTTTTCAGTAGTTTTGCATCATCTGCAAAGAAGCTCATATAGCTTTCAATTCCTTCATCCATATCATTAATATATATAGCAAACATTATTGGGGCCAGAACTGTTCCCTGCGGGACACCGCTTATTACTTCATTCCATTTTGAGTGCTGATCTCTTATCACTACTCTCATTTTTCTTTCTTGCAAAAAGTCTTCCATCCAATTTAGCAATTTACCTTGTATTCCTCCTTCATATTCTAATTTCTTAAGCAACTTCTTATGTGGTACTTTGTCAAAAGCTTTTTTTAGGTCTAGAAATGCACAATCAGCCCATCCATCTCTTTCTTGTATTATATCTATTAGCCTTGAATAGAAACATATTAAATTGGTGACGCATGATCGTCCTTGTCTGAATCCAAATTGCCTTGGATTTAGTACGTTGTTTTTTTCCAAGTACACTTTTGATAATTCTTTCACAAATTTTTGCTATTGTACTTGTTAGAGAGACTGGTCTATAGTTGGTAGGTTCTTCTTTATTTCCTCCTTTATATATAGGTACTATATTTGCTTTTTTCCAATCTTCTGGAACTTTTCCTTCTTTTAAGGAACTGCTTATTATGCTATGTATTTTGTCTGCCAGTTCATTCCTGCATTCTTTCAGAATCCAGTTTGCTATTTCATCTGGCCCATGCGATTTTCTGACATCAAAATTACCCAAGTGTGTCAATATTTCATTCTTTGTTACTTCTATTTCTTCCATAGGGGGGACTTTTTCTTTCCACTCAATCTCTTCAGGTTGTATATTTTCCCTTGTAAACACTGATTTAAAATGTTTGTTCATAATTTCTGCCATTTCCATTTCCTCAGTGTATTCAACTCCTCCTTGTCTTAATTTCTCCAAGTCTTGTTTGTTTTTCAGTTTATTGTTTACAAATCTGTAGAATAGTTTTGGTTGATCTTTACACTTTTCTATAACATCTTTTTCATATTTTCTTTTTTCCTCTCTGCACTTTTGTACATATTCATTTCTATAACCAGTATATATTTTCCATTTTTCAGGTCTTCTGTCTTTTTTCCATCTGGTCCAGGCTTTGTCTCTTTTGTCTTTTAACTCCCTACAACTTTTGTTGTACCAGCATTTTACATATTCTTTTTCTTGTTTTTGTCTTGGGACATACTTTTCCACTCCTTTTTTGTAAATTTTTGTCAAAATATTCCATTTCTCTTCCACTGATGTTTCTTCTTTGTATATTTCTTCCCAGTTTTCTTGTTGGAAGAATTCTCTTATTTTATCAAAGTTTGTTTTTTCATACATCATTCTTCCTCTTCTATATTGTTCATTTCTTTTCATATATTTTTCTTCATTAAGTTCCAGTTCAATCAATATGTGGTCACTTTTACCTATTGGTGTTTTATATTCAATCTTGTCCACTATTCTAGGTTCAGATGTAATTATTAAGTCTAGCCTCGATGGTTCTTCTTCATTTCTATACCTAGTGTTCTCTTGTATCCATTGTGTCATTGAATGGTCAGTAATCATCTCAAGTAGAGCATTTCCCCATGAGTCATCACCACTCTTTACTGTCATTTCTTCCCAGCAGATTTCTTTGCAATTAAAGTCGCCCATCATAACTATTCTTCCTCCGTCTTCCATTATTTTAGTTAATGCTATCTTTGTGTCCTCTAACATACTTTTATATTCACTCTCCTCCCATGAGGCTGTTTTCGGAGGCACATAATTGATCACAAATTTTCTGCTCTTCTTATCTCTGTCTTCCAC
>NC_134812.1:46934395-46944395 GCF_046742065.1 Oratosquilla oratoria
TTTCTGGGGTCTGTGGCAGTGCATGCTCCACGTGACTTTTGTTCCGCGTGGCGAGTTGTAGTTATTGTATTGTTGTGGCACGTCACATCGTGCAGCTTTTACACCCAATCTTAGGGGAGCATTTTTCATTTTGTTTATGTTGTGTGTTTTATTTGTTTTATTTGTATTAACACGACGGTAATGTGTTTCTTGGTGTGTTTTGTATTATTACATTTTTATCTATGTAATTTTTATCTATGTAATTTTATTTATTTACAAAGGATTACAAAGGCGGAGCATGCCGACAGGAGACCTTTTGGTCCATATCTAGGTCGGATGCGAAAAAAATCATGATAATAATAAAATAATAAATAAAAACTATAATAATGTATATAACAAATAAAATACATAAATAAATGCATAGGTATAGTTAAGTAACAAACAAACAGGTAAATAGTAAATAATAATAAATTGACATATAACTAATAATAAATGAAAATCAGACGGACAAATGATAACAAAACAAAAACAAATAATACAAAATAAATTATAATATAATCATTACAGCATCTTGCTTAGGTGTTTATCTAAATGGTTCTTAAAGCCTCGAACTGAACTACACTGCACTACCTGTGCAGGAAGTTTATTCCATTCATTAACTGTGAGGGACGGTTTTGCTTCACTTTAGGGTTACAATTTCTGGGGTCTGTGACAGTGCATGCTTCACATGACTTTTGTTCCGCGTGGCGAGTTGTAGTTTATCGTATTGTTGTGGAACGTCACAGCGTGCAGCTTTTACACCCATCGGCAGCGGGTTGAATTCTCACAGCCTTCACTGTATTTCTTTATTTTTCTATTGTAAACTCTGTGAATGTTTTTAAGGTAGCATTGCACATTTTGTATTATAGTTTTATTAATATTTTTGTTTTGTTTTTCATTTGTGTTTTTTATATGTTCTACCGGTGTTGGAATTTAACGGTTACTGGGAAGACCTGTCCCGGTGTACCAGGTATCCCCTATTTATGTACATTTCCTTTGGCTACCACTGTATTACCCTGAAGACGAACCCCGGACAGGGTTCGAAACGTCGGAATAAATTGACGAACGTCGAGTCCAGCATATACTTTCTTCCATAATATATATACATATATATATATATATATATATATATCAATAAATAAATCAAATCAGCCATCCTAAGTCCACTGCTGAACAAAGGCCTCCTTCATAGCATTCCATGATTCATACGACCGCGTCAACCTCTGCCACGTCACTCCTGCAAACTTCTCAATCTCGTCTCTCCACCTTCTGTCTGGTCTCCCTCTTCCACGCTTCTATCTCGCGGCGTTCACTCAGTAACACACTTGCTCCATCGCTCATCAGTCGTTCGCACTAACTTACCTGCCCAATTCCACTTCCTTTCTTTTACTGCTTCCACAATATCTTTCACTCTAGTCTGCTCTCTCGCACAACTTGATCTCTTTCGGTCTCTCAGCGTTATTCCCATCATTGATCTCTCCATTCTCCTCTGTACTGCCCTTAGTTTTGTTTCCATTGCCTTCGTTAGATTCCAAGTCTCACACCCATAGATTATTATTGGTAGAATACACTGATTATAAACTTTACGTTTCAAACATAAAGGTAGAGAGCCTTTCAGGATTCTATTATACTTACCAAACACTTTCCAGCCAATTGTAATGCGTCTTTTTATTTCATTATCATTATCTTTCATCACTTTCACCATCTGCCCTAAATAATTATACTCTTCAACTTCTTCAAGACTCTCACCATCAATTACAATCTCTTTACTTTGAACTTTCGTGTTGAACATTACTTTGGTTTTACTTTTATTCATTTTTAAACCTACTTTGAGACTTTCCTTGTTTAGATCACTCAGTATATCTTGCACGTCTTCTGCTCTTTCTGAAATAAGAATCATGTCATCCGCAAATCTTAGGTGGTTCAAATTTTCGCCTTTCTTTTCCCAACTCAATCTTCTGAAAATATCTTCCAAGCAAGCTGTAAATAGTTTGGGTGAAATTGTATCGCCTTGCCTTATTCCTTTCTCGATCTAGATCTTTTCTGTACCTTTCGCATAAATCTTTTCTAAAACTTTTACGACCTGTTCGTTTTTACCCTGCATGCGTAGCGAGTTTAGTATTGCTATTTGTTCTGCCGAGTCAAAAGACCTCGTAATCTACAAAAGCTAAACACAGAGGTATATTGTATTCTGTTGTTTTCTCAATTAGTTGGTTTATCGCCTGCAAATGGTCTAGGGTCGAATATCCGCTCCTAAAGCCTTTCTGTTCTCTCGGTTGGTTTCCATCTAAAACTTTACTTAGTCTATTTGTAAGGATCTTAGAGAATACTTTATATACATTTGATAGCAAGCTAATCGATCGATAGTTACTATGGTCCTTCTGGCCTCCTTTTTTATGAAACAAAATCACTATAGCATTGCACTACGCATCAGGAATGCTGTCTTGACGTAAACACTGGGTGTACAACTCAGCTAATTTAATATGAACTAATTTACCTGCGTCTTTCAACAGATCTATCGATATACCATCTTCCCCAGATGCTTTTCCTCGTTTCATAGTTTTTAGAGTAAATTTTACTTCTTCCTTTGTACACTACTAACGTCTACAGATAAATTTACTGATTCAACCACGGTTTTCTTGGCAAAATTCTTCTATTCTTTTTACCATTCTCTCCCTGCATTTGATTATTTCTCCATTTCTATCTTTCAAATATATCATTTGCTGTCTTCCTAAAGCATGTTTGCGCTCGGTCCCTTTAATACTTTTACCTTTCCGAGTACAGTAGTTTCCTCTATTTCATCCATGTTCCTTTCTTTTCTCTGACATCTGCCTTTTGTCAATAAGCTTGTTTAGTTCTACTCTTTCTATTTCGTCTCTCCTGCTTTTAATCTGCATGGTCCTTCTTCTTTTAATTAGGTCATTTGTAGTTTTGGAGTATTTATTTTCTCTAATGTTTTTTATACTTCCTACTTTCTCGGCCGATTCCCTAATGTTATTCACTAAATTCAAATTAATATCTTGCACGGTGTCTTCGTTAGTTCTTAGAGTTTCGAATCTATTTTTAATTTCTAACTGAAATTTCTTATTATCATCCTTAACATTTGCAAAGCTTATTTTCTTTCTTAAAATTAGTTTATTTCTCTCGGCTCTGAAAATGAATTTAGCTGTGCAACCTACCATTCTATGGTCATTACCTATGTTGACTATATTTATCACCGTAACATTGCTAACGCTTTTGCTCTCATCTTCTAATATGTAGTCTATTTCGATCTTTGTTGTTCCATTTGGACTTCCCCACGTCCATTTATGACCTACACACTTTTGGAAAAAAGTGTTCATTATCCTCATGTTGTAGTTCTCTGCAAAATTTACTAACATCTCGCCTCTGTCATTCCTTTCACCTACTCCAAACTTTCCAATGCACGTCTCATCGCCCATCTTCTTCCCCACTTTAGCATTAAAGTCGCCTATTACCAACGTGTACTTACCTTTTTCTTGATCCATTACGTGACTTAAATCATCATAGAACGACTCAATTTCGTCTTCTGAACTCTGTAAAGTTGGTGCATATACTTGAACTATTTTAAGAGAGTACCTTTTACACAGCCTAATCACAATCCAAGCTACCCTGTCTGACAAACTACTGAATTTGACTACGTTACCAGCAACCTCTCGGTTGATCAAGAATCCTACTCCACTAGATCTTTCTTTGTCCTTACCTCTACAGTAGAACAGGTGGGGACCATCTTGTAATTGTATCAGCTTTTTTCCGCTCTTCGGACTTCGCTCAGTCCTACGATGTACCACTTGATGTTGTCTAGTTCTTCCATTAAACTCTCCATTAAACTCGTGAGTTTATCTTTCAACTTGTCAAAAGCTTGCTGTTGAGCAGGTACCCACATGAACTTTGAGTCCTTTCTTAACAATGAACTTAGTGGATTAGCAATGTCAGCATAACTTTGAATGAATTTTCTATAATATCCTGTTAATCCCAAAAAGCTCCTAATCTTGTCTACATTGGTCGGAACTGGAAAATTCTTGACAGCGTCAACCTTTGAATTTACTGTACTAAGTCCGTGTCTGTCTATCTTATGTCCTAAGTAAATGACACTGTCTTGCAAGAACTTACATTTTTCAAGTTTTACTTTTAACCCTGCTTCTCCTAGTCTTGAGAATATCAAATCTAATTTCTTAAAGTGCTCCACTGCAGTCTGAGAAACTATTAAAATGTCATCTAGAAATACACTGGCAGTGTTTCCTAACAATCCATCTAGAATAGTATTCATTAATCTCATGTAAGTTAATGGACTATTACATAACCCAAATGGCATTCTCTTGAACTCATAATGTCCTGTTGTAGTAGAAAATGCTGTAAACTCTCTTGAATCTTCATGCAACTCTATTTGCCAAAAAGCTGATTTGATATCTATAGTACTAAAATATCTATTCTCAGTTCCCAAACTTCTCAAAATGTCACCGATAATGGGTAATGGTAACCTATCACGAATGGTGTGTTTATTCAATTCCCTGTAATCAATAACTGGGCGCATAGTTTCATCAGACTTTGGTACTAAGATCAACGGAAAATTCCACTCACTTTTACTATGTTCAATAATATCCTGTGATAACATTTCAGTGATGAGTTTATCTACTACAGCTAATTTAGAGTGAGGAACTCTGTAGGCTGGTATGTAGATAGGTTGTGTTCCTGGTTTTAACTTAATGTGATGTTTTAAAACAGTTGTTTTGCCTAAGGCGTCCCCCGGCAAAGCAATTGCTTTTTTATGTTTCATAAGCAAAGCAAATAAAGCTTCATCCAACTCAGGGCAATTAGTTGATTGTAATAATTCTTTATATCTATTTCTTAAGTCTATTCCTTCTTGAACTGAACAAATTGATGAAGTTGGTAATTCTATCTCCTCACTATTCTCATTTAAAATCTTAATAGGTTTAGTACACACCTGAATACATCCTATTTGTGTACCTTTCTTTAAAACTATCTCTTTATTCATAGTATTAATTACTAATACTTCTACTCTGTTCTTATTTGTCTTATAAATCCCTGAGTCCCACTTCAACCCTTTAATTTTAACTGATTCTGGGACTGTAATTACTTCAGAGTCTACATTGATTCCTTTCAAACACACTTCAACCTTATTAATTGACATGGGATGTAACAATGTCGACCTTGTTACTCCGCAATCTGCAATTATCAAGGATTCTGTGGTTGATAATTTAGTAATCTCTGGGATTTCCTGAACTTCTGAGTTGGGTTCACAAGTTGCTTTACTTTCTGTAGGGTTGGACTGCTCGGCCTCGCTATCTAGGATAGAAATGTTATCTAAGGATTCATTGATTCCTGTCACTGGTCTTAAGTCTGGTTGATTTAAGAATGGGATTAACTGTGACTTCACTAAAATTCCTAAGTCAGCAGGACAAATTACCATGTTTTCTTTTCTCATAGTTGCAAATCCTATCAATAAATCTCCTGGAAAAACAGACTCTTCTACCACTATCACTGGTATGTACAAATGTTCATTTGTATATAAGGCAACTTCTAGTTCCACCTTACCTAATGTTTTTAACTGATTTCCAGTTACACCTTGCAATGTGTAACGGATTGGTTCCAACATTTTCACTCCTGGGTTCAACTGGTTTAAAACTTTACTAGTAATTACATTAACTACAGACCCTGTATCAATAAAATTTTGAATAGGCTTATTGAACACTTTACCTGCAATGAGAAGTCCTACAGAAGTTTTACCAACAGTAATTATCAGTTTGTCAGTTTCTTTCATCTCCCTTGCATTCCCATGTTTAACACAATACCGCCTATCGGTATATATATGGGGAGGTCTGAAATTGTTTATTCTGTGTCTGGGGTTTTTCCTCTTAGCCCTGGGGTTACCCGAAAATTCCGGCACTCATGAGTCCTATGACCTATTCTATTATGATAAATACAGAATGGAGGGTTCCTACATTGATACTCATTGTGACCTTCGTATTTGCAATTTCTGCAAATAATCCCATAAAAACATTCTTGTGCTTTGTGTCCCCATGCATTACAATTAAAACATAGGATTCTGGTATCCCTATCCCTAGATGGACTTCTAGCATGTCGCCTATGTCCTACTTCGGTTTTCTTAAAATCTCTAGAGTTCCTATATTGGCTTTGTTGATTTATAGGCATTACATATGGGTTTATAGTTCTGGTCTCACTGTATCCTTGAAGAAGATAATCTACTTCTCCTAAACTTATATTTGATTTTAGATCCTTGTACAGCTTTTCTGCTGTTAAGTCATCAGAATTCCTTGCCAATAAGCTAAATGTAATCAATTTGATTACCTGTGAGATTTTCATCTTCTCACTAGATCTTTCTATCCAGTCTGAATCTTTCAAGATAGAATTCATGTCTTTTGACCATCTATCTAATCTAGCTAAGTACTCTGTGTCAGTTTCACGTGTCCTAACTTCCTTAATCATTTTTACCAATGACCTAATAGGATCCTGATCACATTTGGACATGAAATGTTTGAGGAAGGTCTTTTTGTAATTGTCATATTGATTAATTTCTTCCATTTGCTGGAAGTTAATGACAAACCTCGCCCTTCCATGCTCTGGATCTATATTCTCCTTGAGAATCTCTATCTTACGGTTCTCGTCAGTAATGTTTTTACTCACTATAAGAGTGTCTATTAAATTAAGAAATTTGTTTACACCATATGTGTTAGACTCTCCTGTGAATTTTGGAATATTTGTATTTGATGTGTGAATTTCGTGTCTCAACACGTTAGAATTCTGAGGGGTACTCATCCTAATTACTAATACCTTGCTTTAGCCTGGCTGCTTGCGATGTCGCTTCGTGATGTCAACTTCTATCTTGACGTCCTTCTACGGCCTTGTCATTCGTCAGCGACGTTGTTCCTCAGCTCCATCACACACTCTGCCTTGAAGACCGCCTTGTAGATGATGATCACCTTGAAGAATCTTGAAGAATGCTTGTTCCAATCGTAGCAGTTACTTGAAGTTGTAGATTTCTCTCGTAGTCGTCCTTGGAACCAATACACTCTTGATTTTGGTTGTCTTGTTCCCGTAGACTTCCTCGCACCAGTTCTTCGTTCACCAGTTTATCTAGCACCACTTCTCTTCGGAGGTGTTTAACACTCAGTTCGTCGCACCGCTGTTCACCACTTTCACCTCCCCTTGTAGTCACTGTCACCACTGTCAGACCTCTCCCTCTATTCTGTTAGTAGTCACTTAATTTCCCCTCACGTCTTTTCTTATAAGTTTTCCAGTAGTTTTCCAGTACTTTTAAGTAGTAGGCCCCATGCCTAGTTTGCTTTAGTCTCGCTAGTTTCCAAGTTCATTAGGCCCATGCCTAGTTCTTGTCATGTACTTCAAATCAGTCCTGGGGTAAAGAAATTGTACTTTTCTTCTTTCACTGTAATTTCACAGTCTTGTTACACTCAGGATCTCTCTCTCTCGTCTCCCAGACCGTCTCTCGAGATCCCCGTATCTTACGCTAAGCTACCTTCGTCTGACGTCACTAATTTTTCTAATCCAATCTCCTCTGACTTCTCAAATAAATGTCACTCCTTATGGGCGTGACTTTAAATTCATGCACCAATAATTTTCCTCCTTCCTCCACCTTGCTCCAATCCGGAAAGCCATTGCAATGCCACTAGCAATATCGTTTACCTCAGCATTAGTCAAATGAAGCTAACCTGCGCTTAAAGAGTTTTGATTACATCATCGATTATAAAACAGTCACCTCCGTCGGTGTTTACATAGACATAACGTCGCCTTCGATGTTATCAAACAGCAGGCGAGTAGCCGTCGAGTCTGAATTGTTGACTCAGCATTCTAATGCCCTAGTGTTTCTCAAGCTCATTTCCATTCGTACAACTACCGGCCTCTTACACTACGCACTTGCACGCAAAGGAAATACGAGTAAATTAACACTTGATCACCCACACTATGACTTTTGTTCACCTTGTCCTCTCTCACTCACGTGGTTTGAAATGAGGCCACTTTATGTTGAGTTTTTAGCGCCAAGGTATATTGGGTTTAAATCTATGCAGCTGTTTACGCTAACTACTTTTGTCGTCCATGCTTCTAAACAGGGAAAAAAAAAACTTTTTTTTCCAGAGCCATTTTTTTTTATTTCACCAGAGCCATTTTTTTTAATTACCAGAGCCATTTTTTATACTTCCAGAGACATGTTTTTGCATGTTCGATTTCCTTTAAACTATTGGAAGGCTAACTCATTACTCATGAGCATGAGGGTGGAAATGCACGACAAGCGTTGCAATACACCGTTAGAGTACCATCATTGCCCCGATCCCCTTCAAGCTAATCTAGGTTCCACGAGCGTATAGTAGATTCATGCTTTACTGGTTTTCGTTTTCCTTGGACTTGCCCGTAGAGTTTGAATTAGGCTTTGCCCGTCCAGAAGCGCTTCCTGCCGTCAAAACACTCTCCCTCGATTCTGAAAAGACTGAATCTGAGGGCAAACCATCTTCACTCGCTTCACTAGAAATCGCTCCATGATGTACGATCATCGGAAGTTTGGCATGGACGTGACCTAGCTACCGTCAACCTAAGCTAACTAACGAATAATTTTTTACTTTTGTATTTTTTATTCTCCCTCCAAAGATCCATATATATGAACTAAATATATAATTATCAAATGTTCATATTTATACTTATATTTATTTACTTTCCATTACTAACCAAACATTTGATTCTATTTTGTTTTCTCATAAATATGCGAACGAGGTTATAAATGGGATTTCCCAATTTCCCTCCTAGGCCTCGAGCGAGTTTGCATATGTACAGTGTACGTATGCATGCGGTGATGTGGTATTGGGTATGGTGCATTGATACATGTAGTCAGCGCGTTGCTTGGGCAGCTAGCTGCATGCAACCAATGAACTTCCCTGCATACAGGTACCATGCAATTCGTAACTAGCGACATTATGTAGCACGATAGTCGTGTAGAGTCTAGTTAACATGTACTAGTATACGCGCGCATGCAGCTGATACGAAGCTAGGCTAGGTAAGCCATTGAACTCTAGCAGCTATACCGCGTACTCGTACGTACGTATATCAACAAATTGAAGTTGATTGATGCGTTGCGTTTATGATATCGATTGATAATGCAATGATTGATCACGGGTAAGTTGTGTTTGCTCTGATCCTTTCATCAATGGTGATGGGATTCAGGGATTGCCAAATGATGGATAATGCATGAAAAACATTGAATCTTGCCGCGGGAGCGATTTTTTTTTGTGGGGGATCGCTCCCGCTATTGGGTTTCCGAGAGCGACATTGGAACTTTCCCGAGCGAAATCGCTCGTCGCTCCCGTGTATTTTTTTTCGCTGGTTCTAAAGCCACATCCACACGGTCGAGCAGTGTCCGTCGGGCACGAAGGCTTTGCCCTTGTACGAGCAGTTTCAGCGGGCAAACCATCAAACTGTCCGCTCCCGGCGCCAATAGAGGGCAGTGGATGGAGGTCTTCCGTCACTGCCAAACGCACGAGGTAAGGTGCAGGCAGATCCACTGACTACCACGTTATTAGTACACCATGTCCACACCGAGTACTAGTGCATTTTGGTCACGACAAGACACTATAACTTTGATTTATATATATAAATCACATGAATGTCTGTGGAATGTAAGGTGTTTTGATTACAGAAATAGAGACAAACGTGCTGCAGCAATAAGGGGTATAGCGCAGACAATAAGCAGGAGTGTTAATGATGTAAATAAAAGAAATTGGATTCCCTCAGAAACCAACATCGGCGAGAATTGAGGCTAATGTGCACATCGAAGAAATCAGGAGTTGGGTCAGATGAAATTCATACA
Source organism: Oratosquilla oratoria (assembly GCF_046742065.1). Classification (NCBI taxonomy): domain Eukaryota; kingdom Metazoa; phylum Arthropoda; class Malacostraca; order Stomatopoda; family Squillidae; genus Oratosquilla; species Oratosquilla oratoria. The sequence goes on from NC_134812.1 coordinate 46,944,285, forward strand.
CCCAAGTTGTGGTGCTTTGACATATTGTCATTCCTAAACGATGGTGATTCTGTGCGGCCAGCTGTGTCAAATATGTCAAGCACCGCGAGCAATCAGACTACAGAAACAGTA
>NC_134812.1:46949395-46951895 GCF_046742065.1 Oratosquilla oratoria
CCACCTTGCTTGCATATCATTGCATGGTCTGGAGTAAATTGTACACCAAAGGAGCATCTGTTAGGCAGCTCTCCTAATGGCCATCCATACCTCAGGGCAATGGCATCCGTGAATTTTCTTTTGTTTAGGGTGAATCCCTTTGCCCTGATTGGTAGTGCTGTCAGCCAATTGGACGCCCCAACTTCCTGCGCCATTGTTATCTTTCTTTTTATATAATTCGATAGCCGAGCTAGAAGTGCTTGAAGTTCCTCCTTCTGCCTCTCCTCCCTTCCCTTTGAAATGTTTCTTCTAATTTCCCTAACCTCCTCCATGATAGTCTCCTTCCGTTGATCTTGTGACACGATGTTGTTTGTCAATGAGGACGTGAGTTTCATGGAGTTTCGGTGTTCTGTGTCGGCAAGGTTTAGCGGGTTGGAGATACCTAGCCCTCCCAATCTAGGTGGAAGTTCCATAAGTTTTCTTTCCTCTTCGTTTATTGTCCGTCCGTTGGTGATGGCCGGTACTAGCTCGTTTCTGATGGTTTCTTCAAGGGGTCTTAGTAGGTCGGTGATGTTCGGTACCGTCCTTGATATGTAGTTCCACTTATGTTTCACACCATATATGAATGCGGCATATGCCGCCTGCGGTTCGGTCTTTGCAAAGTTGGCTAGAATCCTAACTTCCGCCACCCATTCGTTAACTTTCTTTTCAACATATTGCTTTTTAAAGGATTCTGAGCCGATCACTGCACCGAGATGTCTTTCCCCCTCCTTTGTTACCTTCACTTCACTGTTCTCAAAGAGGATTCTGGCATTGTTAATGTACTCTGGCTTCACTATGAGGACAGATTTCTTTGCATTCGGAATGTAACCTAAGCCCGGGCCGTGTGCCAACACCAGATCCCACCACTTTTTTAGGTCAGCTACTTTTCATGCGCCCGTGAGATCATCTGCATATGCTACCTGTTTGACCCCGGTGTCCTCATATTGTATCTTCTGCTGCAGGTGCATAAGACCGAGCGCATACATTGCCATGGCCACCGGGTCTCCCTGAGTGGTGCCTTCCGCTTTTGTTTCTTTCTTCTCCACCCTGCTGGTGACAAATAGGTTTGCAGGTTCTCTGTATGTGTTCTCCACATACTTGGCCAATACTGGGCATTTAATTTTGATGTTGTGTATGGTAGCCTCTCTATTTAAGTTGTTGAATGCGTTTGATGCATCGACTAATAGGACTGCTTCGCAGTCTGGTTCCTCGAATATTTTTCTCATGGCGTGGACTGCAGCCTCGGAACCCGGCTGTTGCCCTGCGCACACCTGCAGGTTGCCAGCCGCTTCTCGCACCTCATCCTTCGCGACTTCCATAATTGCTTTTCCTATTATTCTTCTTAGCACCTCGCCTATACCAATCGGGCGACAGCCAGGTTTCTTATCTAGCGGGATAAGTCTACACGCTGTGTATGCCTCCAGGTGCTGACAGTCTTCAGACGCCAGTTTCTTCGCCAAACCAGCGATGGCCTCCTGCAGTCCCACCGCTGTCGTTCCAAATAGGCTGGTGCTAAGGAGACATTTCCATCCAGACGCATCTAATCCCGATGGTCCCGCCGCTCCTTGGGTGTGTAGAGCAAGGTTCCAGATCCTTTCTCTTGTGATGCTGTCAAAAATTACCTTGTGGGGTGGAAGGTAGTCACCATTGAATTTAGAGTCCAAGTTCGCTGGTCTTGCTATTGGATGTTTTTCTTTCAGGGTCTTTATCGTTTCCTCGTTTAGGGGTAGAACTCCAGGATCTTCATTCTCCCCTGCGAGCGTTCTCATGGCAGCCGCAACCTTTCCCTGCCTCATCTCGTTAGCAAAATTCCTGGCTTTGTCTTCTGGACTTTTCTTTCTGTTGATGCCCTTGTTGAGTCTATCTTGGATAGCCTCCGCTTCCATCAACAGTTGCTCTACTTCTCCCTTTTCCCACTTTTCCATCCTCCGTTGCAATGCCTGGACATTCTGTGAGTGCTTAGATTTCCTGTGGGTCCTCTGGCATGTAAGGTGTGGGAGGATAGCTAGCGTTTTGAATACCATCGGGGCGTAGGAAGATGAATTTATATATGCTCTTAATAGATCGGTCATCTCCCCTACTAGGCGTTTGGATGCATTGCTACTACTACTACTACTACACTACTACTACTACACTACTACTACTACTACTACTACTACTACTACTACTACTACTACTACTACTACTACTACTACTACTACTACTACTACTACTACTACTACTACTACTACTACTACTACTACTACTACTACTACACTACTACTACTACTACTACTACTACTACTACTACACTACTACTACACTACTACTACTACTACTACTACACTACTACTACTACGACTACTACACTACTACTACTACTACTACACTACTACTACTACTACTACTACTACTACTACTACTACTACTACTACTACTACTATACTACTACTATTACTACTATACTACTACTATTACTACTATACTACTACTATTACTA
>NC_134812.1:46956895-46959395 GCF_046742065.1 Oratosquilla oratoria
GAAGTGTACGCTAGCTTGCCACGTTCACTAATTTGCCGTGTGTATTTCGCATTTATTTTTCAGTGAAGAGAAGTTTGAAGATATTAGCCATGCCTAAGCTTTCCAAACAAAAATCACACTTACAGAAGACAAGAACGTTGACCTTAGTAACGCAAGGGGAGAAAGAAGGAACCGCATCAACCTTGTTATCACCACCTCCGCCACCACCACCAGTACTCCCTCCAGCACCTCCCTCCCTGCCAAGTACACCCACATCCTCGTCTCTCTCATTGCCATCTACATCCTCGTCTCTCTCATTGCCATCTACATCCACATCCTCCGCTCTCTCCCTGCCATCCACATCCACAGCACCTGATCCTCCGTCCTCTATACCTTTATCAGACACGTTGTCTCTACGCAAACAACTGTTTGCTAACAAGTTCACATGAAGAAAAAAGACCGTTCCTGTCAATGATTCCAAAGGAGAAGCTAAAGCTGATCTGTGACGTCTACGTTGACCTGACGAAGATGGATCTGCTAAGCCGATGCTTGAGAGGACGAACTCAGAAACCAAATGAGAGTCTGCATTCCAAGTTGTGGATCAAGTGCAACAAAAGCAAGTTTGCTGGAATCAGAAGAGTTATATTCCTCTCTCAGGTCACTGTACTTGACCACAACTTTGGCTACAAGAATGCCTCCTTGTTGCAACACCTTGGGTTTAGAGTCTCAAACCTCACAGTGATGTCCCTAATGCAGCAAGAGCCTGTTCCAACACCAGAAAGAAAACCTAGGACAAAAAAGAGAGCTGAATCCCAGCAATCAGACTACCTTGCTGGGTCATTCTAGACCAATGACTCAAACTTTGCCACAATGAGTAAGGTGGCGCCTTATGAGACCCTCACTTTGGGTGAATAATATCCTACACTGTAGGAGGGGACAAAGTGCCTGAGTTACTTGAAAGATGCAAAATCATCATGAAAATACAATGGAACCTGTTTTCAATGATTCTTAGGAGGTTCATGAATGTAAAATTTAGTAAAACTAAGAAAAAAAACTTTAACGCTCGTTTCTGAAAAATGTAAGTTTTTTAGACACAAAGTCTATCTCCTCCCTCAATTTTCAACCAATCTTTTCATATGAGGTCTCTATTGATAGCTAGATAAATGAAAAAAAATGAAATAGAGAGTTTTTTTCATATGTTGAATAATTTTTTTTAATAACGTGTCAAAGTCAAAATTTTGTGTTTTTTTACAAAACATTTTTATATTTTTTTTCCTCGGCATTGAACAAAGATATTAAAAAAAACTCTCTATTTTGTTTTTCTATATATGTAGAAGATTCATTTGCTATAAAATGAAAGACATCAAATAAAAATTGTAGGAGGAGATAGAATTTGAAAGAAGCCCAAAAATAGGGTATTTTTCATGATTTTTATTAAAAAAAAAAAAAAAACTACTGGTCAGATCTGAATAAAACTCAAGCTGTGACGGTTTTCTCAGACCTAGATATCACACAGAAAAAATCAGCAAGATCCTTCAGAAAAAAAGATTTTGGGCGGGGGGTCCCCTTAAAGATATGGTTAAGCTCATCCTGTAAAAACTCTTTGTTACATATCTCAAGGGCTCTTAACATGAATCCGATTATTATCCCTGATTTGACTCTTGTACTGTGAGCTAAATAAAAATAAATGTAATCTTCTCGGTTTATTGGTTTTCTGTATACTTTGAATTTTATTCTGGTCTCTGTTTTCTTTATTATAGTATCCAAAAAAGGAATTTCATAATTTACTTCTAGTGTAAACTGTATTTTCTGTTTTATGTCTTACATTAACGAACTCGGGTATCAATACTAGAATATCATCGACGTATCGCCACCAATGTGTATCTTTATCCATGAGTTTGATGTAACTGGTAGTTTCCAATTCTTCCAAATATAAACATGCCATCACTGAGCCAAGGGGAGACCACATGGCTAACACACTATGCTGAAAATATTCTACGCCATCGAATATGACGGGGCCGAAGTTGACACATAGAGAAACCAAATCGATGAAGTCTCTCTTGGCTACTGGAAGCTCATTCTCACTCAGATTTTTAAAAACTTTTTAACTGCTTTTAACACTTCTTTTGTGGATACATTTGTGAATAAAGCTTGAATATCAAAGCTGGCTAGTTTGTGTGTGTGTGTGTGTGTGTGTGTGTGTGTGAGAGAGAGAGAGAGAGAGAGAGAAAGTGAGAGGATAGGGATTGCAGGGGAGCAAACTTTTAGAAGCGTAAGCAGACAGGAACTGGAAAGGAAGCGGATAGGAAATCTTCGAACAGGAACTGAGCGGGTCTGATATACTGTAGGGTTGTGAAAAAATGAACTGGAGAGAGAAAAAAAGAGGGGAACTAACAAGAAATGAGTGGTGAGAATGAGGAGAAACGATGGCCTGGGCACAGGAGAAGGAAGGGTGAGGGGACTAGAAGGGGCAATAGAAAGGGAGGATGTGGTGAGGGGAGAGAGAGGAATGACGTGAACA
>NC_134812.1:46964395-46966895 GCF_046742065.1 Oratosquilla oratoria
GAGAGAGAGAGAGAGAGAGAGAGAGAGAGAGAGAGAGAGAGAGAGAGTGAGAGAATGAGAGAGAGATAGAGATAGAGAGAGAGAGAGAGAGAGAGAGAGAGAGAGAGAGAGAGAGAGAGAGAGAGAGAGAGAGAGAGAGAGAGAGAGAGAGAGAGAGAGAGAGAGAGAGAGAGAGAGAGAGAGAGAGAGAGAGAGAGAGAGAGAGAGAGAGAGAGAGAGAGTGAGAGAGAGAGAGAGTGAGTGAGAGTGTGAGAGAGAGAGAGAGAGAGAGAGAGAGAGAGAGAGAGAGAGAGAGAGAGAGAGAGAGTGAGAGAGAGAGAGAGAGAGAGAGAGAGAGAGAGAGAGAGAGAGAGAGACAGAGAGAGGAGAGAGAGAGAGAGAGAGAGAGAGAGAGAGAGAGAGAGAGAGAGAGAGAGAGAGAGAGAGAGAGAGAGAGAGAGAGAGAGAGAGAGAGAGAGAGAGAGAGAGAGAGAGAGAGAGCGGGGGGTGGGGAGCCAAGGAGTGAGAGAGTGAGGGAAGAGCCGGATGGAAGAAGCGGCATGGAGTAAGAGGCTCCGAAGAAAGGCATCGAGGAAGAATAGGAGAACGAGTCGTTGGGAAAGCCTGGGTGGTGGTGGTGGTTACAGCCAAGTCAAGAAAAGACGAAAGGGACATATTTTTGGAAGGACTTTGTTGATTGAATCCTCGCAGACCATGTCAGATCTGATCCACTGCTGTGAAAAGGAATCTTAGAGGAAACTCGTCAAAATAAAAACCTGTAGGAATGAAGAATGATACATATATATATATATATATATATATATATATATATATATATATATATATATATATATGTATATATATATATATATATATATATATATATATATATATATATATATATAAAAGGAGGAATCGAAAGAAGCACAGTTTAAAAGATGAAAAAGTGTGAAAATTATTTCTAAATAAAGTTGGCTGGAGATATGATGTATAACTAAAAAACGATGATGGGCGAATGAACCTAAGATAAATGAATAGATAGATAGATAAAAAAACAAAATAAATAAATAAAAGAATAAATAGATAGATAAATAAATAAATAAATAAATATAACAAATAAATAAATAAATAAGTGAATAAATAAATAAATAAATAAAAGTAAATAAAATGAAATGAAACATGCAAAGGAGGATGAGGAAGAAGTTCTTTAGGTTTGGGTACAGCACGGACAGAAATTAGAAGACATCGATAGGTATGGCCAGGGACACTGATAAGTACCAAACATTACGATAAAACAGCACGAATGGGTAAACTATTCTTGAAATATAGCTAATCAAAACAATGAAGTTATCAGGTTCAGTTTATAGAAAGCAAAGGTCGAGCGTAGAGATTAAGAAGCAATAAAAGTAGAGGTGGTATGAAGTCGGTTGCAACTGGGAATTACTTAATTATAACGATTTTTGGTAACAACATGTCGACAAGAAACCTTTTTGTTCATAACGATGTTGGATTAAGAGATAAGATGTTTTGTCTATGAATACGGAATTAGAATACATGTTCATGATATCACAAATATCTTTATTCAAATATTCAAGATGTCATTAACAAATGTAAGTGAATTAACATGATTCCAGGTAACCTTTTCAATCCCAGCGTAAGTGGTGAATTCTTTGGTGCTTTAATTAGATTCATCAGCATGGTTGAATTTATCTTTTTCGCACTATCTTTTCTCACAATATATTTTGGAGAAAAGTGAGAGGTGAGCCAATTGTTGTTTGCGGACGACACTGCGCTTGTGGCAGGATCGGAGGAGGGATTGAGGAAGTTGGTGACAGAGTTTGGGAGAGTATGTGATAGAAGAAAGCTAAAGATAAATGTGGGTAAAAGTAAGGTGATGAGATGTACAAGGGGCGAAAGTGGCAGTAGACTGGAAGTGAGCATTAAGGGAGAGCGACTGGAGGAAGTGGATAGTTTTAGATACTTGGGTGCAAATGTGGCAGGAAAAGGTGGAGTGAAGGTGGAGGTAGAATGTAGATTGAGAGAAGCGAGTAAATGCCTCGGTGGATTGAAGAGTGTAATGAGGAATAGACATTTGGGAATGGATGCTAAGAGGAGACTGTATGAAGGAGTGATTGTGCCAACAGCACTGTATGGGGCAGAAACATGGAACATAAGAGAGGAAGAGAGAAGGAGTTTGAATGTGTTTGGGATGAGGTGTCTGAGAAGTATGATGGGGGTCACTAGGCTAGATAGAGTGAGAAATGAGGAGGTGAGGAGGAGAACGGGGGTGGAAAGGGAGTTGGGAGATAGGGTTGATGAAAGAGTATTAGGATGGTTTGGTCACATGGAAAGAATGAGTGAAGAAAGACTAGTAAAAGAGTTGTGGAAGGCAGATGTGGAGGGAGTGAACATGAGGGGACGTCCTAGGATGAGGTGGATGGATGGTGTGAAGGGGACTTTGGGCAAGAGGGGAATGTCTGTTGAGGAAGGACGGGAGAGGACAGAAGACAGGGGTGAATGG
>NC_134812.1:46971895-46974395 GCF_046742065.1 Oratosquilla oratoria
GACCCCAGAAAATAGACTGGAATACGAAATAGCAAGAAACGAAGCAGAGACAGTAAAAGCAAGTGCCAAGAGAGATTCTTGGAAGAAATTGGGAAAAGAGCTTGAAGAGGATCTGCTGGGAACTAGGAAGCTCATATATAGTTTGGCGAAGAGTTATAAAAGGGGCAAAGAAACAGTAGTAAATACAATTAAGAATAAAGACGGAGTGTTACTAACAGATGAGAACGAAGTACAGTAGATGAAAGGTGGAGAGAATATTTCTCAGAATTATTGAATCCTCAGGAATTAGACGATGAGTGTGAAAACACCAGCCTGAGACTAAACTACTACCATGAAATATCTATCGAAGAGACTAGAGTTGTCATCAGTAAAATTAAAAATGGAAAAAGTCCTGGATGCAATGGCATACCTGTAGAGCTGCTAAAAGGAAATGAAAAGACAGTCGAGTGGTTAACGAGAATTTTTAATGTAGTTTGGTGTGAAGGTAGAGTATCAAAAGTACCAAAGAAAGGCGACAAGTCAGAGTGCAAAAATTAGAGAGGAATTTCCTTATCACATGTGGAGAAGATATATGAAAGAATACTTGAAAGAAGGTTAAGAGTGACGGTAGAAGAAAATTAGAGGAGGGACAGTATGGATTTAGACCAGAGAGAGGTACAACAGATGCAATTTTCTCCTTGAAAATGCTGATGGAGAAGAGATGGGAATGGGATCAACCAGTGTGTATAGCGTTTGTTGACTTAGAAAAAGCCTTTGACAGGCTACCAAGGAAGATGATTTGGGATACATTGGAAGACCCTATATATGGTGTAGATAACTTGTTAGAGCAATCAAAAGTCTATATAGTAAATGTACCAGCGCTGTAAGAACAAACTCGCGAGGATAACTGGTTTGATGTCAACTCTGGAGTAAGACAAGGTGGGGTTATATCCCCATTGCTTTTTGTACTTTTTATGGACAGATGTATGAAAAATTTGAGATCTGGAGAAGGAGTTATTACATTGGCATATGCAGATGATATTGCACAGGTTGCAAACAACCCCATTGATCTTCGAAATGCATTAACTGCTTGGAACAGTGCATTGAAAAGAGTGAAAATGAAAATAAACACAAATAAAACAGAAGTAATGATGGTCGCAAGGCAAAAAGAAGAGATAGAAATATGGTTGGAAGGCGAAAAACTGAAATTAATTGAAGAATTTGAATACCTAGGAGTAAAGATAGATGAAAGGTGTCAAATGGAAAAAGAAATATTAAATAGAATACAGTGCCATACAAATAACTTAAGAACGCTATATCCATTGATGCGAGAAAAACTTATACCCAGGCAGGTTAAGATAACAATTTACAAAACTATTTTAAGACCAGTTCTAACATATGGGTCAGAAACATGGACATTGACAGAAAGGCTGAAAAGTAAGATACAAGCAGCAGAGATGAGAGTACTGCGAATAATAAAAGGTGTAACAAGGTGTGACAGAATAAGAAATGAAGAAATAAGAAGAGAGCTAGAAATAGAGCCAATATTAGAATATGTAGAGAAAAGCCAATTAAGATGGTTTGGCCACGTCATGAGGATGAATGAGCATCAGTACCCATTAAAATACTACCAGTTGCAGCCACAAGGAAAGCGTCCAACAGGAAGACCCAGGAAGAGATGGAGAGACGGTATCAGACAAGCCATAGAGTCAAGAGGAAGAACTATGGAGGAGGTGGAGAGAGTGCAGCTGTATGCTGATAGGGACTTGTGGAGGGACTTCGTGAGGCATCATCGCTGACAGGGCATCGCCCTACCTGGTGTATGGTGAGAAAGGTGAGAATATATATATATATATATATATATATACATATATAAAAACCACTGGTAAATAAGAAACGTAGTCCGAACGTTTTCGTCTATTTAAGACATCATCAAGGGAATACAGAAAATGAGATACAGACAGTTATATACAGAAGTAAAGACAAAAATAGGGAACACGGGAAAAAGTATCACGCAAGCCTGAGAAAATTGCCAACAGTCCTCAGGTCACAGATGGACCAAATATCCGAGCAGGAAAACATGTAACGATTTTCTTTGAAATAAAGTTATCAAGCCTGTACATACCTAGGCTTAGGTTGATATTTTGGTCAAAAGTTTGCTTTATGTGGCTTGATTCAATTATGTTCCTTTCAGTAAAGGAATTACAAAAAGTTATTTTACAAGCATTCTTCCAGTCAATCAAATGATCTTGGTCCCTCACATGAACAAAAATCCCACTAGACACTTGACCACTTCTCACACTGTATTTATGTTGCTTTATCCTTGTTTGTAAGTCCTTGCCAGTTTGTCCAATGTAAAATTTTTGACAATGCAGGCAAGGAATTGTGTATACACAACCTTCAGTGTTATGTGGAGAATTTTTAATTAGAATATTTTTAACTGTGCTATTGTTTTTAAAGACTACATTTATGTTGAATTCCTTAAGTATTTTTGGTAGTCCTGCCATACTCTCATGAAAAG
>NC_134812.1:46979395-46984395 GCF_046742065.1 Oratosquilla oratoria
ACGGGGGAGGATACAAGGTAACAATTCCCTTTCATAGAACTCCATGTACAAATTGCTTAAAACTGGGGATAAGAGGTTCCCCAAAGCCATACAAAATTTTTGAACGTAATATTCATCATTAAAACAAATTACGATTCAACCACACAAAGTTTAATCAAATTGACAATAATGTCTACAAGTTGTGTGAATGAAGTTCTTTTCTTAGAAAGTCAAGTAAATCAAAAAGGGAACACATATAAATAAAGAATTAATGTCAAAACTAACTAACTTGAAATCATAAGTAATATCTAGACTGTTAAGTTTGTTGATTAAATCTTCGTTGTTTTTAATGTGAGAATGAGAGATAGATCCAACAAGGGGGCTTAGAATGGACACTAGCCATTTTGATAATTTATAAGGGATGGAAGCAATAGAGTTGATCATAATCAACCCATACAAATTTGATAAGGAAGGTGACAAAGCTGAAAACTGTTTAGTGAGTAAGTCATTCCTTTTCAAATACTTTTTAAGATTCTTGTTAAATTCTACATTAACTGACTTAAGTGGATTCTTATGGGGTTTAGAATACGTGACTTCAACAAAATCTTCATTTTGTCAACATAATCAACTCTGTTCAAAATAACCAAACAATTACTTTTGTCAGCTTTAGTGATATGTAAATCTTTATCATTTTTCAATTCTTTGTAAGCTAGTGAGAAACGTCTGGGCCAATTTGGGATACTAGTGTAAGGACAGGAATTTTGAAGGGATATTATTTTTGGAATTTCGTTTTATTTATCTATTTATTTATTTGAGAGACTGGGTATTATGGACGTCGTGACGGTTTTACTCAACCAAGAAGCAAAGTAGAAAATAGAGCCTTAATAGACCATGAATTTATTCTATTCTATGTCTGCCTATCAAGATGTGTTGGCAAAGAGCCTTACTATAATCATTGAAGAAAAACATACAATAGGAGATAGCTACAAATATATTTCAGCTGATTTTGGTTCAACTAAAGCTTCGAGACGACATTAGAATGTTCTCGAACATAGCGGGCGCACCGTAGCTCCGCCCACCCGTGACGTCACTAAACACAAACACAGAGGCGTAAACTAAGGCCATTAATTTTAAGAGTAATAGGAAAAATTCCCAACTTTCAGTTCAGGATTCCACTAGAGAAATAGTTTAGGGAGAGATTGTAGCAGCTAGGGGCTCTGTTGAGAAGCGAAATGAAGTTTTACGAAATAATACAACAGGGAGGTTAGTAGTTTACCCATAGATACGAACACATAGCCGTCTCGTTCTTTTTGTGCGCAGCTAAAATTTTAATCTGATGCCAAAAATGATTCCGATAACAGGTATGAACACGTTCTGTAAGATTAATGAAAACAAATGTCAATATGTGAGTTAAATGATATAGTGCAGATATAGTAGGTAGATAGTTATTATTATTATTAAGTTTTGAATCTGATGCCAAAAATGATTCCGATAACAGATATGGAAAAAGGGGTTTAAGGGAGTGTACTTCACAAACACTTTGCGTATATACATTAGCTATGAGGGTGTAATCCTTAGAGTACAATTCTGTCTGTGATCGTTCTCTAATAAGAATACGGGGTTGAAGGTAGACACAGTGCTTGAAGGTAGACACAATATTGTAAGTAGACTTATACAGTGACCGGAAGGTTGGAGCGTAAATAACTACGTTTTTCCACGTGCCTGTGACCTTACTTATGATGCCCATAAGCAAAAAAGAAAACTGTGTTATTAAATATCTCGCATACCCATATATTTTTCATATTGTAAGGATCAATAGATTGTCTAGTTGGAGAAAACCACAATATACTTTTGTATTTCCTTACTATATTTTTGCTTCAATGTAATAATTAACACATAGCAGACCTTCACTTATATTCTTTTACTATCCCCCACTTGGGCATAGGCCTTTTCGCTACCCAGAACCAACCCCGAACGACCTGAGGAAAGGGGACGGAGTCAGACGTGAATAACAAGGAGCAGTTTCCATTTATGGTCAGATATATCCATATAGACGATTGGGTGGTGGCAGCGTATACCTTGATTTTTTTATTTCCCAAATCGTTCTTATGTGGGTATCTCTGATCACTTCCATTGGAGGTGCTCTTGGTTAAACACATCCTAATCAATCGACGGCACCACATTATTGGTGGCAGCGGTGGGATTTACGCTATTAACCAACCTGAAGCTCACTTATCTGTGTGTCGACCTAGACAAAGCTTGTGTACCCTGTGGATTGGCAGTACAGTCATCAGAGACAGAATAGATCCTCGGCAGTCACTAAGAGTATAGAAATAGCGGATGAGATTGTGTGGGGAAGTGACGTGTTAAGGTGGAACTACACATAATTAAAGGCAGTCAGGTAAAAATGAACAATAAAACGGAATGGGAATCCAATTCGGGAGAGGAAGAAGAGACGAGAACGAGGATGGAAGATAGACATGAATGGGAATCTAACCCAGGAGGAGCTGTTCTATTGGCCAAATTTAAAGGTAGATGTATGTAATTTTGTAAAGAAATGCATTACTTGTCAGAGGTTCAAGGGTACACAAGGGTTGTCACAGCAATACAAAGAGGTTCCCCCTGCTACAAAGGCAATGGAGAGAATAGGCATAGACCTAACGGATATGGTATCCGGATCACAGGGATATAGGTATATTTTGACCATAATCGATCACTACAGTAGGTTCGTTAGGTTTTTCCCATTGAGAACAAAACACCACCAACACATACTACACTCCCTAACCCAGTTCTTCGCAGACTACGGCACCCCAGAGAGCATCGTAACAGATAATGGAGCAGAATTCACCAACACGGCTTACAAGAAGTTGTGTGGAGAAAAGCAAATCACCCTGCTCTACACTACCCCAGACCATCCCCAAGCGAATGGAATGGTGGAGCGGATGCATCGAACATTGAAGAACATTGAAGACGGCTCATCGAAGAATACTGAAGAGAATCAATTGGAACAATCCGCCCAGTTGGCGCCATATCTAGTGATTTAAGGTGCTAAGATGACAGTAGTTAACTGCAATAGGAAATGTAGGGATCATATCGTGCCAGTATATGTCCAAAGAAAAACAAATGCTCGTGCAAATTAATGCAAAGGTGCCCTCAATGTTCCTGTATATTGGACCACAAAGCTTAAATGTAACCCACCTATACTTTTATACATGTGTGAGGTTGAGATGTCCTAGGATTAAGGATGCATATATTTCATATGTTGTAAAAGGAAATTTCAGCAACAGCCAGGTGAAGGAACTAAAGGTCAACTTAGGGGGGGGATAAAGAAGTCAATATTAGCCTAGGAGAGGGACTACAAACGATGGTTAGCGAGCACTTTCATTCGGAGTAGTATTGGAAAATGGGAAAATTCTTTAGCTCGAGTTGGGGTCATGAACCCAACTCAAATTCACAATTGCCCGCTTGACAGGGGTGTAGGACTTCAGGACCTGGTGGACAATCGCCGATTGCCCAGAGGTGAGCCCACAGAAGGGGAAGTAGTGTACCACCCATGGGGCGAATCCACAAGAGAGAGTCGTGGCTTAGCTCGGTCGTAGCGGCTATGCATGTCCAGTCAAGTATTAGGTAAGAGGTTAATTGGGGAATCCAGCCAATACGAAGGCTGATGGAAAAGTCCACGGAGACATCCACAGTAAATTGGTGTACCCCCGGGTCACCTGAGATTCGTACACCTACGAGTGTGCTGAGGGGAGAGTGCCTCGTCAAGCTATCAAAAGGATAATCGCTCTCTGATGCAGGATGGATTTTTTTTTTCTTTTGCAGGGGGATTTGGACCACACCAAATAGAATCCTTCACGTGATGTTGCGGAATTTTTCTTACAGAGGGGCGTAGGGCCATGTAAGGACAGGAATTTTGAAGGGATATTATTTTTGGAATTTCGTTTTATTTATCTATTTATTTATTTGAGAGACTGGGTATTATGGACGTCGTGACGGTTTTACTCAACCAAGAAGCAAAGTAGAAAATAGAGCCTTAATAGACCATGAATTTATTCTATTCTATGTCTGCCTATCAAGATGTGTTGGCAAAGAGCCTTACTATAATCATTGAAGAAAAACATACAATAGGAGATAGCTACAAATATATTTCAGCTGATTTTGGTTCAACTAAAGCTTCGAGACGACATTAGAATGTTCTCGAACATAGCGGGCGCACCGTAGCTCCGCCCACCCGTGACGTCACTAAACACAAACACAGAGGCGTAAACTAAGGCCATTAATTTTAAGAGTAATAGGAAAAATTCCCAACTTTCAGTTCAGGATTCCACTAGAGAAATAGTTTAGGGAGAGATTGTAGCAGCTAGGGGCTCTGTTGAGAAGCGAAATGAAGTTTTACGAAATAATACAACAGGGAGGTTAGTAGTTTACCCATAGATACGAACACATAGCCGTCTCGTTCTTTTTGTGCGCAGCTAAAATTTTAATCTGATGCCAAAAATGATTCCGATAACAGGTATGAACACGTTCTGTAAGATTAATGAAAACAAATGTCAATATGTGAGTTAAATGATATAGTGCAGATATAGTAGGTAGATAGTTATTATTATTATTAAGTTTTGAATCTGATGCCAAAAATGATTCCGATAACAGATATGGAAAAAGGGGTTTAAGGGAGTGTACTTCACAAACACTTTGCGTATATACATTAGCTATGAGGGTGTAATCCTTAGAGTACAATTCTGTCTGTGATCGTTCTCTAATAAGAATACGGGGTTGAAGGTAGACACAGTGCTTGAAGGTAGACACAATATTGTAAGTAGACTTATACAGTGACCGGAAGGTTGGAGCGTAAATAACTACGTTTTTCCACGTGCCTGTGACCTTACTTATGATGCCCATAAGCAAAAAAGAAAACTGTGTTATTAAATATCTCGCATACCCATATATTTTTCATATTGTAAGGATCAATAGATTGTCTAGTTGGAGAAAACCACAATATACTTTTGTATTTCCTTACT
>NC_134812.1:47004395-47006895 GCF_046742065.1 Oratosquilla oratoria
CGATGAAGAGGTTAATAGAGAGGTTTGATGAGGGATCGGCTGGCAAGAAAATTGTGGAGATACTTTAGAGGAAGGTTTGATCAGCGGGCGATGGATGGATGAGAAGCTGTGATGGTCGGGTGGGTAGATGGATGGATGGATGGATGGGCGGATAGCAGACGAATGAGCTGTTGTACGAATGAATGGCAAAGCGAGCGAGTGCGGCGCGGACGGATGACGGCAGGCGGTGTGAGGCCGAATGACGACAATGTTGTTAACGGGGCAAGAGGTCGGCCTGGCCTTCGAGAGTGGCGCCGTGCCGGGCGGCGGCGGCGGCGGCGACGGCAACTTGCCTTGCCTGGGTTATCCCGCTTCAAGCCAGTCCCGTTTTGCGCCGCTCCCAAGCATCCTTGGCGTAATGGCGGATGGTGGCGGAGATGTATTTAGATGTATTTCCAGTCATTTTCAAGATAATTGTACATAAACTGCAGGGAAATCTTATCGCTCCCGTCTCTGCGTGCGGGTGGCCAGTGCGAGGCGTGGCCAGACAGTGCACGTGCGCGACGAGGGGCGTGGCCTCGGGGCAGCCCAGCCAACGGTCAATCAGGGCTGACTCCGCCTATACTCTCAGCCAATCCGCGCACACGCATGTTCCCTATCCAGATTTTGTTGAGCTTTATTTTCGTTGAAGACTTTGTGATATTTTAAAGCCGTGAAAGGTAGCGGGGTTTAGTTGTAGATGACTTAGGTCTAACTAGAACCTAACTTTACGGATAAGTAACTCCAAACCTTGACAAGTGTAGACAGGCATGGTCGAAGCCCCGCTAACACACAAATCAAACCTCAACTTGGCGGCCAAACCGTCAACGCAACAATAAGATTATGGTAATGAAGTGGCGGACAAGTGCTTTAAGGTTGCTATAAGGTTCACCGCCCCCGTACTCCCAGGCGATTCTCGACCTTACGCCTTGCTGGATGCAGCGGAAGTGGTGATTGGATTTGGCGGGGTTGTAGCAACATGGCTCTGCCCAGCTCTCCACGATTCAGTACCGTGGCGGGCATTGCACTGGTCGCTGCTGGAGCGCGACCCACTCGTCAACAGTCGCCGTGTCGCCGCCGCCGCCGCCGTCACCGCCGCCCTTCCTCCTCCTCCTCTTCCTCCTCCTCCTCCTCCCCCCTCCCCCCCGCGTCCATCCATCCACGTGCCACAGTCGCCTCACCACGCTGACTCGTCGGCACCGTGTAATCGCCCCTCGGTCTGCATCTGTCAACAGCTGCAGCTATCTCTTCACCGTAGACAAGGCTGCAGCTTCTTGTGCCACTTGCAGTCTCGTGCGAAGAGACGGTCCGCGCTTGCCACCCACGCAGACACTCCGCGGCGGCCCATCACTGCCGAACTAGAGCTTTGTCGGTAACCGCCGTCCCGGCGGCGCGGCAAGCGACCGCTTAACATTTCATCTCGGGGCCAATGAATGAAAAGAAGAAACGTTTTGCTCCTATAGTACATTGAATACCCGATATATGACGTACAGCCGATCTGAATTTTTTTGAATTAGTCTGCGATTATCAAAGTTGCTTTAGATGACATGATGCGTGAATTGAAGTGGACATCATTTCTCGAGGGTCAGAACTGATCTTGGGCCAAAACCGAAGAGGCGCCTAGGCGGACAATTGCGAATCGTTGCCGACGGCGCATCCAGCCAAGCTGGGCTAGACTCGACCAGCTGTGCCAAAGGTCCAGTCCTGGTAGCAACAACTTCGAAGGTTTCATGCAAATAGAATAAAAATATACAAACAAACATGAGAGAAGGGTATCCCGATGTTCAGTGACGTACAATCAAAAACCCCCATACATGGTGAAAAGTAATGATGAAGACCTACCTTGTCAAGTGAATCGTGTTTCCAAGCTTGTTCTCTCGTCATCGCGTGTCGTGTAGTGCAGCCATGTCAGGACCGCTTGTCCAGTCCTTACGTTCCTAAACAGGGTAACAATACCTACCTATTTATGCAAGGTGATCCACTGTTCCCCAAAGAAGGTTCTTCTGATAGATAAACCTTTACAAAGTCATCTCTCACCCACACGCGGATAATACGAGTGCCACTTCGGGAGGTCCAGTGAGCAGCACCTCGGATCAGTGCCACACGCGCGCGCGCACACACACACACACACACACACACACACACACACACACACACACACACACACACACACACACACACACACACACACACACACACACACACACACACACATACACGCACACACACACACACACACACACACACACACACACACACACACACACACACACACACACACACACACACACACACACACACACACACACACACACACACACACACACACACACACACACACACACACACACACACACACAGAGGCCGCTGGGCCCAAGAATTGCCCCGTCGAAGGATGCACAAAGAAGGATCCCTGACGTCTCCAGGCGGCTCTAGCAGCGCCTTCAGGGTTGTAACCCCCAAAGACAAGGATAAGATGGAT
>NC_134812.1:47034395-47036895 GCF_046742065.1 Oratosquilla oratoria
AAATGTTTGAAATATTGTTCATTATTGTGTACTCTATTGTTTCTTGTATTACTCGTAGTGCATTTCTTGTATATATGGATTTTACACCAGACTCCTCGACATGTCATATTTTCCCTGCCTCTAGGTCTATGACTAGTTTATTCCTTGTGTCTTCCAGATCTCATTGTGTATAGTTTCATAACGTTAATATTGACTTTAAAGTTCCTGCAACATATTTTCCCCAATTCCATCGTCTTCTCCTTTCATCTACGGGTTGTTCCGAATTGCAGAACACTGCCGTCTGCGTATTTGTGGTTGATAATTCTTGCTTCATAGATACGTATTCCTCCTTAAAACAGCCCAACGCTAGTTTCATCAATATTTTTCTAAAGATGAAATGTTTTAACTAATTGTGATGGTAATGGACAGTCCTGAAGGATGCCTTGAGCTGTCCTAAATGAGTCTGTAGGTCATTTGTTCCTTTGGCGATTGATATTAATGTGGCGCCAGACATTGGCTCGGTTGATTTCACTTGCTGTCCTTGAAAGTTATGGTCTTTTAGGACTTGTATCTTGCCCTCATCGAGTCAAGAGAGTCACGAGAGAATCGTACTGTTTTATATGAATATATGTTTGATGGCCAAGAAAGTTAAAATGTCCCAGTCCTCGGTGGTTCACCTGATATATCAGCTCATCTCTCTTGCTGCAAAAACCGTAACACAAATTAGATATAACAGATGATTGTAAAGATAGGAGGCCCTTTCGTTAATTTAAGATAATTATTATCTCAGATTTCTGCTATCTTTTTTTTTCATGGTATTTGATTGAATGACAGGATTACCATATCGGATTTCATAAAAAAAAAAAAAAAAAAAAAAAAAAACGTATCGATAGGTTCTGGTACATTTACGACAAATCAATATCCCAAGTACACACCACCAGAAAACCAATGTTCTTTGGAGTTGCCATGGGAAGTAAACAACTATTCATTTTTCCAAAGTCTAACATCTGCGACATGTTCCACGGTAGTGATACAGCAGGTAAGTCTGCAAACACACGTGGCTCAATTGTTTTTACTTGGCTCGTGATGACGCAGACAAAGAAGGGGTTTAGTTGACACGTGGCCTGCATCCATGGAGGAGTAAGGGAAGGGTGCGAGCTCAGACTGCATCGTAAAGTCGCGTCCACACTTGTTGTATTTCCACGTATCGTATCATCTTTGCGTACCACCTAGTGATACGATACGGTGCAACAGGGTATTGTACCCACTTGTTGCGTATCCGTATACAGGAAGAGGATACGCAACAAGTGGTTGCAATACCCTGTTGCACCGTATCGTATCACTAGGTGGTACGCAACGATGATACGATACGTGGAAATGCAACAAGTGTGGACCCGGCTTAATGACTATGAATACTTCGGATTCGCGTCGCAACAGCGAAGCGTCCAATGATAAGAGAGACCGGGGTAGGATTCAGGTTTGTTCACTACTCACATTAAGAAAAGGTTTTTACATAGAATCCAAGAAGGAAAAGTTCTTTCTGCAAACCTGTACCAGAAAATCTTGCAACAAATTCCGTAATCCAAGGGAAGACTTCCACTGATTCACACGAAATGTTGTGCAAGCCAGAAAGCCCTGCAGTGATTTCGTCTAAAAAGAATTCTCTTAAAACAACTTGGAAGCGATTGTTGTAGTAAACGTCTCTGGCCAAGGAAGTTCGAAGCCATTGTGGCGACAAATGCACCATCAGCCAAATGAATGAGCGCCACCCGGCACGTGCAGTCCTTCGGTGCTAACCCCCTACACCCCCGCTCCCTCCCTCCACACCTCCTCCACCTCCCTTCCCCCTCGCAACTCAGCTGGTGGCCCATCTTGGTGGAGAATGGAAGCGGGTTGGAGATGGCAGCGGGGTTGCTTATGCGGTTGGGAGGAAAGTGGGTAGTGGGTAGGAAAGTTAATGGCCCAATGAGAATAAATGTGAAGGTAAGGTAGGAAGAGCGGGGGCTCCTGACACGGTGCAGGAGGAAAGTCGCGGCCGGAGGGGTGGGGTGGGGGAGTGGGGGGGGGGCAATACATGCCAAGAAGTTCGTGGTGTGCCCCTGCTGTGTGCCTCTGTCAAACCTGCGGGCCTTTCTAGGTGTGTGTGTGTGGCAGTGCGTCTGTATGTGTGCGCTTGTAGGAGTGTGTGCCAGCATTGTTGTGTTTGTGAACGCTGTCGTGTGTATATACATATGTATCTGTGTGTGTGTGTGTATGTGCATGTGTACGTGCGTGTTAGTATGCGTGTGTGTGTATGTGCGTGTGTACGTGCGTGTTTGTATGTGTGTGTGTGTATGTGTGCGTATGTGCGTATGCGTGTGTGTGCATGTTTGTGTGTGTGTGCATGTTTGTGTGTGTGTGCGTGTGCGTATGCGTGTGTGTGTGTGCGTGTTTGTGTGTGTGTGTGTGTATATATGTGTGTGTGTGTGTGTGTGTGTGTGCGTGTGTGTGTGTGTATGTGTGTGTGTGTGTGTGTGTGTGT
>NC_134812.1:47044395-47064395 GCF_046742065.1 Oratosquilla oratoria
CCATATTTGTTTGGCTTTATTTTTCAGTTTTTGTATGAGACCCGGTGGATATTTTAGGCGGTTGAACGTCTCTGTAATGTGTTTACATTCGTCGTGTAAAAATTCCTCGCTACAAATTCTAAATGCTCTAAAGAAAAAGCCAATTATTATGCCAGATTTCGTTCTTGTGTCGTGTCGTGATAAGTAATGAATAAAATCTTCTTTGTTTGTTGGTTTCCTATATACTGAAAATTTGGCACTTCCGTCAATACGATGAATTATTGTGTCAAAAAAGGCAGTTTCTTGTCTATCTCCTTTTCCACTGTGAATTCTATGTACTTATTTACACTATTGAGCCTACGAAGTTTGTTATCCAAATTAGTATTTTCTGGTACTATAACTAATACGTCGTCTACGTAGCGAAACCAGGATGCTCCTCTTCCCATGATATGTATGTATTTATCTACTTCAAGTGACTCCATGTAAAGGTTTGCCATAATGGCACTGAGAGGAGATCCCATAGCTAAGCCTCGGAATTGTATATATTCATGGTTGTTAAAAGTGAAGCAGTTGAATTTTACACATAATGAAATTAATTTCACAAAGTCTGTTTTTTTAACCGGTAAATCACTGTCTTTTACTTGATTTAGCACCTTCGTTACTGCTTCCATTGCTCCTTCAATCTCTACGTTTGTGAATAAAGCTTTTACATCATAGCTAGCCATCTTCTTTTTGTTTAAATCTAAGTGTTTCAATCTATTGATTAAATCAGTGGAATTGTGTAAAAGTGCGCTGCTGATTGTGCCTATTGCTGCAGATAGCGGTTTCGCTAGATGTTTTGCGAGTCGATGAGGTGCACTTCCTATTCCTGAGGTAATGGGTCTCATCGGGATTCCTGGTTTGTGTACTTTGGGAATCCCTCTCATCCTTGGTGTTTTTGGGGCTTCTTCGAGTAGGTATAGTAGTTTATCTCCTCTAGCTGAGCTGGATAAAATCTTCCTTGCTTCTTTCTTGAACTCCTCCGCTTTCCTACTTGCGTAACCTATTTCTACATTCTTGTACTTATTTCTGTCATCTAGAAGCTCCTGCATTTTTTCATTATAGTCTGTTTTCTTCATAATCACAACACCAAAATCCTACACACCGGTATGAAAAAGACGACAAGAAAAACTATTGAAGCTGCATATATTAATACTTTTAAATCAACCAATCATAGAGAAGGATTTGTAAATTTGGCACACACAACAGCAAGATTAATCATCGAGGGAGCACAAACGGCGGACTCTATCCCAAGGCGACCTATGAGATGACCCGATTAGTATATAGACAATGTATTCCAATTTGCCTGTACTATTATCTCTCTGAAGA
The DNA here is from genome assembly GCF_046742065.1 of Oratosquilla oratoria. Classification (NCBI taxonomy): domain Eukaryota; kingdom Metazoa; phylum Arthropoda; class Malacostraca; order Stomatopoda; family Squillidae; genus Oratosquilla; species Oratosquilla oratoria. The sequence continues at coordinate 47,045,743 of NC_134812.1, forward strand.
AGACTCTGTCGAAACGTTAGAGAATAAAATACTTCTGCTCCTTCCTGGAATTTACCTATACCACTCTTGCCATACATATATACATACATATATATATACATATATATATATATATATATATATGTGTGTGTGTGTGTGTGTGTGTGTGTGTGTGTGTGTGTGTGTGTATGTGTGTGTGTGTTTGTGTTTATATATATGTAAGCAGATAATATTCATATATATATACATATATAAGATATTCCATGTTTTCTTAATTTCGATTGACTCACCGAGTTCTTTCCCATCCGTTTCTACAGCTTTGAATAATTTTCTTTTGCATGTTCCTATATAAATATATGTGTAAGATTTTTTCTTAATTCTATCTTATTTAATTCAAAAATTAATTTGAGGAATACATGGTTGGATTTGTCCATAAATCTCTTGTCCTTGAGTGTTTCAATTGCATGAGATTATTTTAGAAAGATCAATTCCAGTGTTGCTGTTGTTTGCTGGACTTATTAGTCCTTTCACCCATTATGCTGTGTTTTGCTATATTCAGTGACGTGTAACACCATGATTTGTCACCTCCACCTACTTTCCACCAATCCCATTTCTTCTCTCTACAGTTGAAATCTTCAGCAATGTTATAGTGTCACTTTTCTATCATACTTCAATAGTTCGGTCGTGTCTTATATTAATTATCTAATTTTCTGATTCATTCCATATTCTTGTCTTTTGTAGGATGTATTCTACTGCGAAATCTTTCCTTTTACCTTCTTTATGATTATCATAACTAATACATTAGCCTTGTCTTCTATCACTTTCTTCTTGCTCACACTCATGCTCTTTCACTGATATCATTACTGTTGTTCCCATTTTTCCTCCTCTGTCACTCCATCATACGTCTTATTTTCTTTCTACTTGAATATTGATATTTGTATCTAGCTCGTTTATAACACTTTATGTCTGGTTCATTTTCTTTTAAGTAATCGTTTATCTCTATTCTTGCTTAAACCGATCCACATATGTTAACACACACTGCTTTTGATATTCTTAATTGGTTACTTCTTTCTCCTCTTCTTAATATTTCCTTGGATACTGCTTTTTCATCCTTTGATCTAACATTCTCCAATAAAGCACTGACTTCTGATCGTTCTTCTTCTTCTTTATATATATATATATATTTTTTTTTTGCTTCCACAATCAATTTTCTTATTTACTGCCTTTCTTCGACTGTTGCACCTCTTATAGGTACTTTTCTGCTCTTATGTACTTTTTTCAATTATTTCCCTAAATCTTGTTTTCATTTTCTTATGTATTCTTTACAAAAAAAAATTTCTTTGATAACCTCCTATGTGTTATTTTTATTTGCTTTTTTTGTTTCTAATTCCTTTACATCATTTTTTATCTTGTCATTCTCTAATTTTGGTTCATCATACTCACTTCTCAGGTTATCCAACTCATTCTTTTGGCTTTCTCTTAGATTCTCCACTTCACACAATTTAGCCTTCAAACTATTAATCTCCTCATGCCTCTCATTTGTTTGCAGTTTTTATTTTTCTCCACGTTTTCTGTTCCTGCTTTCAGCAATCTATTGATTCTCGAATTTCTTGTTCTGGCCTGATTCAAGTTTAAAAGTTTGTTCTTAATGATTATTCACCCCTTGAACTCAAGTCTTGACTTTCTCTGCCGATCGTTACCGTTTGTCGAATCGAGGCGCTTGAACTTACTTAAAAGAAAGAATCTTTTTTTGGCTTGTCACTTATTTTGACTTACCTTCTCTGTGTGTATCGAAACCCCATACTTCACCCATCCACCACAACCTCTGTGTCATAGTTGGGTAAACGTCCATCCACGGTTTTTTCCCTTAGTCACTTAGAACTTCCAGGATCAATGTCTATTATTCGCGACGGCAGTCTCTCTCTCTCTCTCTCTCTCTCTCTCTCTCTCTCTCTCTCTCTCTCTCTCTCTCTCTCTCTCTCTCTCTCTCTCTCTCTCTCTCTCTCTCTCTCTCTCTCTCTCTCTCTCTCTCTCTCTCTCTCTCTCTCTCTCTCTCTCTCTCTCTCTCTCTCTCTCTCTCTCTCTCTCTCTCTCTCTCTCTCTCTCTCTCTCTCTCTCTCTCTCTCTCTCTCTGTGTGTGTGTGTGTGTGCACGCGTGTGTGTGTTCTTCCGAATGACTACACCTAGCTAGTTGCAAATTAGCCCACATGTGCATATTTTTACGAGAATTTTGCTGCAACCAACACAAATAAAACTTTCTCACAAAAAAAGAGAAGAAACTGTCAGGGAGATGAAGGAATGGAAAGGGGAAGTGGGAAAAGGGGAGAGAGAGAGAAAAGGTGATAAGAGGAGGGGAACTGAGAAGAGCAGACGGGAGGGAAGAATGAAATGTCGAGGGACAAAAACGGTAAAGATAATAACTTGGGGTACTGCAACCCATCTCAAACCTTTTGGATGAAACTTGGCACGTGTATGTAAGAAGGACATCTAATGTGTCTGAAAAACTTGCGAGATAATTTCAATCAGAGTAAAGAAAGGTGGATAATGTAATGCTGTGCAAGAGAGACATTGGATATATAAAGGAATACATGTAAAATGAGGAAGATAGGGCGTCGAATAGAAAAGAGAATGTATAAAGATGGTAATCATGAAATTGATCAAATGGACGTGGTGGAAAAAGAAAGCTCAAGTAGCTTAATTCATGCGTGAGTCAAAAATGAAAGGCAGTAATACTAAAAAGCACAACAAAGAAAAGGGGATTGGAGAGTATGAAGGGAACGGGACATGAGGGAATTTGAGATGCTTGTGTAACACTACAGGCACTGGAGGTAAAAAAGAAAATAATATTCAGCGAAATGTTGATGTTGAAAGGAAGGATGAGCTTGAAAATAAAGGAAACTGAACAATGGATATACAAATAACATATTTACATTATACTATGAACCTTTTATATCATATGATTGACACACACACACACACACACACACACACACACACACACACACACACACACACACACACACACACACACACACACACACACACACACAAACACACACACACACACACACACACACACACACACACACACACACACACACACACACACACACACACACACACACACACACACACACACACACACACACACACACACACACACACACACACACAGAGAGAGAGAGAGAGAGAGAGAGAGAGAGAGAGAGAGAGAGAGAGAGAGAGAGAGAGAGAGAGAGAGAGAGAGAGAGAGAGAGAGAGAGAGAGCGAGAGGGAGAGAGAGATCTTATTGGTATTGCATGACCAGAGCATTCCTCGCGGTCGCATGTTCATCGACATTAATACTGGGGAGTGAGGGGGTCGTGTGGACCCAATGAAATCGCAGAGTGGGTCACGTGACCAAGAACCGGATCTAACAATTCTTCAAATAAATCATCGGGAGGGGGTTGGAGGGGGTGGGTGTCTTGGAAATGTATAATCGTTAGGTAATCAGATCAAAGATTTCTATTTGTTTCTCATGAAGTAAGCACAGCCAGGAGAGGAGACCAAGGAGTACAGGCAATATTTAAAAAAACTGAGAATGGTTGTCATGTCATTATCAGTGTTTCAGTACCTGGTTTCATCCTTTCGACCAAGAGTGCCACAGACTTTTTTTTTTTTTCATGCTGATCACTTCAATTTCTACTGTCTCTCCCGCTCCCACGAAGTGATAAGTGAGAAACCAACTGGTAGGGCAAGCCCCAGCAATCGCAGCAGTCCGCTGTGTTTTTCAGGCCGATGTTTGGGTCGCCTCCCCGCCCGGCCAGGGCTATCGGGAACCAACACATGAAGCAAGCATCGGGTCCCGGGACCCGAACTCACGACCACCTGCTCATGAGTTTGACGCGCGGCCCCCTTCTGTTACTGTCCTCCTTAAGAGTCTCCTGTGTGACTCCGCCACTTCGTGCAATATTGTGTCCTCAAGGATAAATTTGCTCGTTTGTCACCAACGAAACACTGATTGTTTTCCAAAGGATAACAACGAGATCATCGTAGACAGGCCAGCATTGATATGGATTTCTTTTTATAAAGTTATTACTGACTGTGGCATTATGTGCCATCAAGTTTACTTGTACAAGTGTTGTGGCGACTCTGCAACGCTTATTATCTTAAAGTGATTGGTATTTCAGCAGAGAGGTCCCTTTCTTATCAGGGGAAGAGGTAGCAGCTACGGAAGAGATAAGGTGTACGAGAAAATGTGAAACTTTAAGAAAAGTTCTTGGCCAGACGCCAGAAACTCGCACGAAGATTCAGAAGAGTGGATATTCTAACACCTGTGATTGATATTTTGGTGTTCGGCTTGAGGTAGTATAGAGTCGAAGCAGAAGTAAAATGTATATGAATATCGGGAGAACGAGGGATACGGTACCGTTTGAAGCCTCGTCGTCTCTCTCTTGGAAAGCTCGAGAATGAGAGTAGTCAAGGCAGGGATGATTCAGGTTTGAGAAACGTGTGCGGAATAGGTCCAAACCCTTACTGCTCACCTCGGCGGTACAACATTCTAGTCATTGAAACATCTCGAGTACGGAAGCGGTAGTGATTCTACGGAAACTCAAAGAAATGCTGCTTCATATATCCCAAGGCAGCAGCAGGAAGAAATTTGGGGTACGAGCTACTCGAAAGAAGAAGTAATAGAAATGAGGTTATGGTCAGAGGTACCCAGTGGAGAGAAAAGCTTAAGAGGGATGAGAAATACGAAATAGATTTTGAATGTTGAATCTATCTCGTAGACGGTGTCGAAATACCTGTAGTGTACTGCACTAAATGTTCCTGGTCTTTAGGATAGAAAAGTTGGACGTTAGTTCACCGGCTGGTTCAGTAAGAGGAAGAAAGCCAAAGCTACTGAAGACTATTGAAATATCTGTAATTGAGAGGAAGGAAAGTAGAGAAGAATATGTTCTGCCAAAGAAGCTAAGTAGCCAGAAATATCTGGATAATCTGGACTTAGGTGCGAGACAAAAAACAGAGGTATCTAGTAGAAGAATTAATTTTTTTTACTTTTAGTCAGAGGGTCACAAAAATGGAAACTTCAAATTCAGGAATGTAGGGACAGGAAGATCATTGTGCACATGTGCGCATCCCCCCAACTTTGGATCGGATATAAGAGTAGAGGAAGTAGTAGACAGAGCATAAATGTATGCCCAAACACCTGGGATTTATTGAGAAAGACAAAGTAGGGTTTGGAAAAGGAAACGGGATGTTCTACGGGAAATGCTAGTGGAAGGCGCGGATATAAGAAATGGATAGAAATGGACAGAATGAATAAAGGGAGAGTTGAACGAAGCATCAAGAGGCCGAATCAAGTTCTGAATTAGTATAGTTCTCTCCCCAGTGGAAGACCCTGAGGCTGATGCGAATGCAGTCGTTTGCTTTAGTTACCACAAGGAGCTTTTTATTCGTCTAAGGCTACGTTTCCCAATCTTTTCGGACCCTACCATCCCTAGTAGTCAGGTCTACGCGGTCCAGGAACCCCTATCTTATTACTAGAAGATTTTAGGAAAGTGTATGTATGCATCGCTTCCTATCACTCTCCATAACTGATTTCAGCACCCCCAGGGAGTGCGAACGCCCCAGATTGGGGAGCGCTGACCTAAGGGGATCATCCTCTTGGCAACAGACATCAAGAGATTGTGCGTCTGAGAATTTCAGGCAATTTTATTCAGGAGAAGGCGAGCGGAGTCAGTCCTTTCAGGCAGAGAATCCTGAATTAATAGGAATGAAAGCTAACCCATAACAGGTTTCTCGTTTGAAAAACATCAGACGGAATGTTTTGTTTTTTATATTGATACTTCTATCACAATCATTTTTCATCACCATAGTCATGCTTATTAAAGTATCATAGTAATTTGCATTTCCTTATATCATGTTTTAACATCATAGTTTCAATGTCTTAATGTTTTTATAACAACTTTTTTTTTTAGTATATCCTAATATGACCTTGACTTCACACGATCGTTGTTCCTCATTCAACACCAGGATCTCTCAATCCCCTTAGGGCGTTATCACACTGGGCTTTTTCTTTCTCAGACCTCTGCTCAGTCGGAGATACCGCCCACCTTCAGCACTTTTTCCTCCGTAAAATCACTATGATAAACTATTTGTTTTCTCAATAATTTGCATAGAATGTCATTTGATATGCTGGAGGAAAATTGTCTTCCTTCAGTATATCAGATTCCTTCCCGAAGGCTACGGCCTGCAATGTTACTCCAACAGTCAGAGGGAAAATAGCCCAGTGTGATGACACCTAGAAGTGCCCCAAGAGTTATAAGACTTTCCACCCATACCTCCATAAACCTAACACCAAATAAAGAATGGCAATATTGCAGGAATAATTTGATATACATTGGCACTACAATGAAGATTTTAAAATGGTTCAAACTGTAATGATCTTTATCTAGAAAGAGTATAAACAAGCAACTTGGTGTGACACTACACATGCAGGAATGAAACCGTAATCACTTTACTGTCAACCAATAATGGAGTTGAGACATCTAAGAACCTCCCAAAACCGCTGCTCTAGTCGCTCTGTTGAACTGCATTATGAGTAGTTTAGGCATAACTTTCATCTGCGATGGAAGTCGTAGAATGATCTTTGACATTACATTAGGTGGATTATATACTTTCCATCTTGTCTGCAATTTGCAACAGTAACTTTGATTTATGTTATGGATGTCATCAGTTTCTCCTTTCCTATAAGTATATCATGCGTAGTAATCTTATATTTACATAATGTAGAATAAGGCACACTCATTTTATGGTAGATGTTTAAATAGTTTGAGAATATTTGACCAGTTACCAGAATACATCTTATCTAGATGGTCCAGTCATTATATACGGTCGTTTAGAGGAGAATTGGTGGATAAGAGGGAGGAAAAAGGGGAAGAGAAGGATGAGGAGGAAGAGGAGTAAGAGGAAGAAGAGAAAGAGGAGAGGACGAGGAGGAGGAGGTGGATGAGGAAGAAAAAGGGGAAGAGGAGGAGGAGGAGGAAGAGGAGTAAGAGGAAGAGGAGAAAGAGAAGGAGAGGAGGAAGAGGAGGAGGAGGTGGACGAGAAGGAGGAAGAATTCGAGGAGAGAATGAGGAGTAGTAGTAGGATTTTTTTTTTCTTGACCTTGAATACAGTTTGTTTTCACCCGATTGAAAACCCAAGTTAATGACTCGGCTCCTGTCAGCTCATCTTTTTCTTTCTTTCTCCTCCCCACAGGTGGAAGTTCGGCGCCATTGCTCTCTCTGCCTGTACCGCCTCCGCCGCTGCACCCCCACAGCGTGGGCATGGGCGCGGGCACGCTCGGAGGAGCTCTCGGATCGTCGCTCTGCGGATCCTTCGGGGGCTCCTTCACGCTCCCTTACACCCCGCGGCTCTGGCCCACCCCACCTCTGGGTCTCTCTTCCAATCTCCTCCGCGACTCTCCGTTCTCGCTCCTCCCCTTCCTGCCGCGGCAGCCAACCGTCAGCCTCCAAGCACCGGTGACGTCACACAGTCACGCCCAGTTACCCCTGACGTCATCGACGGCTGGACCAATCCCGACGGCTCTAACCACCGGTGCGGGTGCTTGCTTGAAGACGACAGTGGGTGAGTACTGTGTTTATTTATTCAGGCGGCCACGTGGGATCTCTCCAACACTTTACTGTGCCGCCGCACTGTGAATACTGCATATTCGTATGAGCCCCTAACATACATCACTGCCAAAATGTATATGCGAATCAACAAATATGTTTGTCTTGATGCGGTCACATACACACGAATTTGGTCACGAAAGAAAGCAGATAGAAAGTTGCGGTAAGAGGCACCAAGGTATGGGCAGCAGCACACAGACAAACGCATGCACGGATGACAAGAGGGGGTGGTGATGTTTTTCGACGCGCCCATAAAATGCAAACTCTGGCAACGGCGGGATGGGAGGGAGCGAGTCTGCGTGTGTTGCCCCCGTGCGTGAGATGTCATTTCTTCTCGGGAAGACTTGCCTGAGACCCAACAACACACTGATAAGCTTTCGCTACATTTGTCTTTGGTAACATCAGGTGATTCTATTCAGGTGAGTGTGGAGCCCAAAATATAGGGGTTACATTGAAAATGGACAAAGTAAACTTTCCGGAAGGAGACTTTTGGGTCTATAACGGGGTCAGACGGTCAGAAAAAAAAGGAGGGAGAGATAAATTAAACATACACGAAAGCAAACTAATAGTAAACATTGGTAATGATTCAGTTACATCCTATCCTACTCGTACAAAGGATTTACAAAGGATTACAAAGGCGGAGCATGCCGACAGGAGACCTTTTGGTCTATATCTAGGTCGGATGCAAAAAAAATAAATAAATAAATAAATAAATAAATAAATAAACAAATAGATAAAAACTATAATAATGTACATATCAAATAGAATACGTAAACAAATGCATAGGTATAGTTAAATAATAAACAAACAGGTAAATAGTAAATAATGATAAATTGACATATAACTAATGATAAATAAGAATCAAACAAACAAATGATAAAAAAAAAATAATATAAAATAAATTATAATCATTACAGCATCTTGCTTAGGTGTTTGAATAAATGATTCTTAAAGTTTCGAACTGAACTACATTGCACTGCCTCTGCAGGAAGTTTATTCCATTCATTTACACGTGTAGGTTGGCGAAGTTGTTTCTACCCACTTCCAAATTGAATCTATTTCCGGACAGATTGAGACCATTGTTTCTTGTCTGATTCTCATTCAGTGTGAAAATTTTGTCACTTTTGATGTTGTCAATTCCCTTTAGAATTTTAAAGACCTGTATCAAGTCACCTCTGAGTCTACGCTCTTTTAGGGAAAACAGATTCATATGTTTCAGTCAATTTTCGTATGATATATTTTTGATATTTGAAATCAGTTTTGTGGCTCGCCGTTGTACTTTTTCCAGTCTGTCAATGTCTTTAATGAGATTTACGGAAACAGCATATTCCAAATGTGGACGAACTTGTTAATGAGTGATGGAATTTTGAAATCAAAAGATCGCGCAATCAGTCCTAGAATCTTATTTGCTTTCTCAGAGGCTGAAATACACTGCTTGGATGATTTGAGATCGTTACTGATAATTACGCCGAGATCTTTTTCACTATTTACTTTTGTTAACGAATTTCCAAATAACTTGTAATCGTACTTACTGTTATTTTTACCTAGGTGCATTACCTTGCATTTACTTGTGTTGAATTTCATTAGCCACTTTTCAGACCATTGCTGTAATTTATCTAAATCTTCTTGAATATCTAATTGGTTTAAGTGATCATTTGCCATTCCGCACAGCTTTGTATCATCAGCAAATTTGGAAATAGTAGATTTTATTCCATGGTCTATGTCACTTATATATACTATGAATAGAACTGGCCCAAGAACGGAACCTTGAGGAACTCCACTTGTAACATTTTTCCATCTAGAAGTTTTTCCATTTAAAACAACTCTCTATTTTCGATCATTCAACCAATTACTAGTCCAACTTAATAGGCTACCACTTATTCCGTGTAAAGCTAATTTAGTAAGTAGTCTTTCGTGTGGGACGGTATCAAAAGCTTTTGCAAAGTCTAGATATATTAAATCTATATTGTTTCTTTTGTCATAATTCGAGATAACTGTGTTGTAGAATTCGACAAGTTATTCACGCAAGAACATTTCCATCTGCACGTCCTTCGGACTGCTACTACAGAACTATTTTTCTCTTAAATGTGAAGGTAGCCGAGGCGTCTCTCTCACTTCAACCTTTATGTAGGTCTTTCCCTTCCACGCTGTAAAAAAGCCTGGGCAGGGGCTGTCTATCCCCTAAAGTGTATAGGGACCTCCTCAAACACTCAACAAGACCCTATCACCACTTCCCATCCCTGTCGACTTAACTCCACACCAGCAATGCTCTTGGCACACTTTGTCTACTTTTCATCTCTGTGAACATGAACTATTCAGTTTCCCTCCTCATTGTACTCAGATTACCTTCCAAAAGTATACCGCAATAAATTCACACCTCGTCCTTTCCTAATCATCTTTTACTTTCCCTGACTGCTCTCTCCCTTCTTCATTCTCTTGCGTGTATATATATATATATATATATATATATATATATATATATATATATATATATATATGTGTGTGTGTGTGTGTGTGTGTGTGTGTGTGTGTGTGTGTGTGTGTGTGTGTGTGTGTGTGTGTGTGTGTGTGTGTGTGTGTGTGTGTGTGTGTGTGTGTGTGTGTGTGTGTGTGCAGAGCTTTAATATCATCGCGAAAAATGTACGCAAAATTATCGCAGGAGAAAGAAACTTGAAGATCGTAATTGCTTTCTTATATTTCATCTTCGGAAAGAACAAGAAAGACATAAGTATTGAGGTTATATACATATGCAAGAAAGCTACTTGGACAAAAAGGAGAGGGATATGAGGAAATGCACTGAGTCTTCCTGACTCTATTTTACCTGAGCTTAACCAGGATAATCTCATGGAAATTTCTTGATGATTAATTAGGTCAATTATTTCACACATACAAAATGTCTATAAACTATATCTACGTTACTAGTATATGTACCTGAGGTCAAACATGACTTGGTTACAATCCCCTCAATTAAATATTTTCATTTGGCTAAAACTTTAGTACCTGCCCAGTCAATATGTTTAATTTTGATATTAGGAGGCTTGGCGCCCTGACATACATAACCTTTATGATGCATTTTATGTGGGATCTTACACACACAGTCTTTCTATTACTTTACACTCTGATTTATGAACTAATGGTTTACTCTGTTTATGATCCTAGAAACTATATTTACATTAGATTTCTGAAGAACTCTTAGAACTAATTTTTTTTCGAAAAGGTCAAATCAACAGGATGTTTTTCACAAAAGTTTGTTTTGGTTAGGGTTGTACAAGGTTTTCCTAGCATATCCAAGAAAACTTTAAGGAAGTTTCATCTTATATCCAATACCATAAACATTTATCATTTCTTCATGATTACATTTATCATTTCTTCATGATTACATTTTGGACTACATTTTATATGTGCTCTAAGAAGAATTATTAAAAAAAAAAAGTTGTTAGGAAAAGACAAATTATATATATATATATATATATATATATATATGTATATATATATGTATATATATACATATATGTATATATATATATATATATATATATATATATATATATATATATATATATATACATATATATATATATATATATGTATGTATGTATGTATGTATGTATGTATGTATGTATGTATGTATGTATGTATGTATGTATGTATGTATACAAAATGAACATTTGTAGAATTCTACCATGAATTTGATGGAATTAAAAAGTTTGTTCAAATTTAAGGAAAATTTACTTATATTTTATCAATAAGCCACAAACGGGGTTAGGTGATATCTATGGGAATGTTCTTACACAATATCTTAGCCTAAAAGATTCCGATACTTAGATGACTTCTTACATATGTGGCCAATGGATAAGAAATATAAATGAGTTTCTGTTAAAGTCAAGCAGGTATGTTAATTTCATCAAATTTAAATTTGCCCTAGAAAAATAGAAAAAGGCGCTTCTATTTTTTTTTATTGCACGTATTGCCATCTCAGTGAGGGGGGAAAAGAATACCGCCACGCGTTCTCATACGAGTGGTAGAAGGTGACTGAATGAGAAGGGAGGTGCAGTGATAAGATAGGATGAGAGGTGAGGGTGGTGGCGGCGGAAAAGAGGCGAGCAAACGAGGAAGGTAGAAACGAGGGAGCATGAAATGTGTAAACTAGAGTAAGGAGGGAGAAAGCAACACGCAAGGTTTAGAGAGGCCAAGAGGAGGACAGATGTGAGCCGGGGTTGGTGTTTGACTTTGAATTTTGGAAAGAAAATGGAAATGAATGAAAGTGCAGGGTAGCGAGTTGGGTAGAGAGGAGTTGGTAAAAGGAGCAGATGCATAGATGTTACTGGAGGTTGTTATTTTGGTTATGGACTGTAATTTACCAGGGTTTCTATCCTTGCGGACAATCTCATGCTACTGCCTTGCGTGTTAAAGGAGGTGAGGGCAATGTACTTTAGGGAATTGATGAATATATAGGAGAATAGAGAAGATTATAACGGTATTAGGGGAAGCCAAGAGAATGACTCCGATAGGAGGGAAGAATGATAAAGCTATACCAAAAGACGAGATACAAAGAATATTGAAGGAAATGAAAGCTGGGAAGCACCTGGGTAAGATGTGTATCACGTGGAATATTTGACAAAGGGGTGAGTACTTATAGTGGAATGACTGATGAGACTGTTTAGTGTCTGTCTCAGGGAAGAAAGTGTATAAATTGATTGGAGGAATGCATGTATAGTTCCCCTATACAAGAGGAAATGGGACAAGTTTTAGAAGGATCTATTTATCAAGTATAGTCGGCAAGGTGTACGAGAGGGTATTGATGGGGTGGAGTGAAAAGGGAACAGAAGATGGATTTGGATAACGTCATCGTGGATTCAAAAAAGGAGGAAGAGGATCCGCAGATCAAGTATCTGCAGAAAGATATGTATATGGGAGAAATTTTTGGCAAAAAGTATCTCTCTTGGGCTTTTATGCATTTGGAGAAGGTGTATGTCAGTGTTGACTTAGAGACGCTGTGGAGTGTGTTGAGGATGTATGGGATGGGGGAAAAGTTGTTAAGATTAGTCAAAAGTTTTTACATGAATAGTAGAAATTACGCTAGGATAAAAATTGAAGGTGAATGGTTTAAAGTGAATGTGGGGCTGTTCAAAAGGTGATAAGGGCTTTATGACGAAACGCTTAAATCAATACATCATTCATAAAACGAGGTTGAAAAAGATAGAAATTAATTTCATCTCTTGTTTATTCTTTCTTCTAATTCTACAAAGTAGGAGCGGGGTGAATAACAGATAATTCAGAATGATAGAGACATTTGACCAAGCGAGCATATCTTTTGGCTCTGTTTCAACGGCGTTTTCTGCATGTTGTGCTTGCTTACCTGGCTAAGAAGCCAACAGAAGGCGGCACTAGCTCGCTCCGCTCCTGAAGGAGGTAGGCTCGGTCTGCCAATCAGTGGCATCGTTGTTGGCTACGGGGGCAGACGCTCATGGCAAACAGGAGTGCAAGCGGAGAGTTGTCTCCCCGTCCAAAAAAGCTACTCCCAGCCTACACCGATTCGCCTGCAGTCTTTGAACAAATCTTGTTGGTTACCCAAGATCTTGGTAAACACAATGTATATGAAATGAAACCTTCGCGTTCAACAAAATCTAAAATATACTCAAAAATAGTGTGATACATTTAATAGAGTAGTATCTCTAATGGCGAACACTTCCAAACACAGATTATTAAATATTTCTTTTAGTTTGGAACTTTTATCCAACTCCTCCTTCTCCTCTTCATCCTCTTAATTCTCCTCCTTCTCCTTCTACTTCTCTTATTCCTCTTCTTTCCTTCTTCTGTTTCTCCTCTTTTCTCTCTTTCTCTCCCTAATCCTTCTTTACACCGGTCCTCCCTCTTACCTCTTGCTTCTCTTTCTCCTCCATTACTTCTTACTCCTTCTCTTCGTCATTCTATTATTTCTCTTCATTTCATTGTCATCCTTTCACAACTCACTTCTACTACCCTTTATCCCTATTCTATTACTCCTTCATAATCCCCATCCTAAGTTCCATAACATAATCCTTATCTGCATCTTTATCCTAATAATTATACTATTACTTCTCTTCCTATTAATCCTGCTTCTCTTCCTTTTCCTTCTCATTTTCTCCTCCTCTCCTCCTCCTCCTCCTTCTTTCTTTCTTCCCCTTCCTCTTCCTCTTCCTTGTCTTCCTCTTTCTTCCCCTAGTCTTGTTATTCCTTCTCCTCCTCCTCCTCCTCCTCCTCCTCCTCCTCCTCCTCTTCTTCTTCCTCCCCCTCCTCTTCTTTCTCTCCCTTCTCCTCTTCTTCCTACTACTCCACCTCACTCTTCTCCTTTTCTTGTTCCACCTCTTATCAGCATTTTATTCTTTCATCCTCCTGTCCTCATACTTTTCCTCCTCCTGTCCTCCTCCGTCCTCAATCCTCCTCTTCCTTCTCAAAATAATTAGCACTTCTCCTTTATTTCTTTCTCGTCATCTTCCATGCCGTCATCCTTCCCTTTCCCCTGTATCTTTCTATTTCCTCTACTCTCCTTTCGCTCCTTGGGGCTTCTTCCTATTTCTTACCTTCTCTTGTCATACGCTTCGAGTTCCCTTTCTTCCTATACTTCCTCTTTTCTTCCATTGCATCTTCCTTTCCTTCCTGTTTCTTTTCTCTCTCTTGTTCCGTCCCTCTCTCCCCCCTCTCATCCTTAACTATTTCTGCTCTTAATTTCTTCCATTTTGTTACAGACAACTGCCTTTCTTCCCCTCCAGGCTTCCCATTCCCTTTGCACTTTACTTGCGTCACCCCAATACCATTTTTCCCCTTCACTTTGACCCTTGTCCTTCACCCTGGTAGGTATCATTATCCTTCTTGCTCCCCTTGATCCCCCCCCCCCCCGTTCCCTATTCCGCACCTCTTCCACCCGTCAGCAGCGTCTCCTCCTTCTCACTTGGTCCCTCGCTTCCTCCTCCCCCTCGACCGTCCCATCCTACCCGCCCTTCCCAGCGTCTCAGCATCTCTTCCGCCGTCGGTCGGTCCAAGAAGGATGATAACCTTCTCCTCTCTCCGCCACCCTCTTGCAATGTCCTTCTTTCTCTCACATGTTTCTCTCCCTATTTCCTTAGGTGTCGCCTCCTTCCCGTGTCCTTCATTTTCACTTCCTCCTTTCCTTCTTTCCATTTCTCCACTCCGACCTGAGCTCGCCTTCTTTTGCATGCACTTATTCCCACTTTCCTTCCATTTTCTGTCCCGCCGCTCCTCCATTAGCAAGGAAAAGGAAGAGAAGACGGAAGAAGAAGAAGAAGAAGAAGAAGAAGGACGGGAGAAGAATGCAAATTGGAAGGGTCATGGAAATGGGAAGTAGAAAGAGATCAGAATGCGGAATGGAAAGGCGTAATTATCAAAGAGAAGGGGGAAGGGAGAAAGGACGCGAAACGAAGCACAGGGAACGCAAAGGAAATGAAGAGAAGGAAAGAAAAGGGAAGGGAAAGAGAGAAAACAAACACACAAAAGGAAGGAATGGGAATGAAAATGAAGGGAAGGAGAGGGAAACGGGAGGGGAATAAAGAGAAAGAAAGAGAAGGGAAGGGGACGAGAAATGAAAGGAAGGGAAGGAAAGGGATAGGAAGGGCCCCCTTCTCTCCTCCGTTTAGGAAATGGGGAGAATTAGATTGAACCGTTCATCTTCCTTCCCCTCCTCCCCTACTCCTCCTCTCTTCCTCCCCCTCTTGTCCTCTCACTCTCGTTCGCCCCCTCTAGCTCTCTTCCTCCTCCTTCTCCTACTCCCCGTTTTCCTCCTACTTTTCCTCCTCCTTCTCTCACTCTTCCTTTTCCTTATTTCTTTTTCCTTCCCTCCCATTCATTTCCCTCCTCTTCCTCCTTCTTTTTCCCTCCTCCCCATCTCTTCCTCCTTTACCTCCACTTCTCCTCCTCTTTCTCCTCTCCCTTCTCCTTCCCCTTCTGCCCTCCTCCTGCTCCTATTTTTTCTCCTCATCCTCATTCTTCACACTGACCTTCTGTTGCTCCTCTCCTGCTCCTCTTCCTCTCTTCATTCTGCTCTTCCTTCTCTTCCTTCTCTCCCGGCGCTACCTCTTACTGGTTTCCCTCCTCCTTCCTCCTCCTCCTCCTGATGCTGCTAATTCTCTTTCTCCTCATCCTTCTTCTTCGTACCACCCTCTGCTCCTCCTCCCTCCTCCTCCTCCTCTTCCCCCTCCTCTTGCTCCTCTTCCTGCTTTCCCACCCCACCTTCACCTGCTCTTCCTTCATTTCTTTTTCCTCTTCCTCGTTCTTTTTCGTGTCCTCCCTCTCCCTTTCTTCCTATTCCTCCTGCTCCTCCTCCTTCTGCTTCTCTCTTTCTCCTGCTCCTCCTCCTGCTCCTCCTCCTCCTTCTCCTCCTCTTTCCCTTTCCTCCTTCTCCTCTTTTTCCTCCTTCTTACCCTGCCTTTACATTCTCCCATTTTTTTTATCACTGGTTACCCTGTCTCCGTTTTCTTTCCCTCCTTCAATTTGCATTCATTCCCATTCCTTTTCCTTCTCCGCTTCCGCTGTCTCTGGTGTTCTAGAACGCTTTCTCCTTCTCCCTCTTCTTGGTCTCTTCTTTCACCATTTTCTTTGTTGTGATTACACTCATCTCTCCCACCCACCCACCCGCGTCTCCTTCTCGTTCTCGTCTTTCTCAGGTGCACACCTCTTTGTACATCTTCCTCCTCCTCTGTCTCCTATTGCTCCTCCCTCGTCATTTTCATCTTTCTCTTCTCTCAAACCTTCTTCTCGCCTCTCTTCTCCGTTTCTCTTTTCCGTCCCCGAGTCACCTCGGTTGGTCTGTTCCTCTCTGTTGCTGTCTCGGAACCTCTCCTCTCTTTGTCATTACGCCCTTTTATCTCCAGTCAGGTTCCCTTTCTCCCTCTCACTGTGCCGCTCCGTCCCTCCGAGCCCAGCGTCCATCCCTCTTCTCTCAGCCTCCCTTCTTCTTGTCCCCTTGTCCCCAACCTTCCTTCCTTCCTTCCTTCCTTCCTCTTCTCCCTTCCTCCACACTCTCATCCGCCGCCGTCGCGTCGCGCCGTCCCGCCGCCTCCCGCCGGATCCCCTCTACGCCCTGAATATTTTATTTGCAACAACCGCGGTCGAGGTTTGAAATCCACGCAATAAAATACAACAGCACAATAAAATGCAACTAAGCCATAGGATACAGCAGTGGGTGTTCAACAGCCGGGTAGCGGAGATGGGCAGTGACATAGTAGTGTGTGTGTAGCAAGGAAAGGAGGAGGAGGAGGAGGAGGAGGGGGAAGGCATCACAAAGGAGTCAATGTGGACGCCGAAAGCATAAGACGACAGAGTGTGCTCAGAATTCCAGAGTACAAGGACCTTAGAAGCGCATTGGAAGAGTCCAGGTAATGCTGGATAAGACAGAGGGCAGCGTCACCACGAAACATGGCCCGAAAGCAGCACCTGTACAACTCAGTACAACGGTGTAATTAACTAGAAGAGGAATTAACTAATTCACAAGAGGGCAGTGGAATTTGGCTGTGTAAGTAATGTGACTCTGTATCACGCTGCTGGAGTGTTGTGAAAATACTAATAAGACACAATGAATAGGTGCGTAAACAGCAACTACATTAAAATGACTTTCTTTCTAATAAACACTTTTTCACTTTTAACTCCTTCGGAGACGGTTCCCAAGCTGATTAAAGTCGTGTGGCACGAGCCAGAATGAAATCTGTGGTGGGCACAGTCGCTTAAAGGGGAAAGTGCTGTGCTATTTAGTTTCGGCACCTTTGGCTACGGCGACGAACTTCAGACATTATGTGCTGCATGCTGACGTCAGGCGATTCTATTCAACTCCATAGGATGGAGGGGCTTTGCTGAGTTGACACGCCGTCTCAATCTTGATTTAGAAATCGTGTGGCATCGCCAGAATCAAATCTGTGCTCTATATCACCATGATAAAGACAAGTATGCAAATGTAATGCAATGCTCCTGGTAGTCGCTTTGCAACATAATGATAACGTTCACGATGTAGATCGACAGAGTGATATGTTTGCACAGAAATGAGAAAACATAATCACTGGACATATGGGCAGAGTCCTAGAAATCTATGTGTAATTGTCCCGAGAAAAAAATAGTTTCATTTAAAACAGAAGTAAAATAAGGAAATTTGAAAGGTAAAGAAGGAACTGTGGCAATACGTTGCGTCCATCTAACTCCAATCAAAAGGGAACACACACACACACACACACACACACACACACACACACACACACACACACACACACACACACACACACACACACACACACACACACACACCACACACACACACGCACGCACACACACACACACACACACACACACACACACACACACACACACACACACACACACACACACACACACACACACACACACACCACACACACACACACACACACACACACACACACACACACACACACACACACACACACACATATATATATATATATATATATATATATATATATATATATATTATATATGTATGTATATATACACATATATATATACAGTATATATATATATATATATATATATATTATACATATATGTATATATATATATACATATATATGTATATATATATATATATATATATATATATATATATATATTATATGTATGTAAATATACAGTATATATATATATATATATACATATATATATATATATATATATATACATATATATGTATGTATATATATATATTCATATATGTATATATATATGTATATATATATATACATATACATATAAATATACATATATATATATACATATAATATATATATATATATATATATAATACATATATATATATATATATTCTTGAAGTTAAACCACAGCTGCGAAATACGATGGCCAAGAAATACGACGGCATTTCTGTCACCGTCCCAATACAATGGGTCGCGTCAATACGTGAGCTCTTTCCTGCCTGCCGTCGTTGGTTCGTCCTCTGGGCGCTTCCGGGGACGGATTCCAGATTTCGCGCCTCCGTCATTACCC
>NC_134812.1:47069395-47074395 GCF_046742065.1 Oratosquilla oratoria
GCCACAAGCGCAGTATTGTCAGCAACCAACAACTGGTTTATCTTCCTCTTCTCTCCCTTTTCTTTAACTATCTCTAGTCCCTAACCCATTACCCTCGCCTTTACCTTACACATCACCCCATCCATGTACACTTTGAACAGCCATGGCGACATGATACATCCCTGTTGCAGTCCTACCTTTACCTCACATCATTCACTCTCTCCATTTCCTATTCTAACACAGGCTCTACTACTCTTGTAAAAACTCTTGAATGTCCCTAACAGTTTTCCCCCAATCCCATATATCTGCAAAACCTCCCGTAGTGCCTCCCTATCTACCCTGTCATAAGCCTTTTCCAAACCCACAAAGGACCAAAAAACATCCTTACCTTTTCCTAAAACTTTTTCACATATCTGCCTTACCACAAAAATCTGATACACGCAACTCCTAATTTTCCCAAACCCACACTGTTCTCCACCAATTACTCCCTCTGTACCTCTCCATATCTTCTCAATTAAAACCCTTCCATAAACCCTCCCAACTACACTAAAAAAACTGATCCCTCTGAAACTACTATACTCACAATTGTCCCTTTTTTCCTTGTAAAGTGGAACTATACAGGCACTTCTCTAGTACTCCGGCACTCTACCCTCTTTTAGACACATTAAACAACCTCACTAGCCAGTCCACTATTACTGTATCTCCTTTATTCAGACACTCTGCATGACATATCTAAACCAGTTGCCTTATCTGTTCTTATCATTTTCAGAGCTGCTTGCACCTCATCTTTCCTTTTTTGTCCTCCGTTTTCCTCTCCCATCACCATCATTTTCTTGGCACTTCCTACTGTTATCACCAATCCCTCCCTATCCTCCTCCACATTCAACAGCTCTCTAAAGCACTCCATCCATCTTCCCCTTACCGCCTCCTCTTCCGTTAAGATCTATTCATCTGCGCCTTGTACCTCTTCTTCTTTACTTGACTCACCTCCCCTTCCTCTTTTGATTTCCTTCCAAAACATATTTTTAAAACTTTATTTTTTCCTGACATACTCCTCCCCCATTTTACATCTGCTCTCCTTTTTGCCTCCTTTATTTTTTGTTTTGCTTCTCTTCTTTTTTCTTTATATTTCTCATATTTTTTTTCATCCTACTTTGCAACCAGTCCCTGAACGCTCGCTTCTTCTCTTCTACCTTCTTAACGTTATCATCACACCACTCACTATCCTTCCTTCTATTCCCTCCCATCCTCCTTATTACACATACCACCTTTGCACACTTTGTCACATCCTCCTTGAAACCCCTCCATTCCTCTTTCATACTTACTTCCACTCTATCCTTCAACGTCTCCCACACTTCTCTTAGCTTTTCCTTAAAACAAAATCCTTAAAGGTACATGAATAATAATAATCTAAACTGCATCCTACCAAGCGAGACTAGGAATCAATACCAACTGTTGACTGCCATCTGCCCTCGCTGTCGAGCACAGGACGAAGATCATGGCATTGGTTTCAGTTAACTTCTTCTTGTAGGAAATGCTCCCCACTTCACTGCTTCCTGTGACCACACTGATCTAGCCTTTCCTTGGAGGCAGTATCTTCGTCGTTACCCAGTTAGAAAATATGATACTTCATGAAATTAGACTATAAGTTCAAGTGTGTATGTGTGTGTGTGTGTGTATGTGTGTGTGTGTGTGCGCGCGTGTGTGTGCATGTGTGTGTGTGTGCGTGTGTGTGTGTGTGTGTGTGTATTTGTGTGTGTGTGTGTGTTTGTTTGTGTTTGTTTGTTTGTGTGTGTGTGTGTGTGTGTGTGTTTGTTTGTTTGTGTGCGTGTGTGTGTGTGTGTGTGTGTGTGTATTCACCTTGGTCTTTGGATCACGTGTTGGACTCGTGATCGACAGCTATTTCCCTCCCGGAAGAGAGCTCAGAGCTCGTATGACCGATCTATGAGTAATGCTATGACCTGTGTGTGTGTGTGTGTGTTTGTATGCGTGTTTGTGTGTGTGTGTGTGTGTGTGTGTGTGTGTGTGTGTGTGTGTGTGTGTGTGTGTGTGTGTGTGTGCGTGCGCGCTTGCTTGCTCGCGTGTAAGTTGTGTATGACTTGTTAATTTATAAAGTCATATTGTGATGCTCATAATCAGAAGATCTCGGCTTTGCAGTGGTGCTTCTTCTTAAGAACAATTTACTGGAAGCTGCATGTGAACGAAATTACTATAAGCATCAGCATTTTTCACACTGAAACAAAATGTTCACAGTTTAAAGCTGTTTCTACTTTAGTTTTAGCAATAAAGAATAGAATTGCTTACACTATACCAGAAATCACTAAGTTTCCCTGCAGATTAGCACTAAAACTATTTCTTTAACTGAATAGAAAATGTCTGCTCTGTCTCTCGCTTGAATCCTCTTTAACAGAAGGCCAAGCTTTCTACTTAGCAGGAATGGAAGCAGTTGTGACCGCAGCGAACAGCGACCGCAGGAGTTTTGATTAACTCTCACCGCATTCCTCTTGAACTCCCGTTTCCCTCCTTACGTGCAAACACTCTGCGTCCTCTAGTTGGTCATCCAGATAACATACGTGACATGAATGGAGACCGATATTTCAGCGTATGTCTACTCACATGCAATACCAGAATTTGTTCAATCACAGTCATTTGTGGTTATATCAGCTATGAAATACTGACTGATGTTGAATGCTGTAGACCTGATTTTGGGTTGCAACAATAAAAGAGCTTCAATAGCACTGGTAAAGTTTACTGTCTTCGAGGAGCTTTTGCGTCAGTTGTCCACTGGCAATCCTCTTTATACGGTTAGGTTATGTCCCTACATAGAACGCTGCTGTATTCAAGTTGGTCAAGTGAAAGAGATATGTCTAGATAATCCTAAAGTGTTCTGTCATGTCCTTTGAACGCAGTGACGCATTTTGTAGACGTGGCCAATTCCTGAAAGCTTTTCGTCTTTGGCACGGGTCGATAACCGTCCAGGGCAGGGTCTCCATCGACTAGAACGTCTAACGTCTAATCCATGTCTTTATACGACCCTCAGAGGAGTGAATTTACATGGCGTTGGCTACAACACAAATTATAATATGAGTCTCCGTAAAGGAGAACTAATCAATCTCGTCTGCGACACTGAAGAGGTATCCTTTCACTGCCGATGGCGACGACTTACTAGTTCCATTTCGGATATCACGCAGGCAGGACGATTTCATTCTTCACTTGAGTGAAACATCCAGCAAATACAAAGCTAAAAGTTATCTTTCAATTACCTTTTTCTCTTAAGAAGGCGGAATATATAAGTTGTATTTAGGCTGCTGCTAGCAGGCTTTATTCAGCTGAGGGTTACCTAACGGTGTGTTTCAACATTGACATGGAATAAACTGGCCGTTCTACCTTGTAGTACATGTCATTGGTTTCAATGGTTCTGTTTTAAAGGTTGCAATTGTGGCTGGAAACAAACAAACCAGCCGGGTTATTCACTATGTATTTTGCTTTTTCTGTCACTGAGCCATAGATGGTATTGTGTAAGTACCCCGGTTCGGAAGCTGGGCAGTCGTAGGCCTGTGTTGGGTAATGTCCCCAAGTGGGAAAATATTTCAATAAGTTTCCTTGAAAAGCCCTGCGTTGCGTTGGCGAGGCTGCTGGCGCGGCCCATAACTCGCGGACCGCTGTCCAATCACGGCCGGCGCGGCGAGCTCTCAGCTTGATGGGCCGCGCGCACGGCAGGACCCGTGCGAGGCGGAGGGGCGCGAGGGAAGTGTGAGTGAGGAGAGGTAGCAAGAGAAACGGGGGATGGGGTGGGGCGGTGTAGGGGAGTGGACAGGATAGGAAGGAGAAGAGAAGGTAGAGAAGGAAGATCGAGAGGGAAAGCAGAAGGTGTAGGCGTAAAGCAGGGAGACGGGGGTCAATGATGGCGGAAAGAAGACGGAGAAAGAGAAAAGGCAGACTAGGGGGCAAGGAGGAATGAATGCAGGGAAGAGGACAGATGTAATTGGAGAACAAGGATTTGGAGGCACGTGGCAGTATGGAAAGAAAGCTAAAGAGGCCACGCGAATTTCAGAGTGGGGTGGAAGGATGGAAACATGCAGGAAATAGAAAATGGAAGGACATTGAAGGTGGGAACGACAGAAAAGAGAGTAAGGCTGACGACATCGTCAACAATCACAGTTGAGCAAGAAAATCTTAGTACTTGCTTCTACGTACATTGTTTTAGTCATTTGCCCTATTGCGATTGCTCTGACTCGCTATCGTATGTGGTAATTGGGCTGAAGTAACTGTAACGATAAAAAAAAGATGTATTATTTTATTCATAAATGTTTCGCTTCATCTCTAAGCAATGTTGCGATAGTATGTTGCACACTATATGTTGTTTTGGTGAGACAGCAGGTGTGATGATAGTTACCTGTTATATCAGAGCTGATTGCGTTGTGGTTACATATGTTGTTTTAGGAGCATGACAACAGTAAATGCAAGCTATATTGGATGCAAGTAATGCTCAATATATTGCATTCACTGTGGGTATCCGCGGTACGCTGTTGATAGCTTTACAGTTTATATGGACTTCTGTTTGCCGTATCAAAGTCATATGTAATACTAAGTTGTGTTGAAGTGAGGATCAACAACTCCTACGAAGATTTTCAATCTAATCTGGAACATAAGTGAAAGTTTGATATGATCCGCTGTGGCATAGTGTTGCTTGTCAGCATCTGGCGCGTAAGAATGGCTTCTGTTCATAGAATCTATAGCCAGAGGAGGCAGATTAAAAGGACACTGGGTGAGTGGGGGAGGAAGGTTAGGTCTCTGATCGGGAGGTGAAATGTGCACTGCGGGTAGGAGTGCTGGAGTAAAACAAGCAAGAAGAAAAAGAGAAAGAGAAGGAGGAAGAGGAGGAGGAAGAAGAAGAGAAGAAGGAGTCGAATAATTGAAGAGGAATGAGAAAAAGGAGAAGAAGAAAAAAGGAGGGTGTGATGATGAAGAAAGAGAAATAGATGGAGAAAGAAAGAAGAAAAGAAGAAGAAGAGGAGGAA
>NC_134812.1:47079395-47086895 GCF_046742065.1 Oratosquilla oratoria
GAAGACAGTGCAAAAGTTAAACGATGAAAAATTAGAAATATTTCTATTTGAAAGATACTATAATCTAGAACTAGGGATTGAGAATGATAAAAAAAATTATGACACAAAATAATAAAATTGTGGTTAAGACTTAAAAACAAGATAAAATGCCCGCCTGAGAAAGTTCCACACATCCTTGAGCGAGGGTGGAAGCATAACTCTAAAAGTAAGAACAGCAAGAAGAGCAAAAGTCGAGTGTTAAAAAGCCTGTCAGTCTCAGGCTAGGTGAGGAGCATGTGGCAGGGACGCCTGTCTGCGGCCGACATCGTCGCCCCTACACAGTGTACTTTAGGAGCTGTTGGGGTCAAGTCGCTTTTACTGCTGGTAGGAATCGGAGAAAACTCCGGAACTCGTACCCACGACTAGGAAGATGCGAGACCAGCACGCTTCCAATTGCGCCAATATCTCTCAAGTTGACGTCTAAGTCTAAATAAAAATATTCTTCTAAAAAAACGCAAAAATATTCTTGAAAAACCGCTTGGGTAAGTCGGGGTCAGGTGGTATTCTTCTTCTTCTTCTTCTTCTTCTTCTTCTTCTTCTTCTTCTTCTTCTTCTTCTTCTTCTTCTTCTTCGCGTTCCTCTTCTTCTTCTTCTTCTTCTTCTTCTTCTTCTTCTTCTTCTTCTTCTTCTTTTCTTCTTTTTCTTCTTCTTCTTCTTCTTCTTCTTCTTCTTCTTCTTCTTCATCTTCTTCTTCTTCTTCTTCTTCTTCTTCTTCTTTTTCTTCTTCTTCTTCGCGTTCTTCTTCGCGTTCTTCTTCGCGTTCTTCTTCGCGTTCTTCTTCTTCGCGTTCTTCTTCTTCTTCGCGTTCTTCTTCGGGTTCTTCTTCGCGTTCTTCTTCCTCGCGTTCTTCTTCGCGTTCTTCGCGTTCTTCTTCGTGCTGGGGATCCCGTGTTGGGGTTCCACCCCGAGGCCGAAGGGGAAAACGAGGGATTAGAGCGCGGAAAGCTGCGGCCGTAGGCCGCTGTTTGTGCAGCCAAGCCCCCGGCGAAGCCGGAAAGGGCGAAGCCCGCGGCTTGTACATTTAGAAAAAAAAAAAAATAAAAAAAAATGGATGTATCAATTCTGATTCTACAACATAATACTAAAATACCCTCTTAGTTTTTGAATGGTCTTATTTTGGAATGTAAATAATAGATTGCTTTATCTATAATACTAATGAGTTAATATTTTGGGAAAGCCAGTGGATCATATGAGTATAATGCGTTTGCAGTGGTGTTGACGATTGTTTGAGATTTAGGTCTACTTTATATAGCATAATTGGAAGGATGAACTAATTCATGAACATAAATACATTGTTATGTAAAAGATTAAATCTTACAGTTAAAATATTCTCCATACACATGGGTTTATTAATTTCAGATACACCTCTGTTATCAGTAGAATACATAAATACATATACATATATTAGAAAACTATTTTTTCAAATTAAGATCCATTATAGAAATGGTACTACGCAGATTTGGCTTCAAAGATACAATAAGGTCATGATGATCTATCAAACTTCATACTTAAACAGCCTTCATTAAGTTTATAATCATTTTCATAAATTACAAAGCTGATGTGGTAACTGAGCCGCACAGCCAGCGCGCATCAAAATAAATCTCTTGTATGACAGACTCGTCCAAAGAGGAAGAGCAGTTGGCCTGCGTGGCAATAACATCTGAACTTCCACGGGTACTGTTCAGTTATGGTTAAGAAGATAGCGCGGAGAAGAAAACTTCAAATAATTGACCCAAAGGAAAACTGGGTATGAAGAAGACAGCAGATGGTGATCGACTAATCCAAGATACTGCGAATAATTACCTGTTCATTAAGTCTGTGTCAGAGCTGGAGCAACTTCAATGAGATCAATTAGACATGAGTATCGTGATTATGTGACAACGGTTACACGTTGCAACCAAGGATACACTCAAAGGACCCGCCAAGAAAAAAATATTAACACCCAGACATCGCGAGGTTAAAAAGAAGTTTGCTCAAGGTCGTCACGTGGAGGAAAACTTGGAGCACTGGAC
Organism: Oratosquilla oratoria; assembly: GCF_046742065.1. Lineage (NCBI taxonomy): Eukaryota > Metazoa > Arthropoda > Malacostraca > Stomatopoda > Squillidae > Oratosquilla > Oratosquilla oratoria. The sequence goes on from NC_134812.1 coordinate 47,081,447, forward strand.
ACGTGCGGTGTTTACAGACAAGAAGACATTCTCCTTGACATTGCACGGCAGACGACGTTGCTGGAGGCGAAATAACTCCAGCTACTGTTGTCGTTAGGTTCCAAATTTGAATTTCAAAATTGATGCAATTTGACACCCATTTACTCGTTTTGAAAGTCAGTGTAGGCTCTTCCCTTGACGTATGCCATTATTTACGGTAAGCCCATTAACGTCGTGGTTAAAGTTACTTGAGCACCAACACTGTTAAAAGTAAGCGGTCTCTCGTGAAATCCTGGCATCAATTAGGGGGGGTCAATCACGGGGCTTTTCACTTGCTGGGACAATGTGCTTCTGTTTACACTATGACAGTGATAATCACACGTCTCTACTATGAGCCCTCTCCACCTTTCCACCACATCATTAGTCTGGGTGGGTGAAACGTGTACCTCTGTATGCTACTCGCTGCGCATTGAGTAGTGGTTTTCGCCAGAATAGCAGCGCTCGGACCCTTCCACCTGCCAGCCGCAAATGCTTCAGTTTATACTACAGTCACCTCAATGAATACCCACACACCTTGAAATCAGAGGACAAGTCCAGACGTGTGCATCGGATACCCCTCCATGCTGCTAGATACACCATGTTGGAGTTAGGGAGAGTCACGTGAAAAACTGGTTCGAACCCGCGACCTCTCGTTTTTCTGGCGGATTGTGCTTGTTTACTCCACTCCCGTTCTTCACTGTAGGTCCGCAGACTAAACACAGAATCACACATAGAGAAATACTGGTCCTTCTTGTTAAGACGCATATATTTTCTGCTTTCAGATATCAACCAGGAAATATTTACGAAGAAGTCCGGAGCGGCCATATCACATGTAATGTTTGGGAATGGATGTGCCCCCATGAGCTGAGATGCAGCCAAGAATATGGATATACTTGAGGAGGTATTTCTTTTCCTCGCTAGCGAGACCGTGACTTCCAATTCCCTGGACACATATCTTTTGACCAGTCCACACTGCCCGCATCCCGCAAACCTGAATTCAAGAGCCCCCACACCTGGAATAAGTGGACTGGACCAGCCGCGGGTTGCGACATAACTCTAATCTAAGCCATCTGGGCTAGCATGTTGAAATCATGATAACCCAAACAAGAGATGTGACAACGTAGCAACTGATGCAACACGTTAAAAATGTGTAGGACACAGGAATAATAATTTGCATATAATAATGTAGCCTTAATGCAACAAAGGCTGTGGTCGATGCCGAAGGTGACTGAATTTGTATTAATGCAAGTCGAACTTTTTCACTAAATATGGCTTTTCTAATGGAATTTGATTGAAAAAATACCAATGTATGTGTGAATATGTGTTTATATATTCCTTTGATAACCGAGGTATCTGTATTTATACAAAATGATGTGCCCATTTATGGGGAAAGGATTCTAAATGTAAGACATCCCTTAAAATAAAATTTATTCTCTTGATAACTTAGTTCATCCTTCCAAATACATTGTATATAGTAAACCTCAATCGATATCGCTGCCTCACACTACTATTCAAATGTATGATATTTTCATGGATCATTTGATTCTCCAATATATTACTTTGTTAATAGTCTAAGTAAAACCACCGGTCATTTACATATGCAAGCATTATCGTTAGTCATGTGCACTTTTCTGGAAAATAAGGTCATACAAAAATGAAGCAAGTCTTTTAATGCATCTTGACCTCAGTTATTTGGCCACAAATAAATCTACAAAGTACAAACCAAACACTTTGGGCACGTTAATATTTTGATTTATGGTAATGATGATTGATAAGCTGGAACGACTCATGTGGTGTGGGATGAGAGAAAGGATGTACGGAGGGGCAGGACAGACATAAAGGTGACGTACGGATGTGAAGGAAAGTCATACTCGTATGGAGTGAAACATTTGTGAAGTGTAACTTACTTTGATAAAAAGAAAACGATCACTTTGTTCTCCAGTGTAGACACTTTCCTTGCAAAGTCTCGTTAGTCATGATCGAAACATGCGGCTAATCAGAACAAAAATAAGTTTTATGTTGCCCACGGTAACCACTCTCGATTTTTAGGTTTGGTAGGTTCCTTGTATATGACATTCCTTCCCTGAAAGCGAACCGGTTACCTGCCATGTCCCTCGCCTGCCTCAAGTATTTTGTCTACCTGTCTCAATATTCTCTTACACATTTTGACTATCGCACTGTTCAGTAATTCAACCAGGATGCCTATCTTATGGGCTGAGACCGCATTTATCTTCTTACACTTCTGGAGTATTCTTCCCTTTTGCAGGGAACATATAGTCAGTTAATGTATTTTGACCACCAAATCTCTCTGCATTCTTTGAATATCCAAAGGGAGATTCCATCTGGCTCCGAGGTATTACTTGCATCTAGTTCATCGAGTAATTTATGTATTTCTCGAACTTTCCTTTGGACACGTTTGATACATCTTCTCTAGTTATTTCTTTTTCCTCCTTGGTATCCTTTTCCTTGGCAAATACCAACAATAAACTTCTGCTTATCATTTCAGAATGCTTTTTTAGGAGCATTTTTCTCAACTAGTTTCCCGCTTATATTCTTCAGTCTTATTGGTTACGGACAAACTGAAACTATCGAAATCATTCTCCACATTGAAAAAGGCTGATGTGATTCACCATTATCTTGGATCACGTGCTGGACTGGTGATCGACAACTTAATATTACCGTCTTCGAGGAGAACTAAAAAATTTGTATGATTTGATCTATGGGTAATACATACATTACACACCCATACTCTCCATCAAGGAATGTGATATTTTCAAGCCTTGTGCGGGGTTCAGCGTCGGATATACGGCATGACAGTCTGTGACGATAACCACTACACCAGTAAGTCGTGTGCGAACCCAAATGTATGCCTTCTTCGTCTGAAACTTTTTTTTTCTTTTTCCTTTTTTTAAGGAAAATTGTGGGCGTTTCTGGTGTCATGTGTAGGTCAGAATAACTTGTTCCTCCAACGGAGATCTCAGTTGGTCATTTGACTAGTCCAATGTATTCTTTTGAAGGCAACTGGATGATTATACACTTTTACTCTTTGACACATCACTCTTAGTATGTGTTTTAGTATGTTTGAACGCCTAAACCCAGTGCAGTTTTCTACTGATTTTGTAAACGACATGACATCATAGCATTAGGGCGACGGGTGTGGGTGTGGGGGTGTGGGGTGGATGGGGGAAGAGAACATTGAAATTAATTGGCACCAGCATTAAGGTGGCGGCACACTAGGCTAACAAACTATTTGTTTTTGCTAATTCGTTTGAGTAGAAACAACCTCCGTAAGAACATCTCAACAATTTTGCGTCTAACATTCGTATTCTAGGTTTAACTTCTCCTAGTTCGTCATTCAGTTTCTCACTCTATGACGAAGAAGTAATTTGAGATTTGGAAAATTGAAAAACAAAAGATCAAAACTAAAGTAGTTTCTACTCAGACGAAGTAGCAAAAGCAAGTAGCATGCTAGGGAGAAATGCCAAGTGTGCCGCCACATTTACTCTCCGAATCTTTTGCCAGAAGTGAATCATCTTATGTTGGAGGTTTTTACAGAGAGTATTAATGGAAAAAGAATATTCTGCTATGCACCACGGAAACTATTTCACCACGAACTGCTCTTGTTACTTGAAAAAAAAAAAAAATGAATATCTTGCTTTCAGGAAATATTGAATTTGGTTCATATGCTGGGTTCACGCCCGGCCTGCCCCACCCACCCAGTCGACGTAGTTGTAAATGAGTACCGGCATCTGTTGGGAGTTAAGACAAGGACGAAAACAACCTGGCTCCGTACCCTACCCTACCGCGTTATCTCGAGGTCTAGTGAGAACAGGTCTCTCTAAAAGGCATGGTCGTATGCTGTCTCACACAGAGTTAACTTTGAGTTGGTTAGTATAAGATACATATCATCATTACAGCTTTGGAATAAATGCACGACACGAAAACAATATCTACATCGAGTGGCTTCCGCAGTCTCTATGTTATCTTGCATTCTTGCTGTTTTATATATATTCAAGACACTGATATCCCCGCTTATGAACACATCTGCAGTCTTCGTCCTTCTTCAACATGAACAGCACCAGAACTGATTTCTCGTAGTATTCGTAAGAGTTTCTGCAAAAGTCTGACGTTGTTATCTCTCCAAGCCGATGCCACTAGAATCCCAAAGAACTTTCGCTTGAGTATAAGAGCTCTATCTTCTCTTCGCTGTCCATAAGCTGACATACTTTTGTCTTTATAAAATGAATAGGCAGTCGATTTGAAAAAAAGTTAGAAAACAATCAAAGCCTGATCATTAAGTGTAGATAATGTTTATAGTATATGTGTGTATATTAGACATCGCATACTACTCACGTTTCCGCAGAAACATACACACGCGCACAACACACACATATACACACACACACACACACACAAACACACGCACGCACACACACACACACACACACACACACACACACACACACACACACACACACACACACACACACACACACACACACACACACACACACACACACACACACACACACACACACACATGTATATATATATATATATATATTATATATATATATATGTATATATATATATATATATAGTCTGATATACGTAAAACAATGCTTAAGCAAACACATACAAATAATTCTCTTTTTCTTTCTCTCTCTCGCACGCACAAACACTGAATAACCTCAAATGTTTGGTAATGAAATTAAATGATATCTGTTTACAAATGTTACGATCACACATTATTTTCTAACATAGATTTTTACATCCATGGGGAAGGTATCTATTTACGTGCTGTTTTCTACAATTTTAACGTTGACTCTTCATGGGAGGGGTGTCGCTATTTTTTATGTATGACATGGCACAAAGCGCAGCGTAGAACGCTGGGGTCCACCATTGTTGACATGTTACGTGGTTGCGTGTTCATACACTTGACTAGGCGTGATTACATGTTAGAGAGCCGGCGAACGATGCTGTGGGGCGGGTTGTCCAATGAACATCCATGTCAGATTCAGTTATTTGCCACACACTGCTTTACGTGCAATTGTCCGCAACGCTACACGCAGCGCCAACGGCGCCCGGGTCCATGCTGATGCTGCTGCCACTCCTGCTGATGATGCTGATGCCGGCGCTGCTGCTGATAATGCTTTTGCTGCCCGAACGAAAAGAGAGAGAGAGAGAGAGAGAGAAGGGGAGGAAGAGGAAGAGGGAAGAGAAGAGGGAAAGTGGGAGTGGGGGGAGGAGGGAGAGGGATAAGGAGGGAGAGGGGAAGGCGAGGAGGAGGGAGAGGGATATGGTTAACAGGCTAGATATGTAGATAGACAGACAGACAAAGAGAGAGAGAGAGAGAGAGAGAGAGATAAGGAGAAAGAGATAGAAAGGGAGATGGAGAGAAAGAGAAGTAGATAGATATATAGATAGATAG
>NC_134812.1:47099395-47101895 GCF_046742065.1 Oratosquilla oratoria
CCTGTGCAGGAAGTTTATTCCATTCATTAACTACACGGTTGGCAAAGTTGTTTCTACCTACTTCCAAATTGAATCTATTTCCGGACAGTTTGAGACCATTGTTTCTTGTCTGATTCTCATTCAATGTGAAAATTTGGTCACTTTTGATGTTGTCAATTCCCTTTAAAATCTTAAAGACCTGTATCAAGTCACCTCTGAGTCTACGCTTTTTTAGGGAAAACAGATTCATGTGCTTAAGTCGATTTTCGTATGATTTATTTTTGATATTTGGAATCAGTTTTGTGGCTCGCCGTTGTACTTTTTCCAGTCTGTCAATGTCTTTAATGAGATTCGGTGACCATACGGAAACAGCATATTCCAAATGTGGACGAACTAACGATTTATATAGCTTGTTCACTTCCAGTCTACTGCCACTTTCACCCCTTGTACATCTCATCACCTTACTTTTACCCACATTTATCTTTAGCTTTCTTCTATCACATACTCTCCCAAACTCTGCCACCAGCTTCCTCAATCCCTCCTCTGACCCTGCCACAAGCGCAGTGTCGTCCGCAAACAACAGCTGGCTCACCTCCCACTTTTCTCCATTTTCTTTAACCATCTCCAATCCCTGACTCACTACCCTAGCATTCACCTCTCGCACCACCCCATCCATGTATAAGTTGAACAGCCAGGGCGACATAACGCATCCTTGACGAAGTCCCACCTTTACTTCAAACCACTCACTCTCTCCATTTCTAATCCTAACACATGCTCTACTACTCTCATAAAAACTTTTGACAGCTCCCAAAAGCTTTCCTCCTATCCCATAAATCTGCATAACCTCCCACATTGCCTTTCTGTCTACCCTATCATAAGCCTTTTCCAGATCCATAAAAGCCCAAAAAACATCCTTCCCCTTTCCTATAGCTTTCTCACATATCTGTCTTACCACAAAGATCTGATCTACACAACCTCTACCCGTCCTAAATCCACACTGTTCCTCACCAATTACTCCTTCTGTTCCTCTCCTAATCCTCTCAATTAAGATCCTCCCATAAGCCTTCCCTACTACACTCAACAGGCTAATCCCTCTGAAATTACTACATTCACACTTGTCCCCTTTTCCCTTGTAAAGAGGAACTATACAGGCACTTCTCCAGTCCTCCGGTACTCTACCCTCTCTCCAGCAAACATATATTCATATTTATATATATATATATATATATTCATATTTATATATATGTGTATATATCTATCTATTTATCTATCTATCTATCTATCTATCTATCTATCTATATATATATATATATATATATATATATATATATATATGTGTGTGTGTGTGTGTGTGTGTGTGTGTGTGTGTGTGTGTGTGTGTGTGTGTGTGTGTGTGTGTACATACATTTCTCACCATTTCTCACCATACACCAGGTAGGGCGATGCCCTGTCAGCGATGATGCCTCACGAAGTCCCTCCACAAGTCCCTATCAGCATACAGCTGCACACTCTCCACCTCTTCCATAGTTCTTCCTCTTGACTCTATGGCTTGTCTGATACCGTCTCTCCATCTCTTCCTGGGTCTTCCTGTTGGACGCTTTCCTTGTGGCTGCCACTGGTAGTATTTTAATGTGTACATACATACAGAACAATATTATCAAAGGCAAGGGGAGCATATCTCTTGACTCATATGGCGATGTCATGGATTCACCGAGGCAGGTAGCTCCTTTGCAGTCAACGTTTTTATTCCAGACAGATTTTGGTAGGTTCTATCGACGTTTCCCCAGACATAATTTCCCCATTGGTCTTCCTCTTGTGAGTGAGATTAATCTCGATTTTGATATATCTTAAACGATAAAACTTACTTACAAAATATGATATGGAAACAGGTTTCAGAAAGAGAAATTAATACTTTTCTTCATTACAGTAAACAGTATTGTTCCCATTTGCTTGGGTAGAAAGATATGAATGAGAAAATTGTCAGAACAGTGTCTATCACCATAAGTGAAAAAAAGTCTGCCGAGAAGTCATCATATGGAATTAGTTATCAAGTATTGATCGAAAGTTTAATAAGGAAACAATTCTGGTCCATTTGATTTTCATTTAGCCCTTTACCAAATGTGTCTACACATTATCAGAAACCTGGTCTGCTATCAATTCAACTCAATGTCTCTTATAACCATCTCAAAGTGTCAGCGACCTTAAAACTTAAAAAAAGAAAAAGTTATTTGAGCTACAAATTAAAATTTTGCATGGAAGCAGAAGAAAGGTAAGTGGAGAAGATAAGGCATGACAACAAACTAATTACAACAGCTGTAAAAGAAGTACATAATTTGAAAAAAAAGGTGTGCTAATCACAAATGGCTCGCACGTAAGTAAACAATGCCCTGCTAGGGAAATTAACAATACGTGTGTACAGGGAAGGCCTTGAACAAGAGTGTGTTTACTAGTGCACCTTGCCATGGCTCTCTCTCTCTCTCTCTCTCTCTCTCTCTCTCTCTCTCTCTCTCTCTCTCTCTCT
>NC_134812.1:47104395-47124395 GCF_046742065.1 Oratosquilla oratoria
TATATATATATATATATATATATATATATATATATATATATATATATATATATATATATATATGCTTTTTTGGAAATAGACTCATCCACTGGGATTCGAACCCTTGCCTAGGCGGCTTACGTCTTATAAGACAAAGGCCTTACCGACCATCCTATCTCGACCCTACAAAACGAAACGACTTGGTTCACAGCCCAGTCGTTCCGCCGAGGGCATCGGACAGAACATGATATGTAATGTATTTAATCAAATCCTTTATGCAGGCTAGTCTTCCGACAAGTGTTTTATATGCGTATTCCTTTGGTGGTGGCAGTGCCATCATCGAATGCTTAACTGTTAGTATTGGTAATCTCAATGAATTATTATGTCCTCCCTCTAGAAAATATATCAGTTAATGGGACCTACTATTTTGTATTCTTCTTTTATGTAGTCACGAAAACGTCATGCTTTCGTCATGATTCGGCCGCCCTCTTTATTATGGCCCTTGTATGTGGACATATATACTTCATCTGGCCTGGTCAGTGTATTAGCCATAGAGTTGAGTTTTCCAGTGATTTGTGTTACTTCAAATTCATATTTTTGCACGTCCATCAAGTCAGTCTTACCTTCATTATTATTCATACTCTGTACTGCCCTTAATGGAGTACATCCACTCAATCCAGCAAGTCCACATAGTCATCTGTAGTGACTGCCTCCGTCTGAACTTCCACGAAAAATGTTTCATAAAGTTGACGTGGACAAATCATATTTCTTGTCTCCTGGGGGGGCTCTCAAGTTTTTTTTAAGTGCTATAAAAGGTGATTAGTATATATCTTTGAAGATAAATTTCAAAGACAAAAAATAACAACACTAGATCACTAGTCCTGATTCTTCTATATTTTACGTCTCTGTTAAAGGTTTTCTTCATACTGTCTTGAGTCCTCTCCAGACTGCTTTGGCAACTTATGTATTCCGTCTCCCCTCTCACTTTTGTTACATATTCAATGCACTGCTCCGAATGATACATTTCTTTCCATCTCTCATATAACGTTTGCAAGGGCTCGCCAGGTTTCTTACAATGACCTTCATTCCAAAACTTCAGTTCCCAAAACTATTTACTTGGCATTTCCTTAAAGATCTCAGAAAATCTAGCTACACATCCTTGACTTGATATATGATATGCGGAGGAGATCAATCATTATCATCATTAAAACACACGCTGGGGTGGTTGTCGCTTCACTCACACACAGACGCCCTTTATCAGGGATTCTTTGAACAAATTCCCACGCGGCCATTCTTCTAATTCCAGCCATGAGTTCTATGAGTGTCCCCCTGCTAAGGGTTGTGTCCTATGATGATAACTTTACAAGTGAGATCAACATCAGAAGTTGAGGTTCACGATTTACTATATGCTGGTAACGGCGTTGTTCTTGATAATATTTTTCTAATTATTGAAATAGCATCCGAGAATATATGAGACTCAAAGCTATTTATTTCTTCAAGTCTCAAGAACAATTAGAGGGCCAGCTATGTCGAATCAACCCGGTCGTTGCTGCGCTTCTAAAGAAGTCCAAAGGAAACTTTACCTCCAGTTTCCAATCAACCTGAAGGAAAAATGAGAAGAAACCTCCTTCTTTGTTCTCACACGTTAAACAAAGACAATCCTTCTTGTACCAGATCGAGTGTGTGTGTGTGTGTGTGTGTGAATCACCTTCACCTGATCTTTGGAACACGCGTTAAACTCGTGACCGATAGCTATTTCCCTCCCAGAAGAGAGCTCAGAGCTCGTATGACTGATCTATGGGTAATGCTGTGACCTTACACTTACACACACACCCAACTCCCCGCCCACGAGAGTTGAAGTAACGACTCGAAGCGCAGCGATACTGAAATTATTTCAGCCTTGGGCAGGATTCGAACCCGGACCGCCGTAGTGACAGTCAGGGACTCTACCAACCATGCCACCGAGTCGTGTGTGTATGTGTGTATTTACCTAGTGTCCCGCCTTTGTATCTCGCAGTGTCTAGTTTGCTTTTAAACTCATGAATGGTTTTTGCGCATACTATTTCATTGTCCTGTTTGTGTGTGTGTGTGTGTGTGTGTGTGTGTTACTGCTGATCTCTGTGCAAAAAAACTCCTCAACCATAAGAAAGATAGTGGTCTTTGCCTCTTAATATGACATTGAGTTAAGTAATCTTAGTAATCTTAAAAGTGAATCGATCAGGAAAAATTGGGCTATTTAACTGGAAAATACGAATTTCCTCCACAAGGCATCGATAAAGTGCCTTCATCGAGTGCGGGTTTAAAGTTGCAGCAGAAGCTAGACAAACTTAGTCTTTAAGAATTAGAATACAAATTACAGATAGTGCAAGAAGAGACAAAGCGTCTTCAATAGGAGAAGAAAACTAAATTGCAGATAAAGCAAGAAGAGACAAAGCGTCTGCAAGAGGAGAAGAGACGTTTGCAACAGAAGAGGGAAATGAAATTACAGATAGAGCAAGAAGAAACGAAGTGAAAGCTCGCAGAAAAAGAGTAAAGAAAACGGGATTTGGAACTCAGAACATATATGTCTAGTGAATCTGATTGTTCTTCCAGTTGTAGGCATGCAAACTTTTAGTTATAAAGATACACTATTTTTCTTTTCTCAGTTAAAAGATTTGATGTTCTAAGTCAAAAATAGTAGGAAAGGAAATCTAAATCTTCAGGAAAGGCACGTGAACTTTATTCAGCTCTTACCTTTAATCACATTAGTAATAATATAATCAAAGAGTATATATGTAAAAATCTTACTAACTTCTCCCAAAGTGATAGGCAAAAACGAAAGTCGTATCATTATCCCCCCCATATATTTCTTATATTTTATCTACAAGAAATATCATGACTGCCCCTCAGTTTAAGAACTCTTAAGTAAAACCAAAACTATAGAAAGAGCATCAACATACCACAAACTTTTGATAAATGAACCAGTAGACATTGATCGACTCAAACCCAGCCTGAGCAAACAACGAGAAGACCAAACCGTCCTCCCGTCCCGTCGATTTTGTGCCAGGAACAGATCAACTGCCACACCCCAGGAACTTCGAGCAACTCCGCCTCCTGTCACTGTGAGAGGAACCTAAGGAACGCCACCTCTCCTCAGTGTTCGAGCAACCCACGGAGCGACATCCCCTGTTAATTACCTAACCTAAGGTGACCTCACATACCCACAATTTGAATATAATGCATTTTGTGTTTCTCTGTGTCAATCTGTGAAGGGGAAAGTTGAACTTTCGAAATACATATGTATATGTTTATGAAGTTTACTTCGCTTCTCTATCGACTAGGTTTTAGTCAAAGGGAAAAAAATTAGAGTTCTTGAAAAGCTCGAGCTTAATGTAGTTAAGCAAAATGCTTCATAAAACTATATATTAGAAAGAATGAGAGAAAAATTACACACACATACACACACAACCACACACACACACACACACACACACACACATACACACACAACCACACACACACACACACACACACACACACACACACACACACACACACACACACACACACACACACACACACACACACACACACACACACACACACACACACACACACACACACACACACACACACACACACATGTATGTATGTATGTATGTATGTATGTATGTATGTATGTATGTGTATATGTACATGTATATGTATATACTGTATATGCATGTGTATATGTACATGTATATGTATATACTGTATATGCATGTGTATATGTATATGTATATGTATATGTATATGTATATGTTTATGTATATGTATATGTATATGCAATAAAAACACTAGGAGCGTGTGTTCACAAATGCGTAAATAACCACTAGGAAAAAGTAAACTAACGAAGCAGAGCGCTTTCGTGTAATTACATCTTCAGTGCAGATACAGTGCAGTTTACTTTTCCTAGTGGTTATTTACGCATGTATATGTATATGTATATGTATATGTATATGTATATGTATATTTATATGTATATGTATATGTATATGTACAGTATATGTATGTGTATATTTTCTACACTGCTTTCCTCCACAAGAAAAGCTATTTTCGTAAATTAATATATTATCATAGAATGTATGGATGTATTACTTAAGTTGTTTCATTTAGTAAATAACTAAATAAACATAAATAGAATTCACTCATTTTTACGCTAGGTAGTTTAATAATCCGGATGCTATATGTGCAAATACGCTCCGTGCTCTCGAGTAACCAACTGCCCTCGTAGACTAGTAAGGATTTCTATTTTACGTCCAAAGTACATGCCAGGGGGAAAGGTGTGACAATGTGTAATGCGTTCCCGGATGAGTTTGATAAGCCCGCTCCAAGTGAAACAGAGTTTGGAAGAGAGAGGAGGGGAAGGGTAACGTTAGAGAAGTGGTGTAGTGACGTCATAGGGTAATTAACTGCCAGAGCGGGCAGCAGATGTCGTTCGGGGTAATCACACACGACCCCTCCTCAACCTCAATTTAAAGTAATTAGTTCTTGTGTCTTGATGCATAATGCTGATAAAAAGTGACTCGATTATATGATAACTCTATGTTTATTCTGTACATCAGCGTATAGAAATATAGGCCATGCGAGTCACACGCATACAAAAATCTCTTGACGAAGAATGTGAGAGTAAAGGGTTCAGCATATCAAAGGGTTAGACATTAGGTCACAGTTAATGTGTCCTGAAGAATGATTTCCCTCATAATCATTCGCTGGGATATGTTGCATCATCTTCCTGGGAAGGATAAAGGTAATGATTATAAATACATACAAGGAAGTATGCGGTGTGCATGTGGACGTATAGGCAAATGTAGAATCATGGGAACAGCAGGGAGACATGCAGGCGGACATGCAGGCGGGCAGGTTCGGGAAGAGTAACGCCTGAGTGAGGTCCCTTCACCTCTCAGCCAACTCATAATGTCCAAGGAGGGTTCGACACTTGGAAGGCTACAGCGAATTACCGTCCTTTTTGGATCATCGGTCGATAGGTTGACACCAGTTGTCAACGGCCTAAGGCTGCCTCTAGTCCTACAAGTTTCATGCAACTCATTCAGGAGGGAGAGTTGTCAGAAGTCTGCCAGCATTACTCCCCTCAGGTTTGATGCGACCTACCCTTGACCTCCTGTCCCCGCCGACCCATTGGTCTTCTAGCAGCTTGTGTCTTCCGATGGGAGCCTGCCCACTTGTCACAGTTTCCTCCTACATCACCACACCGCTCCCATCCCCCCACACCCCATCCCACCCGACTCTGTTATTTCCCCTCACATTCTCCTTCGATCTCCTTACGCCATCTTTCTCTTTTGAGCACATGCCATCTTATTCAATGCATTCTCAAAAATATATTCTTGGTTCCTTTCTCAATCTTTTCAACTTTCCCTCTCCCCCCAGTTTCCTCTTTATTTCTCTCCTTCTCTCTCCTCCTCTTTTTCCTTCCCTCCCTTCCTCTCTTTTTCCTTTTGTTCCGTCCATTAACCTCTTTCCTCCCTCTTTGCCCTTTCTTCCTCTCCCCTTCTCTGCCATCACCTTCCTTTTCTTTTCTTCTTTTCTACCTTCTGTTACTCTTTACTTCATCCATATCTCTCTTCTTCCTCTCCTTTCCTCTCTTTTTCCTTCCCATTCCTCCCATTTCTATCCTATATTTTACTTTGCCATTCCATTACCTTCCTTTACTTCCCTCTGTTCCCTTCTTTTTCCTCTCCTTTCGTTCCCCACATCATCATCCCCGGCTCTCTTGCGCGTTCTCCTTTTCTTCATCTTTTTGCCTCCTTGGGCACAAACCCTCCCCCACCTTTCTCCTCTTCTTTCGTTCTCATAGCCTCGAACTCCTCCCTCTCATTCATGCATATACCCACATCACTACCAACCTCGTGGCTTTTTTTTTTTTTTTTCTTACCCTCTCCATCCACTCCCAATACCTGGCCTTCCTCTTCTATTCTTCCTCTTATTCTTTCCTCATCTCTCATTACCCATCCGTTCTTTTCCCCAGTGACTAGATTTTTTTTTTTATATATTCAAAGGTTCGTTTAGTTTGATTAAACCCAAACAATTTCATTCACCTTTGATTAACCACTGCTCCAAAGGGACTAATAACTATCTCTTTGGGATGTTAAGGAAATTTAGGCGCTTTTTAGAATTTTGTTCTGGCTGGTGTCAGGGAATTCTGTTCGTCCTCTTACGGAAACATAGGAACCTACAGAGGTCAATTCAGATCTTCCATGTCATCTTCGCCCCTTTATTCTATTTCATATCACCTTCCTTATCCTGGTTCTGTTCTCCCTACCCTTTTTCTCCCTTCCCTCTCTATTCACTCACATCTTTCTCACCCTTCTTCCTTTCCTTACTTTTTACATCTTCTACACATGAATTCAGTTAGTAGAACCAGAGGTAACAGCAGCTCAGAGACATTCAGTCAAGGTTACTGGTGTTCGTTACTATTCCCAAGGGTCATTTTGAACTTCATTTGGACAAAGCATACGAAAGGCTCTCGATTTGCACTGAGTAGCAGGTGGTCCTTATGTCTTGTGGCTTGGCGGAGTCGGGAGGGCGCTTCTCTAACGTGACAAGTATGTGACTGGACTTCAAGGTATTGCATATACACGCCCACACACGGATGCACACGCACGCATGCACACACACACACACACACACACACACACACACACACACACACACACACACACACACACACACACACACACACACACACACACACACACACACACACACACACACACACACACGCAAACATGCAGGCATACACACATACACACACACACACACACACACACACACACACACACACACACACACACACACACACACACACACACACACACACACACACACACACACACACACACACACACACACACACACACACACACACACGAGTGCGCGCGCGTACTGTAATACACTTAGATGTACACTTACACGTTTCGATGTGTGCGCGCGTGTGCGCCTGTCCCTCGCCATATGTGGGATCATCAACTAATAGGCGAATAATAGCCGTGGAGGGGGAGTGGTCGCCCCGGGGGAACGGTGGCGGGACTGGGGTGAAGCGGGAAAGCGAGGCTGGGTGAGGGGGGTGAGGGGGTAACTGGAGGCAGTAAAGAGGAAAGATGGGACATGACGGGACAGAGGAGGAGGGGGGAAAGGGAACGAGGAAGGACGAACCCCTGTGTGGAAGTGCTGAGTTTAGGTAACAAATGAAAGGATGATGGTGAACGGGGGGGGGGAGGGAGGAAGGACGAAGAAGTTGAAAGTAAAGGATGGCAATGGAAGGAGGTGGAAGGTGAAAGGACACGGGGGGGGGGGTTGATATGTGTGGAGACCCCCTCCTGTATCACCCCCACTCCCTAATTATCCCCTTGCTTGAGTCATGACCGCGTCGTCGAAGCAACCTCCGACCTGCGGTTGTCAGCTGAAGCAGATCCTGTCCAGCAAGCTCTGTCCCTAAAGTACTCCTCCAATCCTGGCACGAGTCCTCACTGAGCCCATCGACCCCCGGCCAAGGAAGACCACAACACTCAATCAATCAACCGATCAATGTGATAAATTAACCAATCAACTAATCGATCGATCAATCAATCAATCAGTCCATCCATCCATCCATCCATCCATCCATCCATCCATCCATCCATCCATCCATCCATCCATCCATCCATCCATCCATCCATCCATCCATCCATCAATCAATCAATCAATCCATCAATCAACTAATCAATCAATCAATCAATCAATCAATCAATCAATCAATCAATCAATCAATCAATCAATCAATCAATCAATCAATCAATCAATCAAACCAATCAATCAAACGGGCAATCAATCAATCAATCAATCAATCAATCAATCAATCAATCAATCAACCACCCAATCAACCATTCAAAGTCCACTGCTGAACAAAGGTTTCTCCCAGCTTTTTGCTTTGCCCACACCCCTGCAGCACTCCCTGCTACACCTCTCCTGCAAAATTCTCTACGTGGTCTTACCCTTTTTCTGATGTCCCTCTTCCACGCTTCCTAACTCGTTGCGTTCAGTCAGTGACACACTTGCTCCAGTTCCCATCCTCTATTCTGGTCACTTGACCTACTCAATACCATTTCCGTTTCCTCATCACCTCTTAAATATTTTTCATTCCAATCAACTCTCTTGACCTCAATTTGCCCTCTTTCTGTCTTTCAGCGATGTTCCCAGTACTGATCTCCATCGCCTCCATTAATTTTCAAGTTTCACATCCGTTGATCAAGGCTGCGATTATACATTTATCGTAAACTTTTCTTTTAGACAAGCGCCGACTTCGCCATGGGCGCTTGGCCTGCGGCGCTACGCGCTTTGCGAGCGGGCGCTTTGCGCTCTGCCCTTCGGGCTGATTTTGATGAAATTTGTATTTGTATGTAAAATAATTACGACATTAGAAACATAGGATTTTCATAATGAGTTTAATTTGGTAGGAATACAACTTATTAATTGTTTTGCCGGGCGGCTCTTTGAATGAAAGGGCATCAGGTTATTCCTCGAGATCTCGTTAATATCCTTACGGAAGTGTTCTCCAAACACCGCTACCACTGAAGTCGTTTCCAAGTCACTCTGAAAGAGTTTTATTTTCATTCATATATTGACACAAGTAGGTCTGTATTTAATAAAAAAAAAATACTATTAATTGTGATAGATTTTTTACTTAATCTTTATGATCTGTCTGTTTTAGTATTTTCCCTAGATAATCATATTCTTCAATTTCAAGATTCTCACTATCGATCATAATTAGATTTTTGAACATTATTTTGGTTTTACTCATATTCATATTCAAATCTATTTTGAGAATTTTCTTGCTGATATCACCCATGTATATGTTGTAAGTCTTCTGCTGTTTCTTAAATGAGATTGATGTTATTCAACAATCTTAGGAGATTAGAGTATTCCCTTTCCAAATAATGTCTCTGGAAATTCCTTCGATACAAGCTGCAAATTACCTGATATAAAATGTGTATATACAGTAGCTGAGTTAATCTATGAAGAGCTTGTCACCAAGCTTTTCAGAAGATCTGCCGATATGCTTTACACTTTATGTGCTTTTACTCGTTCCATATATTTTAGGGTAAACATTACTTCTTCAAGTGTAACTTCTGCTGCTATGCAAACGTCTACATACGAATTACCTGACAGAACTGTACTATTTGATAAGTAAAGCTCTTGGTATTTTTTTTTTTTTTTACTATCCTGGATCTACAACCACGTTATGGGTACTTAACTGTCATGTTTACCATGCAATTCGTTCCCGCACGGCTTGCAGATGCAAGTCGTGAAGACTGAGCAACATTCCAGTGCTGCGATTGTAATAAGGTGGTCCCTTGGACTAGCAACATGCCTCTTTTATTCTTTGCTTAGAATAGGATGGGTGATCCTAGATCTAAGCAAGTTGGTTAAACTACCAGGTTTGAACACTTGAGCAAGGCACGTCCCAAGCCAAGCAGCTACCTCCTAGGTCGATATCGCACAGTCCGTGGCTGACTCCTCCCAGTGCTAAGGTGGTGGGTATGTATCCCACGACCTCTAGGACTGCTTGGTTAAAGGTATATACCCAATGTCTAGGACATGGTAAGAGTGATTGGTCTGAGGTGAAGGTGGGGGTTGCGTCAGGGTTGCGTTATGTCACCATTGCTGTTTAATATGTGCACGGATGGCGTGGTATGTGAGGTGAATACAAAGGTGGTGGATAAGAGACTGGAGATGGTTAGTGAAAATCGAGGGAAGTGGGAGCTGAGCCAGCTATTGTTTGCCGATGACACTGCGTTTGTGATTGAGTCAGAGGTGGGTCTAAAGCAGGTATTGACAGAGTTCGGGAATGCATGTAGTGGGGGAAAGTTGAAAAAAAAATATGGGTGAAAGTAAAGTGGTAAAATGTAAAAGGGAAAGGGGGAAATGCGAGTGTTAGAGATAAGTCTTAAAAGAGAGAGAGGTTAGAAGTGAATAGTTTCGAATATCTAAGGTCACAAGAGGCAGGGAACGGAGAAGTGAGGGTGGAGGTAAACTGTAGAATAAGGGAATGAAAAGTACCAAGAGAAATAGGTATCAGGTAATGGACACAAAGAGAAGACTATATGAAGGGGTGATTGTTCCTACGGCACTGTATGGAGTAGATCCTTGGGATGTAAGGGAGGCAAAAAGAAGAAATTGAAATATGTTTGAAATTAAGTGTTTAAGAAGGTAGAGGCTGGGTTACAAGGATGGAAAGAGCTAGAAATGAGGAAGTGAAGAGGAGTGTGGGAGTGGATAGGGCAGATAGGGTTGATGAAAAAATGATAGGATAAATTGGACAAATGGATAGAATGTACATAGAAAGACTGAAAAAAGGAGTGTGGAAGGTCGAACTGAAAGTGTCTTCGGTAAAATGGGAATGCTTGTTGAGCAGGGAAGGGAGAAGGCAGCAGCTACGTACAAGTAGAAAATGATTTTGAATGGATGGTAAAATCACGCGTCCCAAAGGGATTTCTCCTCGTCTTCTTCATTTACTTGTAACACGAGGAGGATGGAGGGTCGCCATGAAAAATGAAGCGGTGGGAGTAATACAGCTTCGGTTGATGGGCCCTGTTGTGTATGTAGGTGATGTGTCTTATAGTACATGTATGCATGTATATATATATATATATATATATATATATATATATATATATATATATATATATATACATATATGTAACTATCCACCGATTAGCTTTTATCAAATGTATATAAAGTATTCTCCAAGATCCTTACAAATAGACTATGTCAAGTTTTAGATGGAAATCAACCGAGAGAACAGGCAGACTTTAGGAGCGGATATTCGACTCTAGACCATTTGCAGGCGATAAACCAATTAATCGAGAAAACAACAGAATACAATATACCTCTGTGTTTAGCTTTTGTAGATTACGAGAAGGCCTTTGACTCGATAGAACAAATAGGAATACTAAACTCGCTACGCAAGCAGGGTACGAACGAACAGATCGTAAGAGTTTTAGGAAAGATTTATAAGAAAGATACCGCTATAATTCGACTACATAAAGATACAGAAAAGATCAAGATCTACAGAGGAGTACGGCAAGGTGATACAATTTCACCCAAACTATTTACAGCTTGATTGGAAGATATTTTCAGAAGATTGAATTGGGAAAAGAAAGGTTTAAAGATTAATGGCGAATATTTGAACCACCTAAGATTTGCGGATGACATTATTCTTATTTCAGAAAGAGCAGAAGACTTGCAAGATATGCTGAATGATCCTAAACGAGGAAAGTCTCAAAGTAGGTTTACAAATGAATAAGAGTAAAACCAGAGTAATGTTCAACACGAAAGTTCAAAATAAAGAGATTGTAATTGATGGTAAGAGTCTTGAAGAAGTTGAAGAGTATGATTATTTAGGCCAGATGGTGAAAGTAACGAAAGATCATGACAACAAAATAAAAAGACGCATTACAATTGGTTGGAAATTGTTTGGTAAAGATAATAAAATCCTGAGAGGCTCTCTACCTTAATGTTTGAAACGTAAAGTTTACAATCAGTGCATTTTGCCAGCAATAATCTATGGGTGTGAGACCTGGAAACTGACGAAGGCGATGGAAACAAAGCTAAGGAATACACAGAGGAGAATGAAGAAATCAATGAGGGGAATAACACCGAGAGACTGAAAAAGAGCAAGTTGGGTGAGAGAGCAGACTAGAGTGAAAGATATTGTGGAGGCGGTAAAAGAGAGGAAGTGGAATTGGGCAGGTAAGTTAGTGAGAACGACTGATGAACGATGGAGCTAGTGTGTTACTGAGTGGATGCTACGAGATAGGAACCGTGAAAGAGGGAGACCAGACAGAAGGTAGGGAGACAAGATTGAGAAGTTTGCAGGAGTGACGTGGCAGAGGTTAGCGTGGTCGTGTGAATTATGAAATGCTGTGAAGGAGGCTTTTGTTCAGCAGTGGACTCAGGGTGGCTGATTTTATATATATATATATATATATATATATATATATATATATACATACATATATATACATTATATATACATATACATTTTAAATATATACATATATATATATATATATATATATATATATGTATATATACATTTTAACAACCGCAACGCACTTTAATTCTAAGCCATCAGCATCGGGTACATATGTACATATATATAAACATATATATATATATACATATATATATATATAATATATATATATATATGTCTATGTATATCTATCTATCTATCTATCTATCTATCTATCTATCTATCTATCTATCTGAATAATGTGGTGGTCGTCCTTCCCACGTAGACTGAAAGGGGCGTGCAGTCCTCCTCTGGGCAATTGTATTTATATATTACGTGGGATTGACGAATCTCCTGAGGATCTGGTGCGGGGTGGTTCTTTAAAAGTAGAGAAGAGGTTTTTCTACTTTTGTAAAAGATTAACAATTTGTCACTTTCTTTTTTGGGAACCACGTTTCTATGGATTATGTTTTTTTTTATAATCTTCTCATCCTCCCTGTATTTGGTAGACATGTAAGCTTTGTAGAACACCTTGATTAAGGTCCCTTCGTGTTCTACTGTAGTGGAGGGTGTTTGTTTGTACTAATTGTCGATCACTCTGCGGAGATTGGCTCGGACCTCGTGATTCGTGTATCCATTGTTGATATGGAGTTGGTGGACCCGATCAAACTCTTTTTGAGTCTACGCAGGGATAGTGAATATAATCATCCTTATCCATTGATATTTTCACACAAAAGTTTGGGCCGTATCATTTATCCATATGTGTCCAAGAACTGTATTTTTTTTTCTTTGTTATCTAAAGTGAATTTTTGCTTTCGTAAACATTTTTACTGTTTGATGTGAATTTCACATATTCGTTCACTTAGGGTAGATGATAATTATATCCGCGTACTTGAACAGTACCTATTTCTATATCCAGCTGCTTTTCTGATGTATTCATTATTTTCCATTAATGCTATGGACAAAGACCTTATCTCATGCCTTCGATGTTGTGATCAGAACCATCGCAAAGTGTAATAAGTTTAGTCAAACATTTTGAACAAGTAGCTAGCTGCTTTTGATTCTAGCTGCTCTTTCTTTTAACTACTTTTATGCCCCTCCTATCTGTCTTTAAAATCAACATACTTTTGGCACACTAGAAAAAGTAGGTTACATCTCCGGAGAAAAGATGTTAAATATTAAAGCTCTGTACTAGCCATGTATATTATGCCATAGAGCTCAAACCTCTCACACTCTAAAGACGAGGTCTGGATGTAATTGCTTCTTGCTCCTGGACTTGCAAACAACTGTTGACCAAAATGTTTACAAGAGAGACAGGGGTGTTACAAATGCAGCTGTTGGACTTATTTACTACCTGTGCAAACAAAAACATTTGAATGTCATTAAGGATCCAAAGTTCTATAAAAATCTTGACGAGGCCTTCCTTTTCACTAAGGCCTAACAAATGCACAGGCTACCCCTCTTCTCGGGCATGCAGAGGGGAGAAAAAGGAGGATGAAAAGAAAGCAGGCAAGAGAAAAACAGAATGGGGGGGGGGTTAGGAGGAGTAGAAGTAGGAGGAAAAGTAGGGTCAAGGGGAGTAGTAGGAGGAAGAATAGTACCAAGGGGAGGAGTAGGAGTAGGAGGAAGAGGAAGAGGAGGAGGAGGATAAGTAGGACGAGGGTGAGGATGATGATGATGACGAAGAAGAGTAGGATGAGGGGGTGGAAGAGGAAGAGGAAGAGGAGAAAGACTAAAAGGAGTAAGAGGTATGAGGAAAATGAAAAGAAGAGATAGAAAAAGAGAAAGAAGTGGGTGAGAAAAGGGAAGAGAGAAGGGAGAAAGAGAGGAGGAGGAGAAAGAAAATAGGGCTAGAGGGAAAAAACCAAGATGGAGGAGGAGGAAGAAAAGGAGAAGGAGGAGCAGGAGGAAAAGGAAAACTGGGCAGAAAAAAGGAGAAAGAGGATAAGGAAGAGGAAAAAGGAAATAAAGAGGAAAATAGATGGAAGATGAGAAAAAAGAAAAGGAAGACGAAGATGAAGTGGGAAAAGAGGATAAGGTGAAGTGGAAGAAGAGAAGAAAAAGGAAGAAGAAAAGGACGGAGAGTGGAGTAGGAGGAGATAGAGGAGGAGGAAAAGAAGAAGTATGCAAGTGAAGAGAGAATGAGGAGAAAGAAGAAGATGGACAGAAATGAAAGAAGGAAAAATAGAGATACTGAAGATGGAAGAAATAGAGATACTGAAATGGAAGAAATAGAAGGAAATAGAGGAGGTGGAGGAGAAGAAGGGAGAAGACGAAGATAAGTAAAAGGAGTAAGAGGAAGAGTAGGAAAAAGAAGCAGTTGGAAGAGAAAGGAGTAGAGAGAAGATGAAAGGAAAAAGAGGAGAGAGAGGAGGAGGACAAAAAAGAAGAAGAGAAAAACGGGAGGAAGAGAAAGAGGAGGAGATGGAGGGGAGGAGGAGGAGGAGGAGAAAAAGGAAGAATAGAAAAACAGGAGGAGGCGAAGGAGTAGCAGGAGAAGGAGAAGGAGGAGGAGAGGAGGAGGAGAAGGAGGAGGAGGAGGAGGAGGAGGAGGAGGAGGAGGAAAAGGAGGAGAAGGAAAAGAAGAAGGAGAAGGAGGAGGAGGAGGAGAAGGAGAAGGAGAAGAAGGAGAAGGAGGAGGAGGATCATGAGGAGGAGAATGAGGGAAGAGGAGAAGGAAGAAGAGGAGAAGGATGAAGAGGAGGTCAAGTAGTTTTTTTTTTCTAGCTTCTCAGTTCATTTTTAGTTCACAGACTTGGGGGACGGGGGAGATCCTACCCGATTACTACTTGCTTGTCTCCTCACCATCGTTTGGCTGTTCATAGAGTTTTGCATGGTTGGATTCTGAGTGTTGCTTGCAACGGATGACTTATCCACTGTAATGTAAAGAGTATCCGAGCCAAGAGCTTAGTAATCTGGATTTGTCATTATCATGGTGTTGATACCATCGATGCGCAGCTCGTCGCCTGATATGAACAGGTTATGGTATGGTTCCTGCTTCGTTCGATCTCAACTGATGACCTGCCAAAGTCGTCTGACACCCGAATGCTGAGCAGTTACTGCTGGAGCAGCGTTTCCCAACTTTTTCCATCCCTGGTACCCCCGTAGTCAAGTGTAAACAGTCCAGCACCACTTAATTAATATCTTATTACAAGAAGGATGAAGGAAAGTGTATGTATGCATCGCTTTCCAGCACGCACTATAGTTGATTTCAGCACCCCAGGTTGGGAGACGCTGTTTTCGGCGTCCCGTCTCCTTTGCTGAACTCTAACCGCCCTCCCCAACAACCACGGCTGACCTTCTCCTCCTCCCTCCTCGTAAACGGTGCCCAGCTGACGTCATGCGTTCGCCTACGGCTGGGGCGAAGATAACACGTGGCGGATCGTTGGCACCGGCCAGATAAGGGTGAATTACATGCCCAAATGCAAAGTGGCACTTCGCAAGTATTAATAAGCAGCTCGGAGCGGGTGATGGGAGGGAAGCTAGGTAATGAGGGTGACAAATGAAGGCAGCACTAAACAAAGACTATGCTAAACAGTCAAATTACTAGCGCCCGGCTAAACACACTAATTACGCTAACTACAGTTCAAAAAGCCAGTGACGCTCCAGCCAGGTTGTACCATGCAGGTGCAGAGGAGGAGGAGGAGAAGAAGGAGAAAGAGGAGAGAGAAAACAATAGGAAGAACAGAGCAGGAGAAAGAAAAGGAGGAAGAGAATGATAAAAGGAAGAAGAGGAAGAGGAGGAGTAGGAGGAGAAAAATAGGAAGACAAGAACAGGAACATGAGAAGGAGAATGAAAAGGAAGAAAAGGAGGATAAAAAAAGAAGACGGGGGAGGAAGAGGAAGAGAAGGAAGAGGAGGAGGAGGAGGAGGAGGAGGAGGAGGAGGAGGAGGAGGAGAAAAAAACAGGGAGAATAGAGCAGGAAGAGGAATATATAGAAAAAGCGGGGGAGGGGAGGTGAAGAAGGAAAGCGTTCATAAAGAAGTTTAAAGAGGAATTAGAGGAAGGGAGGACGCTATTCCTTAGGGGTTGGGAAAAGAGTTTAATGAAAAGGAGGGAACAGAAAAAGTGGAAGTCCTGGGTCACATGCAACATGAAGACAGGAGGGAGGGAGGGAGGAAGACGGACGGACGGATCAGCAATGGGGAAAGGGTGTCTAAAGAGAGAAGGACGGAATGGAACATTTGAGCGAAGAGGGGAGGGCCATCACACTAAGAATATGCGTAGTTGAGAAGGATCAGTGTGAGTGGCGAGGAAGAAGATAATACCTAAGCACGAAAAATAAAAAAAGGACAAAAGGAGGGTGCGGGCTTAGAAAGGTCTCAGGGGTGGAAGGTGAGCGAGAAAAAAAGAGAGAGAGAGAGAGAGAGAGAGAGAGAGAGAGAGAGAGAGAGAGAGAGAGAGAGAGAGAGAGAGAGAGAGAGAGAGAGAGCGAGAGAGAGAGAGAGAGAGAGAGAGAGAGAGAGAGAGAGAGAGAGAGAGAGAGAGAGAGAGAGAGAGAGAGAGAGAGAGAGAGAGAGAGAGAGAGAGAGAGAGAGAGAGAGAGAGAGAGAGAGAGAGAGAGAGAGAGAGAGAGAGAGAGAGAGAGAGAGAGAGAGAGAGAGAGAGAGAGTGAGAGTGAGAGAGAGAGATAGAGAGAGAGAGAGAGAGAGAGAGAGAGAGAGGAGAGAGAGAGAGAGAGAAGAGAGAGAGAGAGAGAGAGAGAGAGAGAGAGAGAGAGGAGAGATAGAGAGAGAGAGAGAGAGAGAGAGAGAGAGAGAGAGAGAGAGAGAGAGAGAGAGAGAGAGAGAGGAGAGAGAGAGAGAGAGACATAGAGAGAGAGGGAGACAGAGAGAGAGAAAGAGGAAGAGAGAGAGAAAGATAGAGAGAGAGAGATAGAGAGAGAGAGAGAGAGAGAGAGAGAGAGAGAGAGAGAGAGAGAAAGAGAGAGAGAGAGAGAGAGAGAGAGAGAGAGAGAGAGAGGAGAGAGAAAAGAGAGAGAAACAGGCAGAGAGGGAGAGAGAGAGGGAGAGAGAAACGAGAGAGAGAGAGAGAGAAGGAGAGAGAGAGAGAGAGAGAGAGAGAGAGAGAGAGAGAGAGGAGAGAGAGAGAGAGAGAGAGAGAGAGAGAGAGAGAGAGAGAGAGAGAGAGAGAGAGAGAGAGAGGGGGGGGGGATTGGGCAGTGAAAAGGGGTGAAAGTAGTGTTTGAAACCTTTCGGAGAGAATGGTCATAACGACACCAGTTACTGTTGCTGCCGATTTGGCGTCTTTATCAGAGTGAACACCAGCACGAACACCACCACCTCGCTGTGGACTCTCCTCCCTTTCCATTTTGACATCTGGTTGACTTTATTTTTGTACGTGACTTCCCTAGGTCATCACCCACTCCTCTCCTCCCTTTCTCATTTTACTCTTTCCCTTTCATGTCTGCAGCCCCATTCCTTCCTCTTCCTTGTGATACGGTAACAAAGCACGTGCGTGATTTGACTTATCCATCGGTCGACCCATGTTTTATCAGATAAACGCCTCACAGAAAGTAAATTATTGTAATCGCCTAATCCTCACTATCGTCTGGACACAGATGTCGGGCGGCATGATTGCTGTACCTTGGTCACGCTAAGTAGTCATTCAAGTCGCATCACTCGCTCGGTACTCAAACGCGACGTGACGTCAACAGTTTGTTGAGAACTGACCAATGAGGTTGCAGTATTTCTAACGGCAAGTATTTAATTGTTATGTGCGACGGACAATGAAACATGCACTAACTCAGGGAATCTAAGTCCTAATCAAGAAATATAGAGCAATTTTATTCATGGTGTAACGCTAGATTCTTCTCCAAATGCATAAAACGTTTTAAGCACATTAGATAAGAAAGGTTGAAACGACACTCACCTGCATGCGTGCATGAAGTTCAAATTTATCTTACTTTGAATATTTAAATGTTAGAGTAAGGAGGTGTTGCATGAAAAGCTGACCCCGTTGGGGATCGAACTCCGGACACTACCGTTATATCACAGTCGCTAACAATGAGTCAGTGACTCCCCCCCCCCTACCTCCTACCCACAGGATTAGTCCGGGGGGGGGGTGTCGCCTCGAAGGATCCTACTCACTACGGCATGTAAAGTTGAGGAAGGAGTTGGGTAGCATACGGAAAGCAGGGACCACTCATGCACCGAGGGTTATGGACGTTACACCACGGCTACCCCCAGTGGTTACTCGCACTGATAACACTATTGTAATTACTACTGTGAGCTGGTTGAAATGAAGAATAAGAAGAAAAAGAAGGAGACGGAGGAGGACGGGGAGGAGGAGGAGGAGGAGGAGGGTGAGGAGCTGGTGGAAGAGAAGAGGAAGATGAGGAACTTTCCCAGGAAAATGTAGTAAGCATTCTGAGGGTATAACTGTTGAAGTATCGCCCATGGTGAATGGAATTGTGTGGCTTATAATGAATAGATGGGGCAGGGATTTATGAGTAGTCATTACAAATTATACATTGACTTACAACACAAGTAACGAGCAGTGCATGTGTACATACATACATAAACCAAGGCTTTTTTCCCCCTTACCAGGGGGGTAGCCAAAAAGGACTGATATCTAGATAAAAATATATATATATATATAAAGGGAAGAAAAAGAGAGGCCTGGAATAAGAGGTAATTTGTTAAGCTGAATTAGAAACTACCTGAACAATCGCAATCAGCGAGTTGTTCTGAATTTTAAAGCTTCTAGCTGGAAAGATGTTACGAGAGGAGTTCCTCAGGGTTCATTTCTATGGTCCCTTCTGTTCACTATATATAACATTGACATTAACTAAGGATATGAATCTATTGTCTCTAAGTTTGCTGATTACACTAATTTATACGGAATAGCAAATGATCACTCAAATCAAGTGAATATTAAAGGAAAACTAGAGAAACTAGAAAAATGTTCTCAAAGTGGTTAATTAAATTTAACTCAAGTATAAAGTTGTGCATATGGATAAAACTGATACAAGTATGACTAAAAGTTATTTTGGAATATATATATATATATATATATATATATATATATATATACATATATATACATATATATATGTATGTATATATATATATATATGAATGCATATATATATATATATATATATATATTACAGGTGAAAAATGTAATCACACATTTGTCAATAACGTAGAAACCACATTTGTTCCCCTTTCTTTTGTTAAGGGTGCTACTTAAACAGTACGCCCTCTCTCTTATTTGTATCTACTGAAGAGGATTGCAGTTTGCAATCGAAATATATAGATTCCCGTTTCCAGTCTTTTCTACTCCAACAGTGGTTTCTACGTTATATATATATATATATACAACTGAAAATGAAAATACTAGATTGTAATTATTAGTAACTAGTTTGCATTATCCAAACATTGTATTCCTGACAAGCAAATAAAATACTGGGATTTGTAGCGCGATCTTTTGAATTAAAAATCCAACTATTTTCAGCCAATTATATAGGTCACTGCTCCGCCCACTCTTGGACTACATACAGTTTCAGAATTGTCCTCACATTTCATTAACAACATTGATAGATTAGGAAGTGTGCGGCGGTGAATCAGAAAACTTATACTGAATATAAGAAACAAAACATATGAAAAGAGCTTGATACGTTTCCCCATTCTTTCTAAGAAGAATAAAAAACTCAAAGGGGACATAATACAAACCTTTGAGATTTTAAAAAGAATTGATAACATCAAAGATGAGAATATTTTCACACTAAAAATTAACAGGAAGAGTCCTCAAACTATCAGGATGTAGATTTAATATAGAATAAATTTTGACAACCACATCAGCATTTAATGGGATAAATTTCCAATCAAGACACTTAAGTGTAATACAGTTTGAATTTTTCATATTCACTTGGATAAATATCTAAATATTTTCTTTTCCAATCTAGTTGAGGACCAAGAGGACTTTTGTTGACATGATTCATTGCTGTAACTTAGTCCAAGGAAGATGGAAAAGAAAGTGAGATAA
>NC_134812.1:47146895-47154395 GCF_046742065.1 Oratosquilla oratoria
TTTTTGAATATGGGAGTAACGTTAGCTAGCTTCCATTCTCTTGGGACATCTCCGGATATGATGGATTTCTTGAAAATCATTTCTAATGGAACAACAATCTCATTTTTCATTTCCTTTAAGATTCTTGGATGCCAACCGTCAGGCCCTGGTGTTTTATTAACTTTGAGTTTGTCTATACACCTTTTAATTTTTTCTTTTGTTATATTTACCGTAGTGAGTAAGTTTACCCCAGACTTTTCACAGGTTTCAGTTTGGAATTCACTTTGAGGTGTTTCGTTTACGAATACCGAGCTAAAATAATTGTTTAAGAGATTACACATTCCTTCATTTGAATATTCAAGTTGACCGTCAGCAGATAATAGTGGACCAATGTGATTCCTAACAACCTTTTTATCTCTAATGTAACTATAGAATTCTTTGGGATTCTCTTTGGATTTCTCAGAGATGTTCATTTCGTATTGTCGTTTTCTTTTTCTTATTGTCTTTTTTAAATCTCTCTGTATTGATACATAACTTTCATAGTCATTTGATGCACCCGAGCACTTATATTTCTTATAAGCCTGTCTCTTTTTAGCAATACTTTTTTCAGTTTCTTTGTCGAGCCACTTTGGGCGAGCCTGATTTGGGGGACGTCTGTCCTTAAAAGGAATGTAAGTTTGAATCATCTTAGTGAGCGTATTTTGAAATATTTCCCACATCTGATCTACAGGCCTTTCGTTTAATTTTTCCTCCCAATCTGTAAGCTGAAGCTCCTGACGTAGTTCTATGAACTGAGCTTTACTGAAATCGGGTATTTTAGAAGCACAAGTATCTATTCTAAAATTGTTTAGGAGTTTGAATCTGACTAAGTTGTGATCGCTATTTGCAACAGATTCACCGACTTCTACATCAGTTACCATGCTTTCGCGGCTAGTGATCAATAAATCGAGTAAGTTTCCATATCTTGTGGGCTCTTTTACATGCTGAATTAAGTAATTGTCACCAAGAAAATCAATCAAGCGACTACCTATATGGCCATGTTCAAGGGTCATCCAATCAATGTCAGTAAAATTGAAATCACCCATTATCAATAAATCCCGGTTGCAGAAACTAGACAGTTCTTGAAATAACAGTTTGTCGTCTGCTAATGATAATGTCTTTGGCCTATATATTACACCTATATTCATTTTTTGTCCATTTGTTTGGGTTAACTCAACCCACAAACTGTCATATGCATCCTGTTTCACTTTCTCTAAAACACAAGCATGAACATTGTTTTTAACGTACAATAGAACACACCCACCTTTCTTGTGGTTTCTATCCTGATGAAAGTGTTTAAATCCCGCAATATTAAATTCAGCTTCGAACTCTGTACCATTTAACCATGTCTCAGTTATTCCTATCATATCGAGATTTTCGCTTTTGACATACGCCTGTATTTCTTGAAATTTGTTCCTAATACTACGAGCATTAAAGTACATAGTTTTAAGAAACTCCTGATTATTTCTTTTTGACACATTTTGAGTTTCAATATCATGTCTTATATTATCATTTTGTTTTTTATTTATGCCTTGCTCTATATTATTATTATGTGGTCCTTCATTGACATTCAATGCCTCATTAACATTTCTCCTATTAAAATTAACATTTCCCCCATCACGGACATCTGGTCGATTACGGTCATCCGATCTATTTTGTACATTTTGTTCCCCTACGTCACCGTGATTCACGCCGGCCTCCCGTCGTTCAGTGACATTATGTCCGGCATCCCTTTCTATACATATACATATACATATACTTATATATATATACATATACATATATATACATATACATATATAATTATACATATACATATTACCTTTACAGAGCATTAAGTGGTGTCAGAGTCTCTGTGGTGTAGTGGGTAAAGGCTCTGTAAAGGTAATCTTACGGGTGGCCGAAAGCAGTAGGTTCGAATCCTACATGCAACTGTCATAAAAATGATCAGATTGATGTCGCTGTAACTAGCAAATTTCTCTCATAGTTACAATGGCGAAAGCGTGAAATGGGATTTGTTCCGATCCTTACCCCTTGCCACTAGTGGGGTAGAACCTTGTGTAGAACAGGAACTTTGGACGCAGATTAGTGATCTTTCCTATCCTCGGGAATCAGATCGATTCAAGGTTAATAGGCTTTTCATGAAGTCTCTGTGGTGTAGTGGGTTATGGCTCTGTAAAAGTACACACACACACACACACACACACACACACACACACACACACACACACACACACACACACACACACACACACACACACACACACACACACACACACACATATATATATGTATATATATATATATATATGTATATACATATATATATATAAATATATATATACATATATATATACATATATATATACATATATATATATATATATATATATATATATATACCAAATCAGCCATCCTGAGTCCACTGCTGAACAAAGGTCTTCTTCATAGCATTCCACGATTCACACGACCGAGCAATCCTCTGCCACGCACTCTTGCAAACTTCTCGATCTTGTCTCTCCACCTTCTGTCTGGTCTCCCTCTTCAACGCTTCCTATGTCGCGGCGTCCACTCAGTAACACACTTTCCATCGCTCATCAGTCGTTCGCACTAACTTCCATGCCCAATTCCACTTTTTCTCTTTTACTGCTTCCACAACATCTTTCACTCTAGTCTGCTCTCTCACCCAACTTGCTCTCTTTTGGTCTCTCAATGTTATTCCCATCATTGATCTCTCCATTCTCCTCTGTGTAGTCCTTAGTTTTGTTTCCATTGCCTTCGTTAGTTTCCAAGTCTCACACCCATAGATTATTGCTGTCGGAATGCACTGATTCTAAACTTTACATTTCAAACATAAAGGTAGAGAGCCTCTCAGGATTTTATTATACTTACCAAACACGTTCCAACCAATTGTAATGCACCTTTTCATTTCATTATCATGATCTTTTGTCACTTTCACCACTTGCCCTGAATAATTATACTCTTCAACTTCTTCAAGACTCTCACCATCAATTACAATCTCTTTACTTTGAACTTTCGTGTTGACATTACTTTTGTTTTGCTCTTATTCATTTCTAAACCTACTTTGAGACTTTCCTTGTTTAGATCACTTAGCATATCTTGGAAGTCTTCTGCTTTTTATGAAATAAGAATGATGTCATCCGCAAATCTTAGGTGGTTCAAATATTCGCCAACTCAATCTTCTGAAAATATCTTCCAAGCAAGCTGTAAATAGTTTGAGTGAAATTGTATCGCCTCTCCTTACTCCTTTCTCGATCTTGATCTTTTCTGTATCTTTATGAAGTCGAATTATAGCGGTACCTTTCGCATAAATCTTTTTTAAAACACTTACGATCTGTTCGCTTGTACCCTGCTTGCCTAGCGAGTTAAGTAATGCTACTTGTTCTACCGAGTCAAAGGCCTTCTCGTAATCTACAAAAGCTAAACACAGAGGCATATTGTATTCTGTCATTTTCTCGATTAGTTGGTTTATCGTCTGCAAATGGTCTAGAGTCGAATATCCGCTCCTAAAGCCTGCCTGTTCTCTCGGTTGGTTTCCATCTAAAACTTTACTTAGTCTATTTGTAAGGATCTTGGAGAATACTTTATATATATTTGATAACAAGCTAATCGGTCGATAGTTACTAAGACCCTTCTGGTCTCCATTTTTATGAAGCAAAATATTTTCGTCTATTAAGACATCACGAGTGTGCAGAGTGGGTCGTCCGCTGACTGAGGTTATGGTAACACCAACACAGGTCATGATGGTAAGAAGTTGGCAGTTTTCTTCGAGGTATACATTTGTTTGCTTGAGGAGATTACAATATCTAGTGATTATTATCCCTAATGAATAGGCTGTGGGAGGTTGAGTTCATATAGTATATGATGAGGGCTGTGTGTCTTCAAGGTAAGTACATCTAATGTTTCGTATAATGCCATCATCTAATAATCGGCCGGTGTCATTTGATTCTTGTATTAAAATCCTTGTGTGATTAGTCTGTGACATCTCATGCTGTATTAGGGTGCAGGTTGTAAGTCTATCTTAGTCGACAACTGATTTTGAATATCCTTCGTTGATTTTCATGGTGGAATAATTTTCATGAAAAGCAGTTTCGGTAGGAACGTCGGCTGTATATTCGAATGAAGCTCAGCTTGTAGCGTTGAAAACATTTGCTGGCAGTATTCATGCATTTTCCTATGTCTGTCTTCTTCTTGTAAACGTCCCATATTGGCCATTTGAGAATTTGTAAGGACATGCCGGTGCACCACTAGAAACCATCACATATTAAGTGAAACCTATTGACATCTCAGGTGAAAAAAGTGCTTTCTATTTTTTTTTTTTACAATAATCTACTGAAATCAAAACATCTCTTACCAAATCTAGCCGTCAATATTAGTCATATGAGTCGAGGGTTAACATATTTTCATCGTTATTCTTCAAAACGCATCATTCTATATCATGTTCCACTAATGCACGCATCACCCTATCTAAAAACACATTATGCTTTGTACCAGGAAGGAAATTTAGGTTGCACTCATTCCTCTACGCTATGTTGCTCTATCTTGAGGTGCTCAGTCAGAGTATGCTAGGTTACACACTTCTCAAGCATCTTACATCAGATAAAAAAAAATCACCCTCATCTTGTAAACTCATTTAAAGTTGAACTAGTGTCAATTGAGAAGTCACTCTTCTAAGGAGTCTTGTAGTTTTAAAATCACACGCGCAGACGATCCAGGTCGTACTTAGCTACACTGCGCAACGCAACACTGATTCATGGTGTACTGCATAATACTAGTTTATGGTCAACAATATCAGTTGAAATCACATCATCTTACACCATTCCTGTCACACCACTGAAACTAAAGGTTCTGCATATCACTATTGAAGTTTCTCCTTATATTACTAGGTATGAAAATGAAATGGCTACTCTGAGCTTTGTAAAACCTCGTTGACACGGGGTTAGTTTAGTAGCCACTAGTGCTAAAAGCGACTTGTAAACTACCCCTCTACTTGCCCAATGTCAACTGAAAATTAGTAGACTTACCTCTAAACTACCCTAGTATTAACTCCTACTTGCAGGGTAAGTTAACTTGCACCTAGCACTAGCGGCTACTAAACTAGCCCCCCCGTGTCAACGAGGTTTAAGAGTCTGTGTCCTACCGCGGCCAGCTATTTCGTTATAGCACGCTCTGTTTCATTATGTCATATTATACCAGACTTAGCTCACGTTATACCAATTATTCAATGTCATACCACAATGAGTTAGGCAACATGTCAAGCCAGAAGGAGTCATGACATGCATTTATTCTAGGTTAAGTCACAAAGAGCAGTGGCGCAGCACACCTCACCATTTTACAGGATAATAAAGCACACCTCTTGACACTATACACGTGAAGCCATAACATATCACCATTCCAGGCCATGAGACAATTTAACATACGACATTCTCCCGTATCTTTGGCACCGCATCAAAAGGCTCCACGCCACAGAAAAATAAGCAGCAACATCCACACCTATAAGCAAGCTGTGCATCATTATGCTGAAGGAATGCGCACCCCGGTCCCGTCACACTAATCGTAACCACAAAACGTCACAGTTTGTTCAGTACCACCCGGAACGGAGCTCACACTGGAAGGGGAAAGGCAAGGCAGATACAATATCAGAAACGTGGTCATGGAGACTAGGAAGATGCGGCGATTTTGAAACCCAACTGCGGTCGTTGGGGGAAGGACGATGGTACAAGAAAAAGAGACTCAGGGTCGGGGAAAAGACTGGACCAGTACAGCGACAAGGGCACCGGTGGTTGGCTGGCTGGAGAGTAGAGAGCCCCTGGCTCGGAAGTGAGTTGGGAAACCAGGAGGTACTACCGGAGTGGAGGGTAAGGTCAAGGCAGGTTGGTTTGCGATCGTGGGCTTGGGCAAAGTAAGGCACAGTATTGTGTCGAATGAATGGAAGATACAGATGATCGGACAGGGAGACAGTATGGGGAGCTGTGTGTAGATATTATAGCTAAAGGTGGCAGCACACTAGGCTAGCATGCTACTTGCATTTGCTACTTCGTTTGAATAGAAAGGACTTCGGTTACAATATTCTAGATTTCTGTAAGAGCATCTCAGCAGTGTGTCTAACATTAGTGTAGGTTTAATTTTTCTTACTTCCTAACTCAACTTCTCGGTGTATGAAGCAAAAGTAATTTGATATTTGGAAATCTGAAAAACAAGAGATCGTAACCGAAGTCATTTCTACTCAAACAAAATAGTAAAAGCAAGTAGCATGCTAGTAAGAAATGCCTAGTGTGCCGCCACCTTAACTCTCTCCCAGCATCAGTTTTCATTCTTCCTTCTCCTTGCATCCGACATGGCTACATTTTCCAATTCACTCGTAGTTTCTAATGCCTCACCTCTTCTGGCTCACAATTATGAATCAAATTTCACGGAAAACCTTCACTTCATCTGTTGCCGTGGTGGAGACCACGCTTAAGTTTTCTATCCACGCACATTCTGAAGAAAATCGTTGTGCAAAGGATTGTGTACATGTTTTGTGTACAATTTCAAATCTTGTTTACACTTGGAAAGTTGCATGCATCCACGTAGGTTCATCTTTTTCATAATGGTGTTCAGCACTAAACCTTATGTAATTTAGAGGTTTTCTTACCCAATTGCTCGCCTAATAATTGCTTTCTATCTAATCCCGTATTCTTTTACTATCATGTTTTGTTCTGTTTGCCTGTACTTTGATTTATTTTCTATGTCTGATTGCATACTGACAGTGCACTGGTGGCGTAGTCGGAAGCGTGCTGGTCTCACGTTCACTTAGTGGTGGGTCCGAGTCCTGGATTCCCACTCCAATTTCCAGCGGTGACTGTTACCTGGCCCAACAGTCCAAGTGCAGCAAAGGGTAAAGGTGACGGCTTCGGCCGCAGCTCCTCACCTTCTTCCATACTGGCAGCAGGTTCCTGTAAATAATAGTGTGACCTTGCTTGAGCAATTTGAATGTCGCTAGACCCTTTGTTCTGTTTTGTTCTATCTCTAATTCCATTTATTTGGTCCTTTCGCCTACAGGACTGCTTTGTCATCCACTCCAACTCGCTCTATCGTCTTCCTTCCTCCTGTAAAAAAAAAAAAAAAGAATTCTGTGTCTCCACTTTCTTGTGTTAAACTCGCGTCCTGTGAGCAGTGCCTCAGTTCGTAATTAGTCCATTTGCATCTTTCTTGATTATCTTGCTCGTTCAGAAGTTATCCAAGCCTGCAGTGTCCACTTCATTGTTTGTGTTTAGTCAGCACCTTTTTATTTGTTTTGTTTTCAGCTTGTTCCTTTAATAAATGGCATAACGCTTCAACTTTTTTAGCAGGGGACTCTGCCTTCAGGCGAGCAGTCTGTAAAAAACATCATCGTAATGCTGAAGTGAATTGAAATAGCCTTAACGTTTCAGCACGGGGTTCTCCCCACAGTAGGGAAACAAGGCCTTCTGGTGGTCGGGA
>NC_134812.1:47164395-47166895 GCF_046742065.1 Oratosquilla oratoria
TTACACACGTGTCCCTTTTTGCCGGTTCAGTAGGGGACAAACATACACCCGGGTTCATTAAAAGACAGCCGGGAGTCATTTAAATTTTAGTTATTCTTAGATGCTAAGTGTATTTATTCAGGGGAGGGGTCTTCCCCTGATTGCCGATGTAAGAATCAAAATTCATCTTTGCCGCACCGTCGAAATACAAACAGCTTCTTTCCA
The DNA here is from genome assembly GCF_046742065.1 of Oratosquilla oratoria. Lineage (NCBI taxonomy): Eukaryota > Metazoa > Arthropoda > Malacostraca > Stomatopoda > Squillidae > Oratosquilla > Oratosquilla oratoria. The sequence continues at coordinate 47,164,600 of NC_134812.1, forward strand.
AGTATAGCAGTACACTTCCTAGGAAACAAATCTCTCTAGCTAAGACTCAAAATTTAACATAAATGAAATCTTTCTCAGTGAAGACCTTATTCAGACCGCGGTCTGTTATCCCTATAATTACTCACCTTCCTACCCTACACAATGGGAAGTGAGAAACCCATATTAGGGCGAAGTCCTACCGGTTGCGGTATGCCGCTGGGTTTTTTTAGGCCGATGTTGGGTCGCCTTCCCGCCTGGCCAGGTTTTCCAGGAACCAACGCGACAAAACCCACAGGAAATCCGGGAATTAAACTCACAACCACCTGCTAATGAATTCGAGACGATATCAACTAGGCTACTGCGCCCGCGGCTACTTTGGCTGAATAAAATCGCCCGGCGTTTGACGAAACCTAAGGTTATGCAGTGCGGTGTGGATTCGAGTGGAGTTGACAGAATGACGTACTATCATTCTGATACCTGAACAGGTGAGAAAGCAGGCATCGCCACAGTTAGATACCACAGCACAGCACGTCACAGCACAGCTCAGTATACTACAACATAGTATAACACAATATAACACCTGAATGAGAACCGAAAACACAAAGCTATTTTGACGACGATCCGTTTCATGAAACTTCGTCGGTTTACGCTGGAAGGTATCCTGCTGTCACAGCCACCTTTGCCTATGTGCTATGACTTCCAGGATGAAATGAATAGTAGTCGTTGGTACCAGTTGGACTTGAATCAACCCAGGATGTTAAAGAACCCACCCATACCCACCCATACCCATCCACCCTACCCCTACCCACATCCACCCACAGACGATCACACACATACACATTAATGATAACTGTTGCTTCAATTTTCACTGAGTGGAAACCCACAGCTTCACATTTACTGGCAACAGACCTTTGTGAAGAAACTTTGGGCAGTCGTTTGTGCCGTGTTAGTGTAGGGTAGCTTCTGTCACCTGGCCATAGTAGTAGGAATGGGATAGCCTCCAGTTGTCATTTTGCTTTCTGGGAAGAGAAAATTAGGTTGAAGGTTACAGAGAGAGTTGACGGGTTCAATCCTAAGACAGAGTGTCATCCACCTCCAAAGGGGGTTTGAGGGTGTCGGCGTGTTTTGAAACTGGGCAGTGGGGAGATTATTCTCGCTGATCCTGCAAGACCATTACTTGCAGGTGCCCGCAACTGGCTCCCCAGGCGCATTAAAAAAGGGTTAAACTAAACCAAAGATATTCGAAATGAGAGCGAACTAAACCTTAAAATGTAAGAAGACCAAGAGGCGCGTAGTAGCTGTGGCTGAAACCATCACCCTCGCCCTACGCACTCGGACCGCTGGGACAGATACCAGTCACAACTGGGAGTTAAAGAGGAGTGCGAGACTCGAACCCGCGACTAGAGGACGTGAAACGGGCATAATTCCGATTGCGCCACTAGGGCTAGTGCAAAGTTTAATGTATATTAAGGAAAATGTGGGATATAACTCTAAACAAATGTCCAGGAAAATCACAACCATGATAGTGGTACTGCAAAGATGGACAGGATCACTTATCCTCCTGAGCCTTACAACAGCTGAAATTCTTCAACCGGTACCCTACAAAAAGGTTAAAAAGGGTCAAGAGAAGGAGAAAGGAAGGAAAGAAGGGGAAGCAATGACAAGTGGCTTATAAGGGAGGCCTAGATTCGATAGCAAGGCAGCTTAACGAGGAGTGTGGGATGGTGTGGGACTCCTGGTCTATCAAATCCTCTCCTGGAGAAAGAAAGAAAGAAGAGGGAGATGACGGCGTGTCAGGAAATTGCTCTTGGGAAAGGAGGGACGCAACGGCTGGAGCTAATTGGGCGAAAGAGCGCAGTGAAAGAAAAAACTAAGGGCTAGAGGAGAGAGAAGTAGGTTCAATAACAACTATATGGGGAAAGAAACTGAATAAAAAATGGAGAAAAGGAAGAAACGGACGTCGGAGATGATGGAAGGAAAGCCGTGACTAGGTTTCATTTTGGGTTGGGAACAGCGAGGGAAGAATTATTTGAGGATATACAATATGAAGAGAAAGAGGAAGACATGGAAACAGAACCATTTGAAGAAAGGCAGGCATGTTAAATTGAAAAAATAAACAAAAGCACTTATCATTTCCCGGGAAGTGATAGAAAAGAACCTAGAATGCTAAATTTGACCCTAGAAGAGGGGGAGAAAGTATGAGACAAATGTTATCCGTACTCTCAGAAGATCATGAATGTTAATCCATGCAGCTGTTTGATGGGCGCAAGCTTCTTTAAGAAATTTTGATCTGGGAGGATAGAATCTGGATTTAGAC
>NC_134812.1:47184395-47186895 GCF_046742065.1 Oratosquilla oratoria
TCCAACCCCATTGCCTCGTGTGCTTACGGGCAGTGTGCCACCGAATGTGAGTAAGCGCTGTTCAAGCAGATCCTAGTCTTGGACATTAAACAACATGTAGAAAATGAAGATCTATACTTACAACGTAAGAAGTCTCTCAGTAGACCACAGGCTGGATAGTTTAATGGAAGAACTAGACAACATCAAGTGGGACATCGTAGGACTGAGCGAAGTCCGAAGAGCGGAAGAAAAGCTTATACAATTACAAGATGGTCACCACCTGTTACAAAGGATTACAAAGGCGGAGCATGCCGACAGGAGACCTTTTGGTCCATATCTAGGTCGGATGCGAAAAAAATCATAATAATAATAAAATAATAAATAAAAACTATGATAATGTAAATAACAAATAAAATACATAAATAAATGCATAGGTATAGTTAAATAATAAACAAACAGGTAAATAGTAAATAATAATAAATTAACATATAACTGATAATAAATGAAAATCAGACAGACAAATGATAACAAAACAAAAACAAATAATATAAAATAAATTATAATCATTACAGCATCTTGCTTAGGTGTTTATCTAAATGATTCTTAAAGCTTCGAACTGAACTACATTGCACTACCTGTGCAGGAAGTTTATTCTACTATAGAGGTAAGGACAAAGAAAGATCTAGTGGAGTAGGATTCTTGATAAGCCGAGAGGTTGCTGGTAACGGAGTCAAATTCAGTGGTTTGTCAGACAGGGTAGCTTGGATTATGATTAGGCTGTGTAAAAGGTACACTCTAAAAATAGTTCAGGTTTATGCACCAGCTTCACAGAGTTCAGACGATGAAATTGAATCGTTCTATGATGATTTAAGTCAGGTAATGGATCGAGAAAAAAGTAAGTACACGTTGGTAATAGGTGACTTTAATGCTAAAGTGGAAAAGAAGATGGGAGATGAAACGTGCATTGGGAAGTTTGGAGTAGATGAAAGAAATGAGAGACGCGAGATATTAGTAAATTTCGCAGATAACTACAACATGAGGATAATGAACACTTTCTTCCAAAAGCGTGTAGGTCGTAAATGGACGTGGAAAAGTCTAAATGGAACAAATGTAGACGTTAGTAGTGTACCAGAGATTACAAAGGAAGAAGTAGAATTTGCTCTAAAAACTATGAAACGAGGAAAAGCACCTGGAAAAGATGGTATATCGATAGATCTGTTAAGAGACGGAGGTAAATTAGTTCATATTAAATCAGCTGAGTTGTACACCCAGTGCTTACGTCGAGAAAGCGTTCCTGATGCGTGGTGCAATGCTATAATGATTTTGCTTCATAAAAAAGGAGACCAGAAGACCCTTAGTAACTATCGACCGATTAGCTTGCTATCAAATATATATAAAGTAGTGTCTCCAAGATCCTTACAAACAGATTAAGTAAAGTTTTAGATGTAAACCAACCGAAAGAACAGGCAGGCTTTAGGAGCGGATATTCGACTCTAAATTAGATCATTAGCAGGCGATAAACCAAGTAATCGAAAAAACGACTGACTATAATATAGCTCTGTGTTTAGCTTTTGTAGATTACGAGAAGGCCTTTGACTCGGTAGATTAAATAGCAGTACTATACTCGCTGCGCAAGTAGGGTACAAAGGAACAGATGGTAAGAATTTGAAAAAAGATTTATGCGGAAGGTACCGCTATAATTCGACTTCATAAAGATACAGAAAAGATCAAGATCGAGAAAGGAGTAAGGCAAGGCGATACCATTTCACCCAAACTATTTACAGCTTGCTTGGGAGATATTTTCAGAAAATTTAGTTGAAAAAAGAAAGATTTAAAGACTAAGGGCGAATATTTGAACAACATAAGATTTGCGGATGACATAATTCTTATTTCAGAAAGAGCAGAAGACTTGGAAGATATGCTGAGTGATCTAAACAAAGAAAGTCTAAAAATAGGTTTAAAAATGAATAAGAGTAAAACAAAAGTAATATTCAACACGAAAGTTCAAAGTAAATAGATTGTAATTGATGGTGAGAGTCTTGAAGAAATTGAGGAGTATAATTATTTAGGGCAAATGGTGAAAGTAGCGAAAGATCATGATAATAAAAAAAGACGCATTACAATTGGTTTGAACGTGTTTGGTATGTATAATAAAATCCTTAGAGGCTTTCTACCTTTATGTTTGACACGTAAAGTTTACAATCAGTGCATTCTGCCAGCAATAATCTATGGGTATGAGGCTTAGAAACTAACGAAGGCAATGGAAACAAAGCTAAGGACTGCACAGAGGAGAATGGAGAGATTAAGGATGGGAATAACACTGAGAGACCGAAAGAGAGCAAGTTGGGTGAGAGAGCAGACTAGAGTGAAAGATGTTGTGGAGGCAGTAAAAGAGAGGAAGTGGAATTGGGCAGTCAAGTTATTGCGAACGACTGATGAGCGACAGAGCAAGTGTGTTACTGAGTGGACGCCGCGAGATAGGAAGCGTGGAAGAGGGAGACCAGACAGAAGGTGGAGAGAA
>NC_134812.1:47189395-47194395 GCF_046742065.1 Oratosquilla oratoria
AACTAATTTTTTTTTATTCCAAATTGAATAGTCCATTAGTCGTTTACAAATCTTAATTTAGTTTTATAATATTTATTAAAGAAATATTAAGCCTCAACATAATAACTTGCTCGTGGCTTTGAGTTCTCGGTAAGACGTTTGACTGGCAAGCAAAACACAAAATGAGAGTTTGGCAGTTCGCAACGCTAAAAGGACAAGAACTGTACGCATGCACAGCATGACAAACAGCCGAGTATTTCTTTGGATTTAATATCAATTGAACATAATCATGCATGAAATAATCTATCAGTATGGATAAGAAAATACTACATATATGCACAGAGCATTTACAGGGCACACAGAGATACATCAATGTGTACTTGGCAAACTTATCTAGTCGAAGAAAGGAAATTGTTTTGATTTTTTCGAATCCTCTCAAGAAAGACATTGTAACTACCTTTTATAAGTCAAAGACATATTTAACATATTCTACAACTGACAATGATTCCAATAGGCTGACCAATACATCCTCTTTGTAAATATAGTAGGGGAATCGACGCACAACTCTCTGATAAAATTTTCGAGTCGTTAACTTCGCCGTTACCCTGGTACGTAATACAGCACAACTTACAGGCTTAATTAATGCATTCAGTATAATCTAAGTGTGACAATTGAAGAATAAGATGATATAGTTCAAGGTGAAACCATATATGAATTCTAATCCAGGTACACGATGAATATTAAGAGACAGAGCTCCACGAACGTTGCTCCTCTCCTATATACAACGAGTATAATTTGGTAAATATAACTGTGTGAGTCCACAAAACGTACACTTAAAGGTATACACATTAATGGGGTCTGTAGCAGCCTTTATATGTTTGTCAACATTACATGATTACTGATAAAGATGGAGAATGATGAGTCATATACGGTGCCACAACAGACTCTAGACAAGTTTATGGCTGTAGTAAACAATGACAGATGGAATACAAGTAAACGCAACGTGATAGGAACGAGATCGGCCATTATCGAGCGAGGTCAGGATATGTTTTTGTAGGTGATACATAAAGGAAGATCGAAAAGTAAAAGGGCTTCGAACGATAATAAAAACCAAAATGCTATCAACTGATGATCATAGACATGCCTTATCCTGTCAAGAGTGTGTAAATGTGATAGCCTAAAAAATCTGGACAACAACATTATAAATCCATGCATATTCACTTGGAATAAACACAACTGTGAATACACGGTAGTTGTCTGGAAAATATGAAAAACAGATAAATGAATAAGTTAATAAATGAATTAATAAATACTTGGACAAATAAGTAGATAGATTAGTAGATAAATCAGATAAATAGATAAGTAAAGAGATATATTGATGAATTAATAAGTAAGAAATGAATAAATAAGTAGAAAACTAAATTGAAAATATGGCACAAGATCTATAGATGGATAAATTAGAAATAAAACAAAAATATATAGATAAATAGATAGATAAATAAATAGAAAAATAGATAATAAATAATATTCAAGAAAAAGAAACGAAAGGATAGGAGAATGAAATAGCGAGAGTAGAAAATTAAAAATATCTTATACTAATATAGACGGATTGATCTCAGGATTAAATGAACCAAATGATTACTTGTCAAAAAAAAAAAAAAAAAAAAAAAAACAGACATAATGGGAATTGTGGAGACAAAATTAAATGGTTCACTATTACCAGAAAATGCTGAATTAGAAACAGAGAGGAGAAACAGTGGAGGAGTCATGTTCTTGGCTAAGAAAAATTTAAATGTGATGAAAGGTACAAATGGAGAGAACAGGGTGGAGATGATCACGATAAGAGTTGAAGATAATGAAATGAAAAGTAGAAAGTTTGTGTTGATTTATGTGCCCCCAAAAAACGGGGTCTTGTAGAGAGATTATTCTAAAGTGTTAGAAGATACAAGGCTTTTATTAAATGAGATGCTGAAGGACGGAGGTAATGTGGTACTTATGGGACAAAGAAAACTGTTGGGATGAGATGACAGTGAAAGGTGGAGAGGATTTATGAGGAAAGGTATTACTTGACATAGCTATAGAATATACAATGACTTGGGTAAAAAAACCCCGCTAGATTTAGAAATAATAAAGAACCGTCGAGACTAGGTTTATTTTTTACGTCAGAACATGAAATTGTGGATAAAATTGAATACAAGACACCAACTGGGAAAAGTGGCCACATATTACTTGAGTTAGAACTAAAGGAGGAAATATATATATAGAGAGAGAGAGAGAAAAAGGAGAAATGGAGAAAAAAGACCAATGTATAGTTAAACGGACTCTGAGAAACTTAGGATTGTAATTCACTGCAGACAGATCTGAACAGGGTTTGGGAATGGAGTCAGATGTGGGAAGTGGACTTCAAAATTAAAAAATGTAGCACAATGGAATTTGGAAAAAGTAAAAAAAGGATATCAGGACAATATAAAATTGATAAAAAGTAATTAAAGAAAATGGGATCTGAAAAAGGCCTGGGAGTAATCATCACAAAGGATATTTACCCTGACAAACAGATAAACAAAATTGTCTGAGAAACTACAACTTGCTAAGATAAATAAAAGTGGGTTTTACTTACTTGGACAAAGAAATAGTAAAAAAAATGCTAGTCACACTTATAAGGCCAAAAAATTGGAGTACCTAGCGACACTATGGTCACCCAATACAAAAAAGAATTAAAGGAAAATTGAAAGAATCCAGAGAGCAACTACGAAGATGACCCCAACACTGTCAAAACTGTCATATGAAGAGATTATCAGAACTAGAATTGCCGACTTTGGAACAAAGAAGAGAAAGAGGTGACATGTTGACCATCTACAGAATCATGAGAGGTATGGAAGTCCTTGATAGAGAAGACTTACTAAATTGGGATAAGAGAAATACAAGAGGACATGGAAGGAAGCTCAAAAAGGATAGCTATAGAAGAGACTTGAAAAAGAAAAGCTTTATCCACAGAGTGGTGGATGTATGGAACAAACTAAACGAAATAATAGGGTGTGCAAAAACAATACACAATTTAAGACCAAATTAAATATGGCGAGATACAGAGACGGGACATCACGAACGTAGTTCCCCTTCCCGTAAGATACAACTAGGTAAATACAACTAAGTAAACACACACACACACACACACACACACACACACACACACACACACACACACACACACACACACACACACACACACACACACACACACACACACACACACACACACACACACACACACACACACACACACACACACACATATATATATATATATATATATATATATATATATATATATATATATATATATATATATATATATATATATATATATATATGAGAGACTGGGTGGAGGAAGAATAAGCGAAGATGGGCTGGAACTTTTTATTGCTTATACGTTTCGACCGACTCGGTCTTCTTCAGTAAGCTGTCTACAAACAGTTGGACCACATATTTATACATCCGAGGATGGGAACAAGGACAGGTCATCCCGCCGGCTGTCTGGGGATTCCCTTTCCCGTATCATGCATACGTTTCCCAATTGTATTTATAATTAATTTACTTGTTGCCTTTGACAAACAAACAAAACCTTCCCTGTCATTGATGTTTTCATAATAATTAATGTAGGCAGCTTCAACAGTCTTCCTCATGTCTCTCCTTAATCCCGTGTGTAAAACCTCGACTCCATCCCAGTGGGGCAAATGTCCAGACCGGTCAGCATGTTGGACGAGTGAGTTAGAAGTCCTGTGTGACCTCAAGTCTCGTTTGTGCTCAGCTACGCGTTTCTCGACGCCTCGACCTGACTCGCCGTAATACGAAGATGAGCAACTACCGCAAGGAATACGATAGATGGTACTGAGGGCGTTTTGGGACAGTCCTTTTATATTCTTGGTCTTGACCATTTTTCCAATTTTGGAATTGGACGTCCTTGCTATTTTTATCCCACTCTTCCCAAGAAATCTGTCTATGCCTTCAGTTTTTCTAGAGTTAGGAACCGAAATATACTGTACCTTATTATCCTCGGACGATTGGACATTTGGTCTCATGAAAATGTTCCTAGCCACTCCTTTCAGCTTTTTAATCATTCCCCCTGGATATTTTAATTTCTTAAAGGCATTAGTTATGTAGGTTAATTCATCTTCTAAAAATTCCTCAAGAATTATATATATATATATATATATATATATATATATATATATAATATATATATATATATATATATACATATACATAAATATATACACGCACCTTACAGAATAGACTACCATATATGGTAGTGAATATAAACATGAATATAAACAATAAACGCATCTCATCAAATGTGCAGAATTTCCAATGTAATATTATAAAACCAAGAAATCAAGAATCCTACCGCAGTGAATACATCAACCGCACCAAGCACTTTGCACGCTCGAAAGAAGAAGCACATTAACCGCGTCTGACAGTCAACATAACAACGAATATAATATTACATTCTCACTTCCATATCACTTAAAACAATTTCTAACTAGATTTTAGTTCAAATTTTACATAGGAGTTCTAAAAAAGAGTAAAATACAAACCTTGGCCAGCAAATGATTTAATTCTCTTACTATCAAGGGATATCACTGAAATAAATGATGATATGTCCTGGTGAAAATCATAACGAAAAGAATCATTCTTCCTGGCACGGAAATGTTTAATCAGACCTAATTCGTGATGTGATACAATAGTTAATTCATTTTCTATGGTCTTTTCCTCGTTGAACATAAACTTCCCTGGCTACTCAACATAATCTCGACAACCTGGATACGGCGACTACTTTTTCTATTACTTCTGCTCAGGCTAATAAACAGACGAATTTATTTAACTAGAGTGACGACTATATAGGGGTAAAATGGGGTTTTCAGAATACCTTTCTGTCTCAATTAATTGATTTAGCTGTATAAAACCGCCTGGTAAATACATACATATACCAAGGGCTCTCCTTATAAGGGAGGTAGCCAAAATCA
>NC_134812.1:47234395-47236895 GCF_046742065.1 Oratosquilla oratoria
TAAGATTTATAGTATCCACCAGTCAATCAAAGAAAGCATTGTGCACATCAGAATACCTCAAGTCCACAGAAGCGAATATAGATATAGTAGGCAAACACCCAAACAGAATAGATATGTTAGATATAAAGGGCCACAAGATCAATTCAACATATCTATGATAAACATATATCTACACATGTTGTTCAGATTAGCTTGGTCTCTAAAAAAAGATAGATAAAGAATACGTATTAATTTTAACATAGTTTTATAATGCCAGAGAGGATTTCTGTGTTAGAATAGGGATTATTAATTATTTAAGATAAGGAATATCTCATGTTCTGATATTAAGAATACCGTTAAGTGATATATGTTGATTGATATTATTTTTTATTAGAAGTTGGAAAACATATTACCCTTTAGTTGATATCCTTGATTCGTGTATTCCCGCAACGAGGCTAAATATAGATAATCTTTATTATGATATAACGAGTTATACTGTTGCGTATGAGTTTACACACACGCAAACACAAGTATATGCTATTTATTTACTTATCTATCTATCCATCTATCTATTTATAGGTTCATCACATTTCGTACTTTGGTAAATAGAATGCCAAAGACAAGAAGTTTGGTTTTCAGGTTTGCAGCTTGACATGGGAACAAAAGAAGTATCAGGCATTTCAAGAATTTGGGTTAAAACTTAGCAAAATTCATCATAAACAAAATTAAAAGATTAAAGCTGAAATATAACAAAATTATTAAATTCATTTTAGAGAGTATTAGTGGCGTGTATGTTGACAAGTGAAATAGAAAAGGTATGTCTCATTGAAGATCCATGAAATCAATACAAGTAAAGAGAAAATGAACAAAATATATATATTTTTTTGCAAATGGAAAATGAAATAGTAATTACTGAAAAGGTTTTTATAATACTAATAGAAAAAAATTGCTAATAAAAACAAAATATAAACAAACAAATGCATCAGCTTGGTTCTGGAGCACGTTGGAACAAGCATGAATTATCATCGTGTGAGTATGACAATGTATTGTACATATTTTACACGTACGATACTTGAAACATAACGTCCAACAACTTTTTACGTCACTCTTTCTAGTCTATAAGGGAGTAATAGTAGAATACATAATAAAAGATATTACAAAAATAAAACAAATATAATAATGATATAATATGTTATGCTAATAACAATAATTATGATAATATAACAAAATCCGTCCATCCTCCTTTCCCATCTCACTGCTTTGGGAGATGAAGGCTTGCCCAGTTCTTCGCCACACTACTAGTGTTAAAGGCAATGCAGCGAGATAAAGCTCTTCTACAGCGGCATCCGAGAGCCAAAGTTAGTTTACCCCATACGTTTACCATATAGGGGAACTAATAATCATTTATAAGAGTATTTTTAGAGTGTAACTACAATAAATATTACACTAAACCCTTATATTATGCATATATGACAAAAACAAATAGAGATGTCACAGAAAGTGGTAAAAAGTAAATTAGATTTGATTTGTGTCTTGGACAGATTCAGGGAGAATTTTTACAGTGCACACGCGGAAGAGTATACAAACAAACTCGGAAATCGATAAAACTACTCCTTGTGAGATAAGCGTCAATACGAAGGACCTAAGTATAGGGTGGTCATAATTGGGTAAATGATTTTCTTAGTCATTGATCTAACTGGATTCAGAAATAAGTTTGGTTGACAGGAGGCGCGGAGCTGCGGTCGAATGCACTTAGATTGTTGGGGCAGGTCATTGATTAACAGTCACTGCTGAGCATAAGAGAGAAGTGCAGGATTCAGACTTGCAACAAAGCGAGTACGAGACCACCAGACTTCCGCTTACGAAACCAGGAAGGCTGGTTATTAATTGGTTATTAACTTTGGCTAATAACTTCATGGTTACTAACTTTAATTATCTGCTGGATTGCAGTGACACAAACATTTTTCAAAATCATATCTTTATGGCTCCATTATTGCATTACTAAAGTCAAGTTAGCAAAACCGATGTGGTCTTCATAAAACAAGAAGAAAATAATAGTTGTTACACGTCAACCTTACCTCAGAGCCTTCATAAATGGTTGAAAAATATGTGTAAACAAAAATAATAGATCAACAAAGGGAAATTGAAATTTGAAATGCATTTTTTTTTCAAGGGAGAGGATGGAAACGAGATTTATACTTCTCTCCTACTTTAGAGCCCTTAAGCACCTAACTGCGAGTTCAGAAAAATCCATATAGTTCGTGTTGTCGACAGCATCCCAGCCGTATGGCCACAAGGTCAAGAAAAGAAACAATGCATAAGAAAATATGAATGGAAGAGACTGCAAGAGGCCATAAGGCATGCACTAGGCAGTTCTATGTTCATTACCACCTATCATCTCCATCCATGAAATTATCTAACCTTCTCTTAAAACAACCGATAGTTTCAGCGCTCACTATACATGGTTACTAAGTCTATTCCATTTGTTAATCATTGTATCGGTAAGCCAGCTATTGCCTAT
>NC_134812.1:47241895-47244395 GCF_046742065.1 Oratosquilla oratoria
CCCTGAATTCCTTCCTTTCCCCTCGGCCCTGCTACTGCTACTACCAATCATCCGAAGGGTTCCACAGTCTTTCCTTTCCCCCTTCCCTCACTCCACTAACCCTCTTCTAACCCCGACTACTCTCAATTCCTCTCTACTTTTTTTTTCTTCTTCTTTCCTCCTCCCCATCTCACCATCTTTGTTCCCTTATTCACCTTGTCCTCCTAAGTGATTTCTCCTGGCTCTCCTCTTCTTAAGTACCAAGTGTTTGCCCTGTAATTCTACCGCTTCTTTTTCTTCTCGTCTTCCTTTACCTTAATTCAAGACCATTCCATTCCGTTAGTCCTCTACTGCTCCCTCTCCTTCTGACTCTTCATTTTTTCTTGACCTTCTCCACACGCCAGCCTCACTTGCCCTCTATCTTCCCTCTTCCCTCTATTCTTTATATCATTTTCCCACTCCCCTTCCTTCACATTTATGCTTTTCCCTTCCCATTTCCTTTAGTTCCCTTTGCTCTTCTTTCCTTTTTCTCTGTCCTCTCTATCCATGTCTCTTTCCTCTCCTCACTTCAACTACCCTCCTCTTTTCATCCTTCTCTTTGTATTTTCCTTTCTCTTCTCTCACTCTTTGCATTTGCATTATTCTCTTTTTTCTGCTCCCTTTCCTATCTTCCCCTTTTCCTCACGTAACTCCTCTATCTCTCCCCCGCACACTTGTCTCGACGTGGTGTCTATCCTTGCACGAATTGACTTTATATTGGCTTGAGTGAATTGATGGCGACGACACCAGACCCCACCCCTTCCCCCGTTACCTCTCCCTCCTTGCCATCCCTTCATCTGTCCATCCATTCACCGGTCCTTCAGGTGCGTTCCTGCCCTATCACACAGGTTCCTATTACCTAATAGCCTGTCGTTTTCACTCCTGTTAAATCACCAACTCCCATCATCTGAATTCCCAACATCCATCCACCTTCCTTGGAACAGAGCCTGCAGACTTCTCCCTCTTACTCTTCCTTCCCTCCCCCTCTTCTTCTCCCTTTTTTCTTCTTCCTCACCTGTCACCCGTCACTCGCTAACCATTACTTGCCATCTATCACCCATCCGTCTAATCCCTCCAGTTTCTCACTGCCAGGATCACTGTATCACTGTCAGCCATTTGCAAGTAGCCTCTCCCAGTGGCATTTTGCGAGGAAGTTGCAGTCTTGGTACGGTAGTACCTGTTTTTCTATGTCCCTAAATTTAGATGCCAATAGATAAATATTCAGCTGGTTTCTGCCTGTGTAAAAAGAAGTGTTTAATGTGATATATTCTCATATTTCTTTTTTAGATCTCCAAATAAAGATCATCCATGTAAAGAGTGTTCTTTCCTAGGACAATTTATTTTTGTTGCCAATGTCTTTCTAGATACTTACAAACCTAGATAGTTAGTTTCTAATAGCGGCCCCAGTTTTACTTGCATCAATACTCGATATCAACAGACCCTCCCTCGCAGTAGTCAACCGTTTTAAAAGTAATATCTGATAATGGCATTTCTTAAACTTGATGGCCAATGGCAGGGATGTCCCTTACAGTCGATAGGATCAGGAACATTCTTTTTAACCAGTAGTCACTGCTGCTAAGGGTGGTTCCGTGAGAAAATAAACGAAATAATTTTGCGTAATTGCTATCAAAAGGCGATACTGGTGGTAGGGGAAGTCAGCACCTTGACTACTGTTGTCCCGGTAGGGTATGGGGAGAGCATTCCTCTATGACCGTCATCATCAGTTAACGCAACCTCTGGCCAGTGACAGTCCTGCTTGGCTGTACATGGCGTTGCTGAAGACGTGTCCATCTACACTCACACATTTCCCTGGATGTTTCACTCCTGCTAGGAACATGAAGAATTCTGGTGAATTCTAGTACTAGCAAATACAGTCTACTTCGTTCTAGGAACATGAGAAAATCAGCACTTCTCAAACCTAGCAAAATGCCAACAGATCTAGCAATATACAGTCTGATTATGCTGTCATGCACAACCTTAAAAATGATGGAGAGGACACTCATTGGCTTCATCAACCCATGTACTCCGCTTTCCCATGCGCTACACGTTTTTTAAACTCACCCCTCTACATCAACCTTATTCATTAAATGTACATAACATATACTGAATGAATTCAGCCAGTGAGATCCACAATGCACTACAAATGAGACAAGGAAGGCCTTTGTCACCGTCTCAATGCTACTAATTACTGACAAAATATACCACATATCACTACCACACAACGCGACCCGATGTTTCATAACTACTTCCCATATAAGCATACGCAGAACATGCAAAAACCATCTTACGTGACAAAAGTATAATGAACGGCATTCCACATGGCCTGTGCTTTCGCCTACACTTTTCAACATTTATGTACACGATATTCTAACATCTAATGTAAATGAAACTAGCATACAATATAAAACCTCAGTTACATCCACCTCACATATATCCAATATCACACAGAAATGTAACCAACAACTGAGCCCAAAGGCAAATA
>NC_134812.1:47254395-47269395 GCF_046742065.1 Oratosquilla oratoria
TTCTTTTATAGAAAGACTAGAAAAATGAGAAGATGTAAAAGTTAGGCAGTAAATATTCCTAATAAAAATACACACACACACACACACACACACACACACACACACACACACACACACACACACACACACACACACACACACACACACACACACACACACACACACACACACTCACACACGCACACACACACACACACACACACACACACACACACACACACACACACACACACACACACACACACACACACACACACACACACACACACACACACACACACACACACACACACACACACACACACACACACACACACACACACGCACGCACGCACACACGCACGCACGCACGCACGCACACACACACACACACACACACACACACACACACACACACACACACACACACACAATTTATGTAATTCTATTAGTGCTAATTTCACTTTGTCTTCCCATTTCTGGCCACCTTGTTTTCCTCCTTTTTCAAATGTGGAACTACGTAAACGTCGTCCTGTAACATTTGTCTCTTGTTTATTTTCTCTGCTTGTTTTATTTGTCTGATCAAGTTTCTGTTTGTCTGTTTTTTTTTTCTGCATACGACCTTGTTATGTACAAAAAGTTTCCTTCCATCACACCTCGCCATTGTAATCCAGCGTGATTACAAATAAATGTTAAGATTGACTAAGATATCTATACATCTTTTCTCTTTCAAGGCAAATACACATAGTTTTAAATAAGGCTTTTAATATAGGATTAGGTTTGTAGCCTTATGTGAGTGTTATTTTTACACTAAACTAGGAAAAAAATTAGTTGGTATTGTGGATGTTATTAGAAAGTGGAAGGTGCTACTACTAGATTTGTAGAAATTACAACATAAATCGTGTAATCACAGAATGGACTACACATAAAACACAAACTGAGGGTGTGAGCTTCAATTAAAAAAAACTGATATATATTTAAATAATGTCCTTCCCCTCTATTCCGCTTATGCCTTTATCATAAAACAAAACTCCTATCAGTTGTCATTCATTATTCTTAAACCACGCATGCACAGCACTACGATGTTTGTGAACTCATTCTTGGTAAAAAAAATACTATGTAACCATCCTCAAAGTATTTCGCCTCTTTACCACTAAGATTATTATTATTATTTTTTTTTCTTTCTTTTAGGGAAGGGGGGTCCTAAAATAGTCTGCACTATAGCACTCACATTCAAATAAACACGTAAAGCCAGCTTTGAAGAAAATTCCTGTTATAGCTGTGCTTACCAGGTTAAAGCAAGTCTGTGCCGGTGAGCCTATCAAACTAAGGCACTTTCCTCCTACTGACTCTTCTGCATGAGTTTCAATCTTATCCAATGTAGGAGAAATGCGATTAAAAGAATCAAGACGTTTCTGTTCATACACACAAAGCTCATAATTTTGAATTTAAAAAAATCTTCATTCTGCCAGAAGAGGAACTGATGAAAAGGTCAGTGGAGAAAGGGAAGTAAAGAAGATCCAAGAAAATATCGAAGAAAGAGAAAAGGTTGGTAACGTTTTCACTGTTCATATTGCAACGTGAGGTACGGAACTTAAAGAAAGATGACAGCCATTTAATACTGGAAGGACCTGTCCTTGCATCAGAAACAGAGAGGACAAAGTAAAAGGAGCATTAGGGGAAAATGTAATTATTCTAAAGATGAGGAAGAGGAAAGAAAAATTAAAGAAAAAGGTAAGGGAAAGGTGATAATGAGAGGAAGAAGAAAATAAATACAATGAATAAAAATAAAAAAAAGATATTGAAATGAAGGGAGAGGTTGGAGAGGAAGGAATGATGGAGAACTAGAATGTTGTCGTCGGTGATATCTAGCGCTTCTATCCGTGGGAACAATATCACGATGAGGAGTCATAGAAGTGACGAAGGAGAGATTTAAGGGGGGTGGGGGTGGCAGAACAGAGAAATAACAGAATCTAGAAATGATACGTATTCTGAAGATTAAGGCTTCAGTCAGAAGAAGAGAAGGAGAAGGTGAATCATGGAAGAGAAACAGGAGAGATGAAGAAAAAGTAAGATAAGAAAGAAAGAGGAAGAGAAAAAGGAGTAGAAGTTGAGGAAGGAAGAGGTACAGACAAAAATGAGAATAAGGAGGAAGAAGAGAAAAAAACAGTGAAGGAAAAAAAGAGGAAGAGAAAAAGGATGAAAAGGAGGAGATGGAGATGAAAGACAAAAATGACCAGGATAATGAGGGAGGTATGAGGTTTAAGGTTATGGGAAAGAGGATATGAGGAAGCGAAGATACGGTAGAGGTTTTGAAATAAAGAAACTTTGCTGATGCCCGAAATGAGAGAGAGGCCACCTGCAAAGCTGGCGGCCTACAGTTCCATGCAATGGTGGCAGGGTGTGAAGGCAGAAGGGAGTGGGAGGAAAATAATCCAGAAGTGAGAGGAAGTAAACAAAATTGGGATTCATAGTCTCAGAAAGTGGACTAGTTTACATTGAATATTAGAGTAAAATAAGGCTTACCGGCTCTGATAGACCAGGGCTTATATTTTGGGACTATTCTGGAGAAATAACGCGCCATCTAGAATTTAGTTCTAAACTAGGTCAGATTATTTCTTTGTGCTACGAGACAACCTGTGCGTGTGTACGAGTATGTGGGTGTCTGCATGCGTGGCGTGTGTGTGTGTGTGTGTGTGTGTGTGTGTGTGTGTGTGTGTGTGTGTGTGTGTGTGTGTGTGTGTGTGTGTGTGTGTGTGTGTGTGTGTGTGTGTGTGTGTGTGTGTGTGTGTGCGTGTGCGTGTGCGTGTGCGTGTGCGTGTGGGTGTGGGTGTGGGTGTGCGTGTGCGTATGTGTGTGTGTGTGTGTGTGTGTGTGTGTGTGTGTGTGTGTGTGTGTGTGTGTGTGTGTGTGTGTGTGTGTGTGTGTGTGTGTGTGTGTGTGTGTGTATTTGTGTGGGTGTGGGTGGGTGTGGGTGGGTGTGGGTGTGTTAATAAACAAATAGTAGCCCAGGGGGCAAGAACAACTAGAACGTCAGTTAACTGAGTCGAATTATTCAAAAGTAATTCGAAAGAGTGAGTTTAACATAATGAAAGGGATTGGCAAAAAGTTAAGAGAAGAGAGATAAGCTAGAGGACAATGTGAATAAAGGCAAGGCCAGGAAAACGAAGAAAAAAAGAGAGATATCAAACAAAAAAGAAAGTATTGATAGGTATTCATGAGGAGGGTTTACTTTGAGAAAATAACGAATCATCACAGGAGACAGAAAAAGGAAGGCGTGGAAATTGATGTTATAACTGTATCTAGGAGAGATAGCGGATAAACATCCATGTATAATTGTGGTTGGATGGAAAGTGGAGCATTTGCCAGAAAGAACAGAAAGAGAAACAAAAGAAAGACAAAAATAGTTGTGCAAATAATCATGGACAACTAGAAAGATATACATAAAGACTGAATTATTTATGTTAATGAGATATATACAGGGCCACGTTAAGAAAACAAAAATGAAGGGAAATGTCCTCGAGGATAATGTAGGTAAAGGTGAAACTGGGATGGGTTTTTGTGTGAGTATATGGTCCTGGCAACGAGAAAAGTGATGAGGAGAGGGAGGCCTTTTGGATCATTTTTAATAAGTGATTGGAAAGTTTTGGGAGGAAAGTTAGTGCACTGGTGCTAGGGGATATCAATACTAGAGTAGGAGATGAGCCAATAGGTAGAGTAGCAGGGAAGTTTGGGGGGCTAGATAAGAACCTTAATGGAGAGAAGATGTTAGATGTGTACTTAGAAAAAGAGTTGATGAGAGCACAGTGTTTAAGAAGAGGACCAAACATAAGTATACATAGGTGAGGGTGATAGAGGAAAGGGTGGTTGATATGGCACAAATGGACTATGTAGTGGCACCCGAAGGTAAGACTGGAAGAATACGGGACATTAGTGGGGAAGCAAGAAAATAGAAGTAGTGAGACAAATTGAATGAAAATGATTAATAGAAGGAATATGAGAAGAAGCTAAGGGATATCTGAGAGGTAGTGAGGGATAATGGAGAAACAGGTGCAGTAGAAGAATGTACAATTTTGAAAGAGGATAAGATATAGTGCGCAAAGATGGTATGTAGGACGAGGATGATAGGTAGGAACAGACGGAGAGGTAGAAAATAGCGGTATAAAGAGATGGAGGCGGTGGTCAAAAAGAAGAAAAGACGGTATGAGGACTGAATGAAAGGTACAACTAGGAACGTATGTGTATATACAATACATGCTGTGAATGCCAATTGCCTGATGTCTGGATTTGAGCCATATTGTATTGGTTCATTATACATGTGAATGCCAATTACATAATTCAAGCTAACTGTAACTCACGGCGTGTGTGTGCCTGTATTTATATTACGTATATGTAATTCACGACGTATGGAATGTGATATTGGAAGTGTTACAAATTTGGATTTGAGTCACATTCCATTGGTTCATTATGTATGATATAATTGTGTTATGAAATTGTGTTTTAAGATGATGGTATTGTTATGAAGAAATGTAAACTACAAATTTACGACGCTCCCGTTGTATTTTTCCGCGATAGAAAGTAATGCTACTGCATGTCATAGAAAGCTATTACTGTATAATGATAATATGTTGTATTAGAGCTAGTAAAATGTTGTGTATTGTCAAACAGTGAACCAAGGAGGATATGTATGGGTTACTATAAAGTACTGGAATTGTTAGCCTTTAAGTACACAGAATGGTGACATAGACTACCTCCGTAGATATCACACCAAAGCTTTCCTTTGGTAACTGTCCTTCACGGGAACAAGACGTGTATTGAGCAAGTAGAAGGGAACCCTTTTGGTGAGCATTGAATGAGAATCTGTTTCCTTATAATATGTTAAATGTGCAGTAGTGAATGAGATGTAGAGGTCACGTTGTTAATAATTAATTCTGTTTAATTCATCTTTGAATGGGAATAGTAAGGAGCCAAGTCAGTTGTGTAGAGTAAAGAATCATAGTGCAAATGATTTGTTAATGTAGTGAAGTAACTGAAATGGTTTGTTAATGTAACAAATTATCTGGATAATTCTGTTAACGTAAATTACAGGTACCATAGTCTGTAGGAGCACCAACACCAGTCCCGAGGCCTTCTAATAAACGAGTATGAGTAACATGAAGAATCCTTATTCCTACTGTAGGCCTACCTCAAACCATAAAGACGGGCCACAGACTGTGACACATACATATATACATACATACATATACACGCACACACGCACACACACACACACACACACACACACACACACACACACACACACACACACACACACACACACACACACACACACACACACACACACACACACACACACACACACACACACACACACACACACACACACACACACACACACACACACACACACACACACACACACACACACACACACACAGTTGGTAGAGCGCTGAAATGGGAAGCAGAAGTGCTCCTAGTACCCAGTTCGAATCCTGCCCAGGGCCGAAATTATTTCGGTATCGCTGTGCCTCGGGTCGTACTCTGACTCTCGTGGGCGGGGAGTTGGGGGTGTGTGTGTGTGCAAGGTCATAGCATTACCCATAGATCGGACCTACGAGCTCTGAGCTCTCTTCCAGGAGGGAAATAGCTGTCGATCACGAGTCCAACACGTGATCCAAAGACCAAGTGAACACACACACACACACACACACACACACACACACACACACACACACACACACACACACACACACACACACACACACACATATATATATATATATATATATATATATATATATATATAGTATATATATACACACATACAAATCTATATCTATGTATATGTATATGTATATGTATATGTATATGTAAATATATATATATATATATATATATATATATATATATATGTATGTGTGTGTATGTGCGTGTGGGGGGCGCTCGTGTGTGCGCCTGTATGTATATTACGTATATATAAAAGAAAGAGCATGAAGGATTTGGATGGAAGATTGAAAGTAGTAAGGGAAGAGGAAAAGGAGGGAAGAGCTGAGGGAGCAGGGAATGTCTTGTTCCAGGCGGCTCTATAATGAATGGGCCTAACTGCTGCAATAAACCACTATTTTCACGTCAGCCCAGCCCTCACCAAGCAGCGCTGCGCTGTACCAAACGCCTTCACAAAGCTGCGTGGAGATGGCTCCTCACGGCAAACCGACCGCTTTCTTCCATTGGGAAGGAGGAGGGGCCACTCTTTAGTGGGTTACATTATGTTGAATTATTAATCTCTTCGTTAATGGTCAGCCAAAGCACACGTCAGTACATTATAACACTTTCCATTAGGCACGTGACGTTGTACAGTATAACATGATCTCATGATGCATCTACATGTAGTCTTGTGGAGTTACATCACACTATGTAAAGAAATGTACTATGGCGTTACATGTAATTCAATATAATAGATCTGTAGATTATACAAGATCACGCCACACTCTCCAGAGGAATAGTTATTCATAAAATAAGGCATGAAGCAGCTTACTATACTTTACAGAACACTATGAGTCTCCTAGAGTTACAGCTTACAGAGTGCATTTGTATTAGATGTTGACATTATGCAAAGGATTTGCTTATCCTTTGTATAAAGTAGGCTTCTTACATCCTCCTAATCAAGGTGAAACCCAAATTTTTCTATCATATTAGTCCTCGGTTTCTCCCTGTCCACAACAATATTGTATCTCATTGTCATTGTTGATTTCACTGCAATTGTTCTTCTAAACTTGATAACTGAGGAGATTACGCAACACTAATTTTTCTGAAACCTCTCACTTTTTTCTATGGAGGTAATTGTTGCATCGGTTAGCCAGCACCCTTTCCCTTTCCTTCGACTGAAACCCTCTTCCCCAAGATATTTTTTTCGTCTATGACTTGGGCTATTTCAAAAATGGAGTATCAAAACGCTTTCCCTACACCGGTGCTTAATTTCGAATTGGTGCACGCTTCGTTCGTTTCTTTCCGTCGCGTCACTTTGCGAGTACTTAACTGTCATTTTTTGTGGTCTTACTTCCGCTTTTTGAAATATGTAAATCAAAAACTCTAAAACATTTGTCAATGATGTTTTAATTCGACATATATACCCCGCACACACAAGCACCTACACGCGCGCACACACACACACACACACACACACACACACACACACACACACACACACACACACACACACACACACACACACACACACACACACACACACACACACACACACACACACACAACAAGCAAGTGGCTAAAGTACATCAAACTAAGAAATTATTATGTAAAAATACGCAGGGATGAAAAGAGAAACTGTGAAAAAAAATAATAGAAAAATGCAAGGAAGAACCCAAACTATTTTACAGGTATGTAAATGGTAAACTGAAGAACAAACAAGAAATAGAAAAGCTGCGCCAAGGTAAATATGAATATACAGGAGAACTGGAAATGGCCGAAATTATGAACAACCACTTCAAATCAGTATTCACGATAGAAAACTCACCTAACTATGAGGAAATAGAGAGAGAGATATCCCCCACAATGAAAGAAATAATTGTAACACAAAAGAAAATCAGCGACCAAATCAAAACCCTTGACGTCAAAAAATCACATGGTCCAGACGGAATTGCAAATTGGATACTGAAAGAATGCATAGAAGAATTAACAGATAAAATATACAATATAATTAAATTCTCACTTAAAGAAGGAAAAGTGCCACAGAACTGGAAGAATGCAAACATTGTACCGATTTATAAGTGAGGAAAGAAGGAAGAGCCATTAAATTACAGACCGGTCTCCCTGACAAGCACATTAGCAAAAATTTGCGAAAAGGTCGTCAAAAATAGATGGGTTAAAGTTTTGGAAGAAAAAACTATACTGAATTCAAATGAATTTGGATTCAGACAAGGAAGATCATGTACAACAAACTTGATCTGCTTCTACTCAAGATTAATAGACATAATACAAGAGAGAGATGGTTGGGCAGACTGTGCCTTTCTGGACCTACAAAAGGCATTTGATAAGGTACCACACAATAAACTAATAAGGAAGATAGAGTCAATAGGTGGCATCAGAGGAAAATTATTGGAATGGATGAAAGACTTCCTGACTGGGAGGAAAATGAGAGTAGTAATTAGAGATAAATTCTCAAATTGGGAAGAAATGAAAAGTGGTGTCCCGCAGGGATCAGTACTGGCCCCGATCATGTTTGCCATATACATAAATGACATGGATGAAGGAGTAGAGTGTTATATGAATTTCTTTGCAGACGACGCAAAAATACTAAAGAAAGTAAAAACTGAGGAGGATTGCAACTCATTACAACAAGACTTGGACAAGATCTGGAAATGGACTCAAAAGTGGGAAGTGAAATTCAATATCAAGAAATGTAGTATAATGGAATTTGGAAAAAGTAAAAACAGAATATCGAGAGATTATAAAATTGGTGAAGAAGAGGTCAAAAAAGTAAACTCGGAAAAAGACCTTGGAGTGATGATCAGCAAAATTTTGACACCGGACAAGCATATTGATAAAATAGTTGAAAAAAAAACTACAATCTATTGAGGTAAATAAAAGTGGCATTTGCCTATTTGGACGAGGAAATGATAGAAAAATATTAACTACACTGATAAGACCAAAACTCGAGTATGCAGCAACACTATGGACACCCAATAAAAAAAAAAAAAAAAAAAAAAAAATACAAAGAGCAACAACAAAACTGGTACCAACTCTTTCCAAAATGACATATGAACCAAGACTGTCCAAATTAGAATGACCAACTCTGGAACAAAAAGGGAAAGAGGAGACCTAATAACTATCTATAGAATTATGAAGCGATTGGATATCTTAGATAAGAATGATTTATTGAAATGGGACAATGGAAAAACAAGAGGACACGAAAAGAAAAAAAAAAAAAGATAATTACAGAAGAGATCTGAAAAAATAGCTTCCCACACAGACTGATAGATACTTGGAACAAATTAGACAAAGAAACAGTGTGTGCAAACACTATTCAAGAAAAAAAACTTGATGCTGAGAGATACAAAGATGGGTCACCACGAGCATAGCTCCCTTCCTGTATAATACAAAAAGCTAAATACAACTAGGTAAACACACACACACACACAAATGTAATGGGAGCGTTAAACATTATTTGTATATTATACATACGTACTTGTTGTATTGTACATTTATTATTGTACTAGCCAATTACCCGCGCATTGCTGCGAGTTCGTGAATAATCCCTAACCTAGCCATACCATACCTAACTTTAACCCTTAACCCTAACCAAAATATTTTTAAATGAAATATAGCTTTAAACACTCCCCCTCCCAGATGTGCGCCCCCCCTACCCGAAGGTTGGGAAACCCTAGTTTGAAAATACATGCATACACAAACACAAATATCATGTGCACATTCTTTTGCTTACGTGCGTGAGTGTGTGTGTGGATTGACAATAAATGCCTACAGCTAAAAGGTGAAGAAATGTATCTACTTTATCTTCAGAATATATATGGTTATAGGGGGTTATTTGGAAAAATCTAGGAAGAGTTTGTAAATGATAAATTTCCGCCGCACTAAAATTAAATGAAAATAAGCAATATTTCAACATTTGGTAAAATTATACAATCATTTTACATTTGCATAATATTTTCTTACAAAAGCTATCATGGTTTGTGGCAACATTAATTTCTCAAATATAAATAATATTTATGAACACATACAATGGTCTGTTTGATTATATTGATTCTTATATTACAAAAATAATAACTTAAGGGGGAACTACAGTAATGGCGTGTTCCCTCACCATAAACCACCTAACTTTAACCCTTAACCCTAACCAAAATATTTTTTTAGATTAAATATAGCTTTAAATACACCCTTTACCAGGTGTGCGCCCACCCCCTCCCGAAGTTGGGAAACCCTAGTTTGAAAATACATGCATACACAAACACAAATATCATGTGTACACATTCTTTTGAATGCGTGTGTATGTGCATGTGTGTGTGTGTGTGTGTGTGTGTGTGTGTGTGTGTGTGTGTGTGTGTGTGTGTGTGTGTGTGTGTGTGTGTGTGTGTGTGTGTGTGTGTGCATTGACAATAAATGTCTACAGCTGAAAGGTGAGGAAATGTATCTAGTTTATTTATCTTCAGAATATATATATTTATAGGGGGTTTATCTGCAAAAACGTAGGAGTTTGTGAAAGAACTATTTCCGCCCGCACAAAAATTTAATGAAAATAACCAATATTTCAACATTTGGTAAAATTATATATTTTCCATAAACATGCTTTCTTCTTACAAAAGCTATCATGGTTTGTGGCAACATTAATTTCACAAATATAAATAATATTTATGTATATATACAATGGTTTGTTTAATCATATTAATTCTTGTCACAAAAAATACTACGCGACTTAGTTATCGAAGTACCTGGAGTGATAGGGTATCAGAATATATATGGTTATGGGGGTCTATCTCTAAAGCCCTAGGAGGAGTTCGTGTACAAACAAACAAACAAACAAATAAACAATCAGATAGACAGACAGAGGCTACTACTTTATTATAATAGATATTGATTTTATTATTGTCATTTTATATTTATTTGTGCCTTTTTGTAGGAGAACCAAAACATATTGGGAATGTTTTTCCTGCGCAAAGAAGATTGGCGTCAGTTAGTCTTGGTCTCGTCTCCAAAGTGAGAGCACGTATTGTCTACGTAGTGCAATGCAATTATTAATTTATTCATACTCAGGGTTTCATTGGCCACCCCTACGAAACACACACACACACACACACACACACACACACACACACACACACACACACACACACACACACACACACACACACACACACACACACACACACACACACACACACACACACACACACACACACACACACACACACACACACACACACACACACACACACACACACACACACACACACACACACACACACACACACACACACACACACACACACACACACACACACACACATGCACACGGACCAATTTAATCGGATTTAGACTATAAAATTGGGTGTATAATGATATAAATCAGTAACAGGTAAAAAAGAATATTCACGTTAACAGCCGGTGACTTTAATGCTAAAGTGAAGAAGAATATAGCAGATGAATCGTGAGTTGGGAAGGTTATTGTAGGTGAGAGATATTAGTTTATTTTCCGAAGAACTACAACATATAGGGTGTGTAGGTCTTAAATTGATTTGGAAAAGATAAACAAAACAACAATCCGCGAAATAAACTTGATATTAGGATAACAACACCGTTAGCAATGTTAGTATTGTTTCTAAAGTAATTATAAAACGTCACTAAAATATGGTATATTGCAAAGCAATTTCACTCCCTAAGCTTGAAGAAAAAAGAAATAAGCCTTGCTAAAGTAAAAGATAACAAGGGGTGGTAAATGGAAGTGGAAAATGTGGGGATGAAATGAGTGGGAGTGGATATGCCTTTGACTTTGGCTACCTCCCTTGTAAGGGGAAAGAAACCCTTGGTGTGGATTTTCTTTAAGACATTCTCTTTGTGTCTTAAGGTGGTCTTATTGTCTCTATTGAGATCAGAGATGATTTCTTCGTAGGAGGTCATCTGTGCTGCCAGATCGCGATTTCGAGTCTCTTGACTCTTCTTCAGTGGCTTACCATAGTGGCTGTCTCTATGTAAGAGTTGCTACTGAACTGAAAATGTCAGATTGATGGTATTTAAGGGCTGGACTAGCTGCTCTCTCTTGGTGTTGATTGGTCCGTCAGATCGGGTGATCTCTACCTGTGCTCGTGTTGGCTTTGTCAGGCAACAGAGTTCCTCCTCATGCTCGGTATCGCTAACAGGTCGGACGTCTGGATGTTCAAACTAGGGTTCATATCTTTGATCAATAGCGCTTCTAAGATGGGGAGGCGACGATTATCTTGGCATATCGCTATGATGTTCGTATTTTTCATCATTATTTCTCTTGTGAGGGTTGTTTGGTGTGTTTGGACACTGTTTATACGGAAAAAGCGAGTGCCCACAAAGATACAAAGACTCAACCATTAGCGCATACATACGTAGAGCACTCACCCATTGCAGCACATGGGAACAAGTTCACACAGAAATAAAAAGGTCTACACTAATCCTATTAAACAACGGGTTCACCAAACAAAATATAGATGAAGTCACCAAGAAAATAATCGACCATTGGCACAAAGCAAAGAAAAAAAAAAAAAAAAAAAAAAAAAAAAAAAAAAAACAAAAAAAAAAAAAAAAAAAAAAAAAAAAAAAAAAAAAAAAAAAAAAAAACTGAGAAAAAGGATGAAATTAAATATACTATAGGGCATACTTCTCTTCAGCATACAAAGGAGAAGAGAGAATACTAAAACAAGTTGTAAAGAGAAACGTAAAACCAGCAAAACCAGAAAAGAAAAAACATTAAACATCATAATTTATTACAAAAACAAAAAACTAGCCACTTACCATTAAGTAACAGCCCTAACATTAAAAAAGAACCAGTCCAACAGTCACATGTCGTATATAGATTTACTTGCACACTAGTGAAGCCCTAATTTCTACCTATGTCGGCACGACTACGATTAAGCTAAGCAGACGCAAAACTTAACATCTCACATCTGGAGCCCCAAAAACCATTTAAGACAGGAACATCAAACAACGCTCACAAGAGAAATAATGGTAAGAAATACGAACATCATAACGACATGTCAAGATACCCATCGCCTCCCCATCTTAGAAGCGCTATTAATCAAAGATATAAACCCTAGTTTGAACATCCAGACGTCCGACCTGTTAGGGTTACCGAGCATGAGGAGGAACTCTGTTGCCGGGCAAAACCAACACGAGCACAGGGAGAGATCACCCGATCGGACGAAGCAATCAACACCAACGAGTACATAACATAGCTAGTTCAGCCCTTAAATACCATCCATCTGCCATAGAGACAGCCACTATGGTAAGCCACTGAAGAAGAGTCAAGAGACTCAAACTCGAGATCTGGCAGCACCGATGACCTCTTATGGAGAAAGCATCTCTGATCTCAATAGAGACAATAACCTTAAGACACAAAGAGAATGTCTTAAAGAAAATACAAAAAGCAGAACTAACAATCACATTTAACTCTACTTGTTTACTGTTTAAGAGAAAATATCCTGCTTATTTACACACATAATATATATATATATATATATATATATATATATATATATACCAAGGCTTCCTCCCCCTTACAAGGGATGTAGCCAAAAAGGGAAAGGCATAAAATCATTACCACCCACTCCATCCCTGAACACACTCCACCCCTCTTATCTGAGCACCTCCTGGATGACGGGTCATCCCTGCACCTTGTCCACTGCCCTGGGTCAGAAGCAGTGTCGCAAGACACAGATATATATATATATATATATGTATATATATATATTTGAATATATATGTATGTTAAAGACAGATTGAACATTTTTAGAAGCTCTGCCATGGGATTCGAACCCTGGCCCGTGCGTCGATAATCTCGAGGCCAAGACGCTAGCGACCATGCTACATGGGATGGTTCAAAAGGACTGTACTAGTCCCCGACCACGCTTCACGTAACATTGGAAGATCTAGTCTCATTTTCATCCAATCCCCGTATTAGGCGAGGCCTCCGACAAGTTGTGTATGTTAAAGACAGATTGAACATTTTTAGAAGCTCTGCCATGGGATTCGAACCCTGGCCCGTGCGTCGATAATCACGAGGCCAAGACGCTAGCGACCATGCTACATGGGATGGTTCAAAAGGACTGTACTAGTCCCCGACCACGCTTCACGTGTGTGTGCGTGCGTGTGTGTGTGTGTGTGTGTGTGTGTGTGTGTGTGTGTGTGTGTGTGTGTGTGTGTGTGTGTGTGTGTGTATGTGTGTGTGTGTGTATGATTTGGTCCCAACTAAGAAAAAAAGATAAAAGTAAAATTGAGACAATACAAAGAACAACGGCTAAGGACAAAAGAGAATGGTTGCAGATTCCCAAAACATATTTAACATAAGCTAACTTAAGTAAATTTGTTGCTGTTCTCAGATGTAATGTTAATTTTTTCCAGACACATTCATTGAGGTTTTAGGAAAATTGTAAATTGACAGCTTCTTGCATATAATTAAATCTGATAAAAGTAAATCCCTATAAACACTTGTCAAGCGAAAGAACAATTATAGCCATGATTTTGTTTTGGCTAGAAAGAAGATTTTATTCAGCCTAGAGGAGCTCCTACCCATTAAATGATTAATTAAGTGAAAAAAAAGTTCTAGAGTGCCAACAGATAATGTGATATAAACAAAGGTCTAAGCTGACCTTTTCCTTTGTTTCCCTGAAAAATTCTAAAGAAAAAGAAAGATCAGATTGTTCTGTGTACTTATTTCTTTGCCTTGAAAATAACTTCTTTTGAGCAGCCCAACTAAGGTTGACTTCCTGAATGAACAGATACTCTGCAAAGAACAATAGTCCACAACCATTTCTCTTCCCTCTCCTCTCCACCCAACTCCTTATCCACCTCCGACCCGACTCCAGGTCGGTCTTGGTTCCTGTCCTTTTGTTCCCCGTTTTCCTCCTTTACTTTTTACTTCGCTTAAATCTTCCCGTTCTCTTCCTTGTGCACCCCCCCCCCCCTGTCGCTCTCCTTGTCATGGCTATTCTCTCCACTCTTAATTACCCTTTTTTTTCTAACCTTTGTTCTCTGCACATTCTCTATGCCTGTTTCTCTTCCTTCCCCTTCAATTCATATTCCTCCGCGTCCTCTTCCCCTCTTCCCCTCCTTCTTCATCTTTCCTGGCTCTGCCGCGTTTCCCCTCTTGCCAGCCAGCAACCACTTCGTCTCTTCCCAATTTGTGTGTCAACGTTCTCAGCCTCATAATCTGTGAGGGGAAGGGATGGGGAAACGGGTGAGGAGGAGCGGGAGGAGGTGGAGGGCGTCGGAGGGGCGTCGGAAGGGTGCCAGTGGAGTGAAGAAGGGGAT
>NC_134812.1:47286895-47294395 GCF_046742065.1 Oratosquilla oratoria
ACTGTGCGCACACAAAGATGTCGTCTATGTACCTGTAGTATAATGAAGGTTTGGTGACGTCATCTTTAAAGACTGCTTCCTCTACTGCCGACATGAACGCTTGGGCAAAGAGTACTCCCAGGGGGGAACCCATCGCTATCCCGTCGTGCTGGACGTACAACTTTCCCTCTGGACATTTAAAGGGGGCCTCGGTAGTGCAGATTTTCAGCATCTCTTCCATTATGTGCTTCGGGATGGTTGGAGGGGGGAAATCTGCGTGTTCATATACATATTCCAAAATGATGTTAATAGTCCTATGCACAGGGACATTTGAAAATAAACTAGCAGCATCCAACGATGCTATAATGCCGTTAGGCTTATTATCTTTTAAGATGTCTATGAATTCATCCCTAGACTTTAAAGAATAAGTATTAGGGATATAAGGAGAAATTATTTCATGAAGAGTTTTAGCTACGCTGTAAGAGGGGGTAGGAATTTGGGAAATAATGGGTCTGAGGGGGTTTCCTTCTTTATGGGTCTTAACATTACCATAAAAACAACCAGGAGAAAAATCTCCGACTAAGGGTACAAATTTGGTACCTCCTATCACGGCGTTAACAGTGGAAATAAGTTCATTAAGTCTAGATTTAATCTGAACAACAGGGTTACGAGAAATACGCTTAAACTTGGAATCATCTAGGAGGATGTCACGACATTTCTGAAAGTAAGTTTCCCTGTTGAGGATCACATAGCAGGAAGCTTTGTCTGCTCTTCTGATATTTTAGTGGACTCTTCTTCCGGGGAATTTACAACGAAGGTGTACAGGAAACCTACGAACTCTGAGAAGTGTTTGAACTACAAAAGTGAGTGCCCGACTAGCTATAAAACCAGTGTGATTAGAGCGTATGTCCGGAGGGCTATCAAAGTGTGTTCTTCCTGGCAGGCTCTGCATACAGAATTGCAGCACATCCGCCAGATTCTGGTGAATAATGGTTTCCCTAATAGTGATTCTGATGTAATTTGTAATAAAATGTTGTGTGACCACCTTTCCCCACAAACATCCCCTAAGCCCCAATTCATTGATATATACTACCATAACATCTTCAACAAGGGTTACAAAAAAAGATGAAAAAATAATTAAAGACATCATCACTAAGAACTGTCATCCGGTATCTAAAGATAAGGAAATCCGGGTGGTTGTATACTACTCCAACCCTAAAACTAGTTCATTGGTTATAACTAATAACTTAAATAGTAATACTGAGACTATGTCTAAAACTAATTGTGTTTATGAATTCACCTGTAGCACCGGGAACTGTGTAGCCCGTCATACAGCATATATTGGTTTTACTAGATGTAGTCTCAGTAGGAGAATTACTATGCATTTACAAAATGGGGCTATAAAACATCACTTAAAGAAATACCATAACCTAACAGCCACCCGTGAATACCTAGTTTCAAACACTAGGATTATAGCAAATAATAGGGATGTACATAAACTTAAGCTTCTAGAAGCTATGTTTATCTGAGAATGTAGTCCTATCATTAATATCCAATGCAACATGACTTCTGTCATCGCATTGTATAGCAGCACCAAGCTACTACCTAGCATGACCTCTCTCCGAAACCCCCCCTCCACCTCCTCCTACCCACTCCTTCCATCCTCCCCCCAACCGACCCCGCAACCCCCTAACCCCCCAACCTCTCCCCCAACCCTCTTCTTCTCGTATTAATGAGATACCACCCCCGCCCCCTCTCCCGCCCTCCACCACCACCCAAGCCGGCTAGGTGCGTATATATGTCACCGAGCGAAGGGTTTTCTTCGTCATTTCATCGGACCTTTTAACTATTGTAAGTAATGGTCCCCATCAGCCCATGTATAGTGTTTATTTTGTGTGAATTTGCGCATTTATTGATATTTGCTTCTATATTTGTATAATTGGTTAGATTTACATGTTGTTTTCTATATTTCTGTACGTCATTATTATATATGTTACAGAATTTCCTGAAGATGTCTCTTTGTTAGACGAAACGTTGAAATAAATTAATCATTTTGGCAACTTGGTATATGCCCACCCTCTAAATGGCAGAATATTGGTTAGAAAACTGGAGAATACTCACAAGAAGATCAACAACCTCACTAACGCTGTCGATTTTAACAATGCATGCATACAAGAGAATCTGCTCCCAGATATTCACATATATATACATATATATATATATATGTGTATATATATATATATATATATATATATATATATATATATTTCTGATGACCCTCTTTCGAAGAAGAATAAGCGAAAGTATAAAGATCTGTATATTTCGATCACTAACTGTGATCCTCTTCATCTGCTGAAGAGGATCACAGATAGTGATCGAAATATACAGATCTTTATACTTTCACTTATTATTCTCCGAATGTGAGTTATAAGTATGATTTTACTAATGTGCTGCGACATAACTTTGTTGTGATATATATATATATATATATATATATATATATATATATATGCATATATATGTATATATATATATTTGTATATGAATATCTATCTATCTATATATACATGTATATATATATATATATATATATATATATATATATATATATATATATATATATATATATATATATATATATATATAAGTCCATCAAGGAAACGCACCAGTCTTAACCACTAGCTAAGAGCCCTGGTTCACTGTAAAATGATAAGTACGGACGGCAGTTAGCAGTCGACTTAGTTCCTCGGGAAGTAGATTAACTTCCAGGTTGGTGAATCTTATAGGTTGAGTAGCTCTGTCGGTAGGGCGACGGCAGTGAGAATTCACGAGCCAAGGCTGGAATCCTGGGACGACAGTCGGAATTATCTAATCGACATCACCGTCACTGGTGATTCTATACAGGAATGACAACGGCGATAAGTCCATCAAGGATACGTACCAGTCTTAACCACTAGCTAAGTAGCACTGGTTCACTGTAAAATAATAAGTACGGACGGCAGTTAGCAGTCGATTAGTTCCTTGGGAAGTAGATTAACTTCCAACTAAATGCACTACCATAGTGGAGGTGGGTTGAACGCGATATTTCGTGTAGTTGTATGTAATTCGAGCATACAAATATAAGAAAGTCGTACTCAACTTATATCTCTCTTGATAGCGTATTGGTTTAAGTCACTGTAACTGTTACGGGTTTGCTGGGTTCGAATCCTTGGCTCGTCCACGTTTCAATTTCCAACGGATGTCTCCATCGAGCGATTCTTCAGTCTCGACCGCGATGGCATGGAATTAAAAGTGATTTGTGGTTGAAAAAAGATATTAATTGATCACTGGGAACCATTCAGTGTACATGTATAAAACTTTCCCACGTGCACATACTAGCTAAATGCACTATCATAGCGGAGGTGGGTTGAACGCGATATTTCGTGTAGTTGTATGTAATTCGAGCATACAAATATAAGAAAGTCGTACTCAACTTATATCTCTCTTGATAGTGTATTGGTTTAAGTCACTGTAACTTTGTTACGGGTTAGCTGGGTTCGAATCCTTGGCTCGTCCACGTTTCAATTTCCAATGGATGTCTCCATCGAGCGATTCTTCAGTCTCGACTGCGATGGCATGGAATTAAAAGTGATTTGTGGTTGAAAAAAGATATCAATTGATCACTGGGAACCATTCATTGTACATGTATGTATATATATATATATATATATAAATAAATGTGTGTGTGTGTGTGTGTGTGTGTGTGTGCGCGTGTTTGTGTGTGTATATTTCCAAACATACACATATATACATGTCTATATACAAATAATATATATGCATACATATATATACATATATACATATATATAAACATATATATACATATACAAATATACATATACATATACATTTTTCATGAAAGTGGCAGTTGCCGACAAGATTGACGAGTTAAACACCATATGAGGACGGAGCCTTTATTTGTACGACGTTTCGCTTATTACAGCTTTTTCAAGTACAAGTTGAGATACATATGCTTGAGATTAAATAAGGGGAAAGGAGGGAACGGCCAGCAAAATTTTAAGTATTTAAACCACCCTTTGTGAACATTTCGCCCCGGACGTTTGGGCCAGCATTCTCAACCTTTCCCAGTGTTCCATCCCCCCTTCTCCTCCTCTTCCTCCTCCTCCTCTTCCTTCCCCCCCCCCCTTCTTCTTTTCTCTCCCCGTTCCCTCCTTTCCCTTTATTTAATCTCAAGCATATGTATCTCAACTTGTACTTGAAAAAGCTGTAATAAGCGAAACGTCGTACAAATAAAGGCTCCGTCCGCATATGGTGTTTAACTCGTTATATATATACATATACGTTTTATGTATAAATGTATATATTATATATATATGCATATACATATATATATGTATATATATATATGTATATGAATATATATGTATATATATGTATATATACATATATATGCATATACATACTGTATATATATATGTATATGCATATATATGTATATATATATATATACATATATACTGTATATGTATATTTATATTTATGCATATATATGTATATATAGATGTTTATATATATATATATATATATGTATATATATATATATATGTACATACATATACTAAAACTTTTTCCCCCTTACACGGGGGGTAACCAAAAAGAAAAAGTCATAAAAACCACTCCCACCCATTCCATCCCCTACATATTCCACTCCCCTCCACCCACCTCCTTCCCTCTCATCTTGGCACATCCAGGATGACGGGTCATCCCTGCATCCTCTCCACTGCCCTGGGTTAGAAGCAGTGTCGCAAGGCACAACACATCCACAGGAAGGCCGCTTCATTAATTCGGCGACCCCCCCCTCTCTCTCCGTTTCCTCATGCAGTAAAGGATAAGACGGGGAGAAATCCCCTCGGGCTGCGTCAAATTTCTCATACGTACTTCCTTACCCCCCCCATCCCCCACCCACTCCCCCTCATGCATCACAGCATCATCTATACACAACCCTTCTCCATTCACCTCTATCTTCTGTCCTCTCACGTCTTTCCTGAACACACATTCCTCTCTTTCGTAATGCCACTTTTACCCCATCCATCCATCTCATCCTAGGAGGTGAATCAAGTAGAGAAGAAAAAGTAAAAGGTACAGATGGAGAGATGATAATGGAAGAGAAGGAAGTGAGAGGAAGGTGGGCAGAGTATTTTAGGGAGTTGTTAAATGTGAAGGAGGATAGAGAGGGAAAGGTAATTGCAGTGGGAAGCGCTAAGAAAATGAGAGTGATGAGTGGGGAAAATGGAGGAGAAATAGAGAAAGGTGAAGTGAAAGCAACTGTTAAGATAATGAGAGCAGGTAAGGCACCTGGGTTGATGGATGCCATGCAGAATGTCTGAAGAAAGGAGATACATTTATGGTGGACTGGCTGGTGAGGTTATTTGATGTTTGTTTAAGAGAGGGTAAAGTGCCGGAGGACTGGAGGATTACCTGTATCGTTCCGCTTTACAAGGGAAAGGGGAACAAGTGTGAGTGTAGTAGTTTCAGAGGGATCAGCTTGTTGAGTGTAGTTGGGAAGGCTTATGGGAGGGTCTTGATTGAGAGGATCAGGAGAGGAACAGAGGGAGTAATTGGTGAGGTACAGTGTGGTTTTAGAACAGGTAGGTGTTGTGTAGATCAAATTTTTGTGGTAAAACAAATATGTGACAAAACTATAGGAAAAGGTAAGGATTTTTTTTTTTTTTTATGGATTTGGAAAAGGTTTACGACACGGTAGAAAGGAAGGCACTGTGGGAAGTACTGCAGATTAATGGGATAGGAGGAAAGCTGTTAAGAGCATTCAGGAGTTTTTACAAGAGTAGTAGAGCATGTGTTAGGATTAGAAATGGAGAAAGTAAATTGTTTGAGGTAAAGGTGGGACTTCGTCAGGGATGTGTAATGTCGCCCTGGCTTTTCAATCTATACATGGATGGGGTGGTGCGAAAGGTAAATGCAAAGGCAGTGGGTCAGTGGTTGGAGATGGTTAAAAATAGAGAAAAGTGGGAAATAAGCCAGTTGTTGTTTGCAGACGACACTGCGCTTGTTGCAGGATTTGAGGAGGGATTGAGGAAGTTAGTGGCACAGTTTGAAAAGGTGTGTGAAAGAAGGAAGCTGAAGATAAATGTGGGCAAAAGTAAGGTGATGAGATGTACAAGGGGAGAGAGTGACAGCAGGCTGGAAGTGAACATTAAGGGAAAGAGACTGAAGGGAGTGGATAGTTTTAGTTACTTGGGTACGAATGTGGCAGGAAAGGGAGGAGTGGGGGTGGAGGTAGAATGTAGATTGAAAGAAGCGAGTAAATGCCTTGGTGGATTAAGATGTGTAATGAGAAATATGTATATATATACATGTATATATATATATATATATATATATATACATATATATATGTATATATATATATACATATATATATGTATATATATACACATATAATTACATATACATATATACAAATATATACATATACACCGTATATATATGTATATATATGTATATATATATATATATATATATATATATA
This sequence comes from Oratosquilla oratoria, assembly GCF_046742065.1. Lineage (NCBI taxonomy): Eukaryota > Metazoa > Arthropoda > Malacostraca > Stomatopoda > Squillidae > Oratosquilla > Oratosquilla oratoria. The sequence goes on from NC_134812.1 coordinate 47,293,425, forward strand.
TATATATATACATGAGAAATCACATAAACTCGTGATTCTAAATATGCGGAAAAACCACCAAGGAAAAAGATGAACTGATGACCAAGCGCTTTCGTCTATTCAGACGAAAGCGCTTGGCAGGAAAGGGAGGAGTGGGGGTGGAGGTAGAATGTAGATTGAAAGAAGCGAGTAAATGCCTTGTTGTATTAAGATGTGTAATTAGAAATGTATATATATATATATATATATATATATATATATATATATATATACATACATGTGTATATATATATGTATATATATATATACATATATACACATATAATTACATATACATATATACAAATATATGCATATACACCGTATATATATATGTATATATATGTGTATATATATGTATATATATATATATATATATATATATATATATATATATACACATGAGAAATCACATAAACTCGTGATTCTATATATGTGGAAAAACCACCAAGGAAAAAGATAAAAACTGACGAAAGCGCTTGGTCATCAGTTTATCTTATTCCTTGGTGGTTTTCCCGCATATATGTGTATATATACATACACATTAAATGGTTCCCAGTGATCAATAAATATCTTTTTCAACCACATATCACTTTTAATTCCGTACCATCGGAAACGAGACTGAGAATCGCCCGAAGAAGGAATCTTTTTCAATTTCCAACGGATGCCTCCTTCGAGCGATTCTCATATATATATATATATATATATATATATATATATATATATATGTATATACATATATATATGTATATATATATACATAAACATACATATGTAAATATATATATATATATATACATGTATATATATATATATACATATATATATATATATACATATACATATTTATTTACATATATTTACATATATACTGTAAATATATGTATATATACATGCATATATGTGTATATATAAGTATATATATATAGAAATATATATATATACACACACAC
>NC_134812.1:47299395-47301895 GCF_046742065.1 Oratosquilla oratoria
CAGACTTTGAGGAGCTTCAGATCTTCGGTCAGAACTGTCTCTACTGTGCCAATACTCATACAAACAGCTTCAGATATCATCCTCACAGATATTCGACAGTCTTGCATCAATAACCTTTGCACTTCCTCAATGTTTTCCTCCTTGCGTGCATTTTTCGGTGCTCTAGATCTGGGTTTATCCTCAACCTGTTCATTTCCCTCAGAAAATCTGTTAAACCACTTATAGAAACTTGCTTGGCTCATCTGTTCATCCCCATAGGCCTCCTTTAGCATTCCATAAGCTTCTTGTTTCATTTTATTAAGTTTAACACAAAATTTGATGGCGTAACATTGCTCCATGTTTCCCTGCATCTTTACAAGTGTTCACAGATCGGTAAACCTAATCAGACTGGTTCTACCACGTTCACCGCTGCACCCAGACCTACATATTTAGAAAGTTGCCAGTTAGTCATTTTACAGAATATATGTATGTGTACTTCACCATGAAGTAGTATTTTAATCAAATCATGTTTAATGTCTCGCCCAACATTTTCTCATTAGTTATTGAACAACACCTCGTACATATATATATATATATATATATATATATATATATATATATATACATTTATATTTATATATACACATATATATATATATATATATATATATATATACATATATTATATATATATATATATTTGTGTGTATGTGTATGTATGTGTGTGTGCGTTTGTAAATGTATATATATATATATATATATATATATATATATTTGTGTATTTTGGGAGCAGGTTCTCTTTTAAACATGTTTGATTGAATACGACAGCATTCTGGAAGTTGTTGAATTTCTTTCTTGTATTTTCTATTTTTCTAATTATATTCTTCCCTTGAATAGGGTGGGCATAGACCAATTCATTATACTTCTCCATTTTATTGCACAACGTTTCGTCTTTAATAAGACATCTTCTGGTATTTCTGTTTTAAAGATACAATAGATATTTATGATACTAGTCTGAATTACATTGATTATTACACATTAACAATTTATATCATATCTTACAATTGCATTTACATTTTAAATTTGAATGAATAATAACACTAAAGATAATATTATTGATAATAATAATGATAATAATAATATTAAAAACTACTTCTTGCCTTAGGTGAAAAGGATGGCGAGTCGGCTACATAGTAAGCCGCGGTGACCTTCTCCTATGGAGGTGTGAGGAGATTAGCGGATTACCCGTGACCTCTGCCCTTTTAAATGGTTCAGAGACCTGATGAGGAGAGGGGGTGTGTGGAGGGGGTGGGGGAGGAGGAGGAGGAGGAGGGAGAGGAGAGGGTGAAGCTGAGGAGGAGGGGGTGGTAGAGGCGGAATGTTGCAATTTTTGGTTATACAATTTTTGGTTATACAAGGGGATATTAGATAATAGGTCGCATTGCAAATTGATGGAAGGGGCTTTTTCTCTAATGTATATAGATTCTAAGAGCTGGAGTTTTCTTGAATTATAATGGTGTCCAATGATTTTAGTATTTTTAGATATTAAATCCCTTGTGGTTACTATGTTGTGGCATTTCTTAAGGTGTTCTTTTATCGCCCCCGTTTGCTGATGGTATGTTAACCTTCTGCCTAAGGTACATTGTGTATGACCAATGTATCTCGCTGGAAGTGCAAAGTCTTCCTCTGGACAAGTGAATTCATAAATTACATTGGTTTTCTGTAATGCCTCAGGTTTGAACAGGTTATTTTCCATCACTAGTGAAGATGTTTTGGGATTCTTATAGTATATGATGACTTTTATTTCATCTTCCTTGTTTACGGGGTGGCAATTTTTCTTTATTATGTCTCTGACAGCTTTCTCATCTTTTTTTTTTTTTGTATGCTTCTGTATAAGTGTTGTGGTAAAATATGTTTATCTGGTGTTTTGCTTTGGGTTTACTCTGAGTGTTGTCCTTGGAATAAAATCTTACAACACTTATACAGAAGCATACAAAAAAGATGAGAAAGCTGTCAGAGACATAATAAAGAAAAATTGCCACCCCGTAAACAAGGAAGATGAAATAAAAGTCATCATATACTATAAGAATCCCAAAACATCTTCACTAGTGATGGAAAATAACCTGTTCAAACCTGAGGCATTACAGAAAACCAATGTAATTTATGAATTCACTTGTCCAGAGGAAGACTTTGCACTTCCAGCGAGATACATTGGTCATACACAATGTACCTTAGGCAGAAGGTTAACATACCATCAGCAAACGGGGGCGATAAAAGAACACCTTAAGAAATGCCACAACATAGTAACCACAAGGGATTTAATATCTAAAAATACTAAAATCATTGGACACCATTATAATTCAAGAAAACTCCAGCTCTTAGAATCTATATACATTAGAGAAAAAGCCCCTTCCATCAATTTGCAATGCGACCTATTATCTAATATCCCCTTGTATAACCAAAAATTGTATAACCAAAAATTGCAACATTCCGCCTCTACCACCCCCTCCTCCTCAGCTTC
>NC_134812.1:47309395-47324395 GCF_046742065.1 Oratosquilla oratoria
TGTTTACATTTGCTTTTGGCGGGGAAGTCTTCACCGTCTTTTTAGGGTAATCCAGATGTGAATAAAGAACGCTGAAAGTAAAACCAATTTTCCCAAGTTTCCCTTGCCGCCGCAGAACTAATGACCCTTCACAGGAACAAACGTTTTCGGCAAATGAACTCAAAGAATGAATGTGTAAACAGAGGCACATCGGTTGGCGTGGAGGACCCCAAGTGTTGCCCACTTGCCAGCCCGACCGTCCGCCTGCGTGGGGCAGCACCCCATGCAAACAATTAGCGCAATGACCACCCACAGCTGTTTATTGATCACCCAACAACGCGAGAAGGGCTTCCCTCGGCGGCGGCGGCCAGTCAAGTGTATCACAATCACTCGTCTACCATTGTGTGCGCCAATAGGGGCGTGTGTGGAGGGGGCAACACTGTGTAGGGCATTTATGTGGGCCACGGGGTATTTGTCATTAGGTGTCTCTATTCCAGTCAAGTAAGTTTGTGTGCCAGTATGTCTGAATGTGGTTTAATCTCCGCTTAACACTACTGAATACTAGTGAATTCCAGGAGTAACTTCATGACGGAGTCGAAGAAACAACAAAGTTTAGAATAATTAAAGGGTTAAGTTCTTTGGAAGACAGAAAGCTCGAGGAAAAGCGAGAAAACCAAAAGGCAAGATGGGCACAAGCAACACTGGGCACACAGATAAAGCTGATGGAAAAAAGAGTGGGATGGAGAAGGGTAGAGAGAAAGAACGGAAATTTTGTAGTTAATGAAAAAAGTAAGTTGTTCAGTGGTCAGGAAGTTTAAGGGAAAGTGGGTACACGATAATTGGTGGAGAAAGGAAAGGAAGAAGATACAAAAGGAAACAGGCATGTAATGGGCATTGGGAAATAAAACACAGTGTGTCCTGAATGTGGGAGGATGGAGAGGAAAGCAGAGGAGCAGCTACAGGGAGAACCTGGGCTGCTGAAGAGGCGAAACAAAGGAGGACAAAAAGACGAGATAGAGAACGGGGGTGGGGCGTCGGGAGAGGGGCGCAAGATAGGCAGGAAACGAGAGGCAAAACGAGAGAGAGGGAGAGAGAGGGAGTTATCAAGTGATGTAAAATAAAGAAAAGAATAAGATGAACAAATTAAAATAAGAAAATGGGAGCAAGTGAAAGACACGACGAGAGAGGAGGAGCTGGCAAAACGTGAGTAACAGAAAGATGAGTCGAATCTGCTGAGGCCACATTGTTGCCGTCGCTGCTGCCCTGACCTCCATCTCTGGACATCGGATGTGACAACGTCTGTTGTCCCAGAACTCTCCTCGAAATCTAAAATGGATATTGAGACAAGGCATATGCTACGTTGCACTACTGAGGGAGAAGCTGCTATTATGGCAAGGAAAATGATATTGGTGGTGACAACGGATACAATGAAAGTGTGCCAATGATAATGTTCAAAAGCTCACGTGTATTGACTGCACACGTTTTGTGAAGTCAATATCTTAGGGACTTTAGGGACGCCTCTACGGACCAAAGTCACGCAGCATTCTTTTATGATCAGAGTAATTCCCACAGGAAAAAAAATGCAAATCACTTTTAACTTCTACTGCCAGCCGTTTCTGCTACTCTCCTTATATCCACCACCTGTGTGACTCCTCTTCTCAATTGGCATTATCCCCATCTATAGATGCATCGGTTAGCGGCCACGTGATACAAAGTAATATTCAAGATAATAGTTGATAATGAGGACTTATTTTATTTGGGATAATTTAGTGAAAGAATTGGGACAAGCCTGTTCACGACGAAAACAAATCAGGCATATTTCGATAGGTAGTGATCCTTTAATACATAGCTCTTACACGAGTGTGGGTGTTTATTGTTACTGAATAAAACCAGTAACACAAGTAATGATTGGTTCAAGCTATGCGACGCTCCCCCGCTACAGCCGCCATCATCGTTTTACTGCAGCTATCTGGAAATTATGTTCTGTACACTTTTCTCTTTAACATTAACTATCAAGAACTATATCAGGATCAAAATAGTGTGAAAACAGATTTAATGTTGTGTTGTGCAAAATGTTTGTTATACTGGTCCTGTGATAGTGTGTCAAAATGGTCTAAAATCTCGTAATCATGGCAACTACAGTAGTGATGGGCAATTCCAGAAGACACCGGTAGTGGTCTGCTGTGATAAATTCTAGTGGAGGAAAAGAAAGTTATCGAAGTGGTAGCTAGTTCTATTGAAACTAGTAAATTCAGACGTAATGAGTTGTTCGGGCAATATGATGTTATGTACTGTAGTAGTAATTGATATTGTGATTATTGCTATGACGGTTAACATAATGTACACTAAAGACGTATCATACAAAAGGCATCAGAGAAGCTCAACTTGTTTAGTTCATGGGGGACACACGTTCCATTTGTGGTTTGGTAATAACTTTGATTTCATCTGTAAATTAAGGAAGTAAAACTAACTTCTGTCTGTCAGTAATGAATATTTATGTTTATTATTTAATGCGTCGACTAGATTATGTCTATTGTAAATTACAACATGTGAAGATAGTTACCGTCGCAACTTAGGCCATTGCTGTCAACTAGTTTGTGTCCCTGTGGTGTGTTGGTTTCGACCTCACCTCGCACTACGTGGACCGCGGGGCGAATCAAACTACGCCAGTAGTTCGAACACATAATAAGACAAACAGAAAGAAAATCTATTGCAGCCAAGCACTTCCTGGCGTAAGCTCAAGTAACAGAAAACAGAGAAAAGAGGAGGATTAGAGATTCTGCATGAAGATAGCAAGTATGAGGAGGGAAATGAAATCTGAAAGAATGCATAGTGAACAACAAATACGTAGAATGGCCATAAGCATTTACAAGTTTTGCAAGTGTCTACTTGTTCTTGAAGAAGTTTATGCTGCGTAATCTAAATTGAAACTGGACCTAAGTGTTGCAATGTTGAGTAGATGGAGGGGGAGAGGGTGTAGACAATACTTTTCTTAACTTTTTCTCCTGACATAGAGTATGTGCAGAGGATCTATGCTTACCTCCCTGCCTACAAATGGCTTATACATTGTTATTCATGTTCACTTTCCTGAAACAAATGTGGTGTGCTGTGCTCTTCATGTCCTTTCCCTTTCTCTCTTTCTTGGCAGATGGCTCCCGCAGTGTTCGCTACGACGACTCCCCGCCAAAAGTCGACTTGAACACCACCTTGCCCTCGTCCTGTCCAGCGTCCTCCTTATCATCCCCGTCCATCACCACCACTTCGCCGCGCGAGCGGACATCCTTCTCCATCTCCTCTATAGTGGGGGGACGGAGTGAATCGCCGTGGTCTGTGGCCGACTCGTCCCCGATGGAGACGGACAAGGAGAAGGACCAGCGCGAAGCTCAAGATGGTGGCGACGAAGAGGAAGAGGAGGAACACATCGAAGTAGTAGACGAAGATGAAGTCGAAGAGAACAAGAAGGAACAGCTGCGGGATGACGTCAAGGAGGACGGAGGAAGTCCGAAGGAGGGAGACACAGCCATGGAGGAAGACATCGATGTGTGTGGCGGTGCCGTCGACGACCACAAGGAGGCCGGAGAACGTCTCAACGGTTCTGCGCACACCCTCTATCCTTATGAAGACGTCAAGCTCTCGGAGGGGCCTGGTGGAAGTTTGTATGAGCGCCTAGTGGCCGTAGGCAGTCCTTCAATGCGTTTGGGGGGAGAGTGCGAGGGTCTTCTCAATCTATCCACGAAAGTAGGTGATGGAGCGCAGCGCCACAGCGAAGTCTTCCTCCCATCTTCTCTCGCCTCGACACCTAAAACCTCAGAGTCTTGTCTTGTCGTCACGCCCCTCTCGCCAAGAGATGCCCATGCCTTTTCTCTACCGCGTCCCTTCCTACCCTCCTTACCCCTGCCCTCCAGGGAGGCACTCCTGGACATGCCCCGGCCTCCCTGCCTTTCCTCCCTCGGCTTGTACCAGCCTCCACACCTATCTCTCTTCAAGAAAGAAGGCGAGGCCTCGTCCTCGTCTCTGGACGCCAACCGCAACAGCCTCCCGACGTCCCTGGCCTCTTCGCTCTCTTCCTCCTTTCCTTGGGGCATCCCCACGTCCACCGAAGGGTTGTTTCCTTGGTCTCTCCCCGCCCCTGGCTTGCCCTTGGACGGGTCGTTGGTGAAACCTATCCCCCTGGGTGATGTGTATTCGTGTATCAAGTGTGAAAAGATGTTCAGCACCCCACACGGTCTCGAGGTCCATTCGAGACGTTCGCACAACGGCAAGAGGCCCTTCGCCTGCGAGTACTGCAACAAGACCTTCGGCCACGAGATCAGTCTGACGCAGCACAGGTAAGGGGGAAAACAGTACGAGTACAACGGTTGCCTAGGGTAGGCGACGTGCTTCACAATGCTTATTTCGTAGTTAAATAAATAAATAAATGAATAAGTAAATAAGTAAATAAACAATTAAAGATAAAAAAAAATGAAACAAAAATAAATAAATAAAATAAAATAAAATAGATAAATAAAGTTATATATATATATATATATATATATATATATATATACACACACACACACACACATATATATATATATATATTTATATGTATGTATGTATAATCACACCTCACCATCCAAATGCACATAGACCCCAACAATTTAAACTAACTTAGAAGGCTTGCTTTCTATACGGAAGAGTTTAAAGATGAACAATGACTAGCTAGTATCTACATTTACTAGTAATGGACAGCGGGTATTTTTCTCATTCTTAACATTTACATCCAGATATTATGCGTATATTGTAACAATATCTTAACAATAACTACTGTTCTAATGATCAGGAAACTCATTGGTATGTACTGTAAGTATAACTCTGTACTAAAGATGATTGTAGTAAGAAAAAATATATCAAAAAAGGTCTTGCATACTTACCACTGTGCGACGTTGGCAGTGACTTTCCAGAATAACCAATCACAGAGATTCTTTCTCGACTCTAGACCAATCACAGCTTGCAACCCTTTCTCCGGAACGCTAGTATTGTCAGAAATGTTATTACTTTAAAATTTATGACATTAGTCATCAGTAATAGCATCTAACTTATACGAGGTATAAATTTATAATTCAACAAAATATTTACGCTCTTTTTATATCCTTTAGGCCTTTGACATATTGAGCATCAAACTTCGGTTGGTTGTTTCGATAGCTAACTGAAGCCATGGTTCCTTCGAACTATAAGGGCAATGCTTTTTGTGTTCAACTGCTTCAGTCGTGTATTCCTTTTCCAGTAGCTACTCTAATGTTCATAAGGCAAGTAAACAAATGAACTTATCTGAATCTCTTAAGAAATGAAAGATAAGCAAAAAATCTGAGACCACAGGTGGTGATGAAGTAAGTTGTTACTTGGTAGGAAGTAAATGTTTATATGTTGAACTGTGCGCAAACAATTTTGAGAAAGATAAAGACAGATAGAACGATAAAAAGATGATTAGGTAAATAGATGAATAAATAAATGAATGAATAAGTAGATGATGAAATAATAAGATAAAATTGAGTAATATAGCTATTGAACAAACTGACAGAAGACAAAGAAAAATACTGAGTTATGATTCATGCTTTCACAATAAAAAATATTGTATTGTATATCATCCTGACTGGATGAAAACTTCCTCATTTTTCTATAATACTAGATTCAATGATGCGAGCTACTGAAAAACTTGTATATATTACTGTTCACATATTCCTCTGTGTATTAAAATGTGAGATAGTGGCAAGCCAATTTCTATCATTACTTCTCTACATCTTTGAATTCATACAATATGGGAATAGAATACTGTTTATTTAATAATTTCACACAAAATAATCTGGGATGATAATATATATATATATATATTAATGTTTTAATACCCTAACTATCTACGGATAAATGTTATAGTAAACATTTAGTACTTATGCTTTAAGATTTATGTGTATTTTGCGGAAAGTACCCACATACGCCTCCACGTCGTATATGCATTTACATTAGCAAATTGTGTAAACTTCACATCCTGTTCATATCTAAAAGCTACGATGGGCATTGTTAAGAATTTAAGATGCTCTACGTCATGTACACCACGTTTGCTACGATAACAACCTTTAGAAATTTAATTTTAGCTAAAGAAACATGAAATTTAAGGCAGTCGAGTGGGTAGCATCATACTAGAATCATTAAAACTATTTTGGTTAACCTTAAGCCTCTGTGGCTTTTCATATGTCACATTCAAGATATGCCATTTTGCTACACTTTTAACCGTAGATAAAAGACCAAGAAAAAAAGTTTATTCACAAAAGAATACTGACTATAGAATATTTGTGTTATGTGTTATGTATTAGAATATTTCCCATTAATATTGAAACATTACCCTTTTCTAATTATCTCTTTGAACATCCCTATGAGACAAACTCTTAATACCTTGGGTGAACTTGTATGACTTTGTCGAACTCTTTTATCAATCTTTTTTAATTTCTCTACACTTCTATAGTCGAATTACAGCAGTACCATTCGTTTGAACATGCAGTAGAATCTTTACATTATACATACTTCTACATATACATATTAGTTACACATATAATGTATCTAAAATTCACATAAGTTTTGGACGTTCACGTGCATTTGGTATGTGGTCAATCTAAAGGTGGTTTCTGTAGCACTGTTTCTTTTATTTGTAGATATTCAGTCACTGAACCCTGAATAATGTGTTCATTGTTGAAAAAATATATGTATATTTTCTCCAGAGCGGTCCATAATGCGGAGAAAGTGTTCGAATGCAAGCAGTGTGGCAAGTGCTTCAAGCGATCGTCCACTCTCTCGACACACTTGTTAATACATTCGGACACACGGCCGTACCCGTGCCAGTACTGCGGCAAGCGCTTCCACCAGAAGTCCGACATGAAGAAACACACATATATTCACACTGGTGAGTACCCACCCTCTCTTTTTCTTTTTTAAGCAGGTCATCCAAGGATAGAGTGAAAATACCAGTGAGGCGATGGAAACCAGCAAAGAATTTATACCATCTGTTTAAGTGGACAAACTACATGTTATACTAAAGGAAGAATGAGCAAAAGGTTGAGGATTACCACCACAATATACTATGTTGTATATATATACGGTATATATACATATATTATATATACATATATATATATATATATATATATATACATATATATATGTACATATATATATATATATGTACATATATATATATATATATATATATATATATATATATATGTGTGTGTGTGCGTGTGTGTGTGTGTGTGTGTGTACACGCACACGCATACACACACAGGCGCGCGCATACACAAATACATTTTTTATTATTTCTAAGTAGTGGTTTATATATACACTTATCAGAACAAAAAGTTGATGAAAGTGTAGTAAATGGTACATTTTGGAGGATCTGTATGACAATTTCTAATTTTTTTTTTATGAAAATACTTTTCAGATATAAATTTTGTATCAGATACACAAAATAGACATCATACGTTCCATTATTTACATATTTCTCCAGCTTCCGTGTTTGTTTTGTAGATTTTTGTTCTTCAATGTAATACGTTTTCTTTTAATCTGGACCTCACGAGCTCTGTAGGATCTCTGGGGAGACCAAAGTCTGTCGGTAAATCATTAAGTTCATCCTGGGGGAATAAATGTGCTTCGTTGCTCGAACGCGCTGGTGCGAATTTTTCATCTTTATTTGCAGTATTGTTCCCTCTGAGTGAATTTCAACATAATTAAGATTTACGGGTGCAGTAGGGATTGGTAGATTAGATCCACCTTGTATTGGTCTTATTGCTGAAAAAAGATTGAGATAAGACTTTTTTGTATGCGGGAGTCGTTACTGTGATTATTTGTGGTTTCTTCCATGGGACTGTAATATGAAAAGGAAATATTTTCTTTTGAACCTTTTTCATTTTCTTATTTTTTCAGCACAAATATATCAGACACTAAGAGAAGCCCATTTTCTGGTTTGGCCTCTAAGTTTTATTCCGAAGTAGGCATAATTTGTTATTTACTTATTTTTCTATTATTTTTTTTTCTTTTTACCAAAAACTTGCCACACGTATTGAACAAAAAATCAGGACTGCTCATGCAATCTTTAATCTATCTGTGAAAAAATATGAACCATTATCATCTCATCTTTAATCAATCATCAAAGAACTTATTTACAATTATATTTGAATGGGCAAAAATGGTTGTAAAATCCCTCTTTGATTAAATACAAGTGACAAAAAACAATACTATAAATATTCTACAAAAGCATAATTAGCTTAGTATGACCATATATATATATCCAAGTGGTAGACATACTGCTTCTTAAAATTACGATTCAAGACTGCATTGTTTTCAGCTATATTCTAATCATTCTTAAAGTAATTGTTCTGTCAAACGTGGAACTTAATAATAGAAAGTACTTAAATGAGTTATGTATTATGATTTATATAAAGTGACTGTGTAATTATAGTGAAAAATATATGTAAAACATGTTACGTGAAGAACATGTATTACACGAAGAAAAAAATTAATGAGTAGAAATACATAACATTCACTTGAAAAAAACACTATATGTTATGAACAGCAAAGGGCCCAACACAGATGCTTGCGGCACTCCACTCGCCACTGTTGCTTGTCCTGACCCATTGCCACTTGTTGGAACTCTATCCTGCTGTCTAGAAAGTTAGTTTTCAAGCCAGTCTGCTACCTTCCCCACCATATCCATAGCAGCTCTTACACTCGACATTAGCTTTCATGGAGCATTTTATCAAACACTTCCTTAAAATCAATATAAAGAATGTCTTTGCATTATCTTGTTAAAGAAGTCCAGTAAGATTAGGAAATATGACTTATTTCCTAGGAATCTACAGTAAGAGTCTATAACTAGATTGTGGAACTCCAGATCCTCCAAATTACTGTGTCTATGTTCTCTAAGACATTACTCAAAAATGAACGTAAAGTTGATCTGATTATAAGTTCTTGCACATTTTTTTATTCCTTTTCTTTGAGGCTAGTCTCACATTAGCCACCCTCCTATCTTGAAGGACCACACCAGACTTCAGTGTTTTGTTGAACACTGAAAGAAAGTGAAAGGCCACTTCCCTAAACACTTGACATTCATGGCAGGAAGCCTGTGAACCCGGTGACTTGTACGAGTTTATTTTACCTAGCCTCTTGGAATCTCTCAAAGCCACACCCTCATGAAGCACATCTAGTCGTGCAACTGAGCTATTTTGATCTCTTATGAAAGAGTTTATGAATAATCATTTAGCGCATTACCAAGGTCCATATCTGAGATATGTATTGCAACATGGCAGCCTTCTATTGTGACGACGCTCTTTTGTATTGGTTTCCGGTTGTTTGAGTACCCAAAGTGTCCCCGATTCTTTTCATACCGTCTACGAGGACAGGTTCAGACACCTTATGACGTAGAGTCCGGGGTGATCTAATTGAGGTGTTCAAGTGTGTGAAGTGCTTTACCAAAGGTGATGCAGACAGAGCAGGACTCTCAGTAATGAATTTAGATTGGATAAATTTATATTTAGGAAGGAAATAAGCAAGAACTGGTCTACCTATACAGTGGTTAAAGAATGAAATAGACTTAGTAACTATGTATTGACAGCTGAAATTATCAGTTGTTTTAAGAGAAGGTTAGATAACTTTATGGATGGGGATGAGGGGTGGTAGTGGACATGGAACTGCCTAGTGTAGGCCTTATGGTTTCTTGCAGCCTCCTTCATTCTTATATTCTTATGTCTAGCTACCCACAGCTCATCTCTTGTTGCGCCACTGGAAGCTGCAGTTATAAACAAACTAAAGATAATCTCTACCACACAACCATTTGTCTGCAGAAATGCTTGGTTCGATGTTGTCGTCAAGACAAAGTCAAATAAGCTGTCGCCTTTTGCCGTTTCCCTCACCCACTGGGTAAAAGAAATGTCAGCAAATTCAAGAGATCACCTTCGTTCCCTTCCATACTACCTCTCTCACCACAGTTTCTGTGATGATTGAAGTTATCTTAGATAACTTAGATGTTATCCGTCACCTTCTAGACTTGTGTACATGTCCTTACCTTTTTCAAACTGTGGTCTGGACACTAACATCAGCCGGTAACGTTAGGTTTTAAAACTAAAATTTCGTGGTCCATTTGACGTGACCATCGAACCCTTACGTCAAACAGCACTCCTTCCCTCCTGTACAATCTTGTCTTTGTAGAACAACGAGTAACCGGGAATCATAAATTCACCAGAAGTCTCTTGTATTGGGATAAGAAGGCTTCTATAATGTCAACCAAGTCCACCATCTCTGAGGGTAATGTTGGCCTAAGTTCATAAAGCTTATTTTGGATCGAGCGGGCGCTGGAAAGTGCCATTGGAACGGGGGTTCAAAGAATCCCGGGAACCCGGTAGGCTCTCCAGTTTCTCGGACGATCAACTTGTGGTAAAGGTGCTCCTCCACAGGTCATAGAAGACGGACAGTGACACACACACATACACACACACACACATACAATCACACACACACACACATACACACACACATACACACACACACACACACACACACACACACACACACACACACACACACACACACACACACACACACACACACACACACACACACACACACACACACACACACACACACACACACACACACACACACACACACACACACACACACACACACACACACACACACACACACACACACACACACACACACACACACACACACACACACACACATACGCACACGTACGATTACACGCATGCACACGCACACACAAATAAAACACATGCTTAAACATAAACACACAAACAGACGCGTGTACAGACATACACACACATATACACACGCACACATACACACACACATATATACACACACACACACATACACACGAACACGCCCACACACACAAACGAACAAAGAAGCAAATATGCTTCGACTACTGTCTACTCTTGCATTCATGATCTGAGCACACACTCTTCCCCTGCTTCATTACCCTTGCCTTTGTTTGGGTGTAGGACCGTTTCCTGAACGCTGTCTCCCCCCCCCCCAGACAGTAGCGCCTTGCTTCAGCACTTTTGGCATGTTCACGTTGGACTTATTACACTGGGCAGCTTCCAGGGGCTTTACCAGCGCCAACAGTTGAGAGTTCGTTTGAGTAAAAACGACTTCAGTTACATTATTTTGTTTTTCAAATCTCCAAATATCAAATTATCTTTCCGTCATCTATATCAAAGCTGAATGATTGTAAACCTAAACGAATGTTAGACATACAACTGCAATGTTCTTAGAGAAGTTTAGATTTCTGTAAGGGAAGTAATATTCTAGTTATTCAAATGGAGGTTGGAGGTTGGAGGTACTGCTGGTGTCCAGGACAACCGCGCTCAAAGTGGCCACGGCATTACCTTCGGTTCGCTCGCTTGTGTTCTTCACTTACAGTTATTCTCCAGCACTTTAGTCCTTATCAGTCAAAGGTTCTTTGGTCCTGTCATTATCCTCTTTCCAACTGTTCATAATTCTCTCTCTAATGTCCCGTTGTTCCTTTCTACTTCCCGCCGACTCTTCATCATATTCATTCTCCTATGTTTCGTCCTTTTCCTTTGCCTTCCGTTTCCATTTCCCCCTTTCTTCATTTACCTCAGTTTCACTATGTCTTTTCTTTCTAGTCTTTTCTTTTAATTTTTGTGTTTTTTCTACTCCTCTTCTACTTTTCCCTTTCATCCTCCTGTCTCCCTAGATACCCATTATTCCTCTCCTCCCTTTCTCACTTCTCCCTCGTCTATTCCTCTTCTTCTCTTGCTTCTTCCCCTTACTCACAGCTTCCCTCACCATCCCTCCCTCCCTCCCTCCCTTCCTCCCTCCCTAGTTCCCTCTCCCCAAGCCTTTCCCCCCGTGCGCAGGCGAGGTTCAAAGGAAGCACTGAGCAGAAAACCACGGATCGTTTTGTTCCCATTACGGTTTTAGGAGTAATCACTCGGAATACACACGCCCTCTTCCGCCCTAACCCGTCCCGCTCCCCTCTCCTCCCCCTCCCCTCAACAGCTCCCCTCTCACCCTAAACCCTTCGTCGCAATCCCTCACCTTTCAACCCTAGCCAGCCCTGCTCCCTCATCCCCTAAACCCTCAATCCCCTCCCGTCTTACTATAAACTTCATCCCCCCACCTTTTTCTGCCACCATCATTACCCCCCCTGCACTTGCCTCCCACAGTACCCTGCCCCTCCTTCTCCTCCTCCTCCTCCTCTTCCTCTTGGCGCTCCCCCTGACCTTCCCCCTGCCCCTCCCCCCTCCCCCCTTTTAACCCTACCTCTCCTCCTGATCCTCCCTCCCCTTGCATATTGTTGAGCCTCCCCCCCGCCCTTCTTTCCCTCCTTCTGTGTCACCTACCCCCCCCCCCCGTTTTCTCTCTCCTTCCCTCTAACTGGCTTCTATGATTGTCTTTAATCTCAGGCTATTATGTGACCCTTTGGTATATAACTAATTCAAGGATTTTATCCCTGTTAACGACAGACTATTTGATTCTGCTGAGGAAACGTCGATTTTGGTGAAAATATTAGACTCGTGACAGAACTTTTGGATTTTATTCTATTCTTTTTTTTTTTTTTTTAACTCACCATCTCACTCCTACAAAGTGGCAAGTGAGAAACCCCTGGTAGGGCAAGCCCTGTCAGTTGAGATAAGCCGCCGGGTTTTTGAGGCCGAGGTTTGGGTCTCCTACCTGCTTGGTCAGGGCTGTCAGGAACCAAAGCGACATAGCCCGCAGCTGGCCTTAGGAATGGAAACCACGACCAACCACTTGCTCGCGAGTTCGACATTGCATCCACTGGGCTAGTCAATGCCAACGGTTTTTATTCATTTGAGGAGAGGTCACTGCCGCAGATGGGAAGGAAGGCACGAGGGAGAGGCAGTCTAGTGTGCACGAATGCTCCTTCAACCCTAAGAACGAGATTCCTATAAACTGAGTAAAATCGGTCGAAGTCTCTAGTGGGTTCCTAAGGGATGTGAGGGAAGGAATCCACCACGTTCCTTCAACGCTTGTGACATTCCCATCTTGTTCAACATTGCGAAGCCTTGATTAGATTCTGCTCCCACTGCTGCTGTGGGGTTTAATGCAATATATATTTTTCTTTAAACGTCTTCCTCTTTTTTCTGTACAAATACCTTTTATATGAGTCAACATATAGTACGCATAGCCTTTCCTCCGTTTTCTTAGACATATTTTCCCCCCAGGTGCATTTCCATCTGTATATGGATTGATAATTCTCAATAACACACACACACACACACACACACACACACACACACACACACACACACACACACACACACACACACACACACACACACGGTGGCGGATTGGTAAAGCACTGGCCTCACAAGCCAGAGAACCGGGGTTCGATTCCCCGGCCGGGCGGAGATAGGTTGGGTTTGTCTCCTTTCACGTGTAACCCCTGTTCACCTAGCAGTGAGTAGGTACGGGACGTTAGTCAAGGACTTGTGACCTTGCTGTCCCGGTGTGTGGTGTGTGAGTGCTCTCAGACCTACCCAGAGATCGGCAAATAATGAGCTCTGAGCTCGCTGCCGTAGGGTGGTGTCTGGCTGTCTCGAGAAGAGGCTGCAGCAGATCCGAGGTGAATACACACACACACACGCACGCACGCACAAACACACACACACACACACACACACACACACACACACACACACACACACACACACACACACACACACACACACACACACACACACACACACACATGTATACACACACATATATATATACATATATATATATATATACTTATACATATATGTATGTATATATATATATGTATAAATATATATATATATATATATATATATACATATATATATATATATATATATATATATATATATTATGGGAAAGGTGGAGGGGGAAACACGGGTCTTTATCTGATTATCGAGTTTATTCCTGACCGGTTTCGCTTACAATAGCTTCTTCAGAGGAGTGTTACTCTGGGTCGAAGTTGGCGGTGTATATAGTGAGTCAGGCCCACGTTCCCTCCTTGCGGAGTGGTTGGTGGCTGGTTCCAGTACATGTCAAACAGCATCGGTACAATATAATACAATAATATTAATATAATAATAATACAACACAACACGATCTATGACACATATACAATATAAAATATAATATATAATATAATATACCAAACCAAATCATATCATGGTACATCACATTATAGTACAACATAATAATTAGCATCGCCTACCATTTCTAGACACAGAAATACACAGACAAGAAAACAAAGTACTCTTCAAAGTTTACAGAAAACCCACAAACAAAGACGATTTAATACACTTCTACAGCGCACACAACGAACGGACCAAAATAGGAATAATAATTGGGTTTTTTCTCAGAGCACTAAGGATATGCGGCAATGAATTTCTAAGCGAAGAAATTCTACATATTACGAATACCTTCAGAGCGCTACAATGTCCAGAGGCGCTAATATCCACATCTTTGAGAAAAGCAAAAAGTATCAGGCAACGAAAAGAGAAAGTGGTCAAGAAAGAAACTAGATACCTTCTCGTACCAGGCTCCGATTTTTCACAAACACTGGGGGATGCAATACGACCATTAGGTCTAGAAATAATCAGCGAGGCAGGAAAGAAACTTAAAAATCTAGCAACAACAACAACTACACAAACAACTAACGACCTAAGTGTTGTATATAGGATACCATGCAGCAAATGTGATAAATCTTACTATGGCGAGACCCACAGAGGGCTTATGACCAGAATCAAAGAGCACAAAGCAGACCTAAAATACCACAGGCTTTCCAACGCGATGGTGGGTCATATAGAACAAGAAGGTCATATGCCCGATTGGCTACAATCAGAAGTGATGGAAAAAGGATTAACAAAGAGAAGAAGAAAAACGGTTGAAGCATTACACATAGCCACTAAACCCAACATAAACCAAAAAGTAGGAAATATTAAGTGGACA
>NC_134812.1:47356895-47361895 GCF_046742065.1 Oratosquilla oratoria
TCCTTTCATGGATGGGATTGTTGGGTCTTCCTCTAGGAGGTAGAGGAGTCTTTTTCCCTTTTCGGTTCTTTTGAGGATTTTTCTGATGTCGGTGTTGAACTTCTTGGCTTCTTTGCTGGCTGTACCGTGTACCGTGTACGTGAGCCACAATGTGATGTTCACATTCGCCACCAACTATGGTAACTCGGAGAGGTGGTGAGGTCCACCCCATGTATATAATGCCCACAGCCCGTTTGTACATATATATGTATATATATATAAATGTATATATATGTAATTTATATATATATGTATATATATATATAAATGTATATATATGTAATTTATATATATATATGTATATATATAAATGTATATATATATATACATATATACATATATATATGTAATATACATAGATATATGTATATATATACATATATATACATATATATACATAAATATATATAAACATATATATATATATATGTATATATATATATGTATATTATATATATATACATAAATATATATCAACATATATATATATATATATGTAGGTTATATATATATATATATATACATACATACATATGCATATATATGTATATATATGTATATATATATATACATATACCGTATATATATATATATATATATATATATATATATATACACATATATACATGTATACGTATATATATATATATATATGTATATATATACAGTATATATATACATATGTATATATGAGTGAAAAGGTGGTAGAGAAATACGGGTTAGAGCGAGAACACTGTATTACTGACGTTTCGACTACAAGTCTTCTTCAGAGTGACAGACAGCGTGTGTGTACATCATATATACTCTCTTTATGGCTCATCCAGCTGGACGTTTCAGCAAGTCGCATGCCGATTGGCCCGATACTCCCTCCTCCACAACCAATCTGGCGGCTGCAAATGACAAGTTAACGAACCCTTCTCTGTGGTTGCTGACCTTTCCCAGTGTTATGCACGCGGACTCGACCAGCTTTCTCATTCTCCTTTGAAGTCTCCTTTGAAGAATGAGAAAGCTGGTCGAGTCCGCGTGCATAACACTGGGAAAGGTCAGCAACCACAGAGAAGGGTTGGTTAACTTGTCATTTGCAGCCGCCAGATTGGTTGTGGAGGAGGGAGTATCGGGCCAATCGGCATGCGACTTGCTGAAACGTCCAGCTGGATGAGCCATAAAGAGAGTATATATGATGTACACACACGCTGTCTGTCACTCTGAAGAAGACTTGTAGTCGAAACGTCAGTAATACAGTGTTCTCGCTCTAACCCGTATTTCTCTACCACCTTTTCACTCATCTGTCCAACCTTCACAACAATATGTACATATACACACACACACACACATATATATATATATATATATATATATATATATATATATATATATATAGTATAAGTATATATATACAAAAATATAATATATATATATGGTTTTGCAGATAGACCCCCGTAACAATATATATTCTGATACCCTATCACTCCAGGTACTTGGATAACTATGTTTCATTTGAAAAATATAAATTGGTTAAGGTTAAGGGTTAGAGTTAGGTGGGGTTGATTCACAAACTCGCAGCACCGCGCGGGTAATTTTTCTATATATATATATATATATATATATATATATATATATATATATATATATATACATGTATACATATATATATACATATATATATGTATGTATATATATATAGTATATGTATATATGTATATATATATATATATATATATTTATATACAGTATATATAGTATAGTATATATATATATATATCAAGGACTACTATTACACAGGACGTGCGCACCCAGATCCCTGGGTCCGCTAGCGGAGGCCATTGCTTTCTTTATGACGTAACATTTTATATTGGGCAAATATATCAAAACTAGAAACCTAACATTATATATAGGATAAATATATCAACTATTGACTTATTCAATGCAGTATAAGTTCATATAAACTTTTATAGTGAAATCAGAAACTATTTTTAAAGCCTGTTATGCTTTGAAATGCCAATTTTAGCCGGACTTAACAGGTATTATTGTATGAGGTTAGTGGACACCAGGGTTGGTGATTTTTTTTTTTTTTTTTTTTTTATCTTTTAAAAATATAAAAAAAAAATCGATTTTTTTTTCTATTTAAATCAAATCTATTTGATTTAAATGGTTTTTTTTTTATAGATTTTAGATATTGTTGGATTGCTATCTGATATGCGATCTGATTGCTAAAGGATATTTTTAGCATATCAATATAAGGAGCCACAAGTATACAAGGAACGGTATAAGCCGTATGTGAGGACGGTATGCTCAGGTTCACTCGATTCCTCCAAGAGTTTTCTCATCTTAGTGACGTTTGCTGCATTGTCTGTCACAACACTTCAATGTGACAACCAAAATCTTGTTCAGCCTTCTTGATCGAATTTTATACAAGTTGTAGAAGATATTCAGCAGTGTGAGGTTTCCCTGGTGTGTCTATTGTGTCAACTAAATAAATCTGACCAGTGGATGTTGTTAGAGTGACATATATTATGGGCTCATTATGGATGTTAGACCACCCATCAATTGAAAGACATACAGTTTCATTATTCAGGTCATCTGCACACTTTTTATATTCCTTTTCATACACAAGATCCAAGTACTTATCAGCATTATCTTTTCTGAATGGAAGAATATAACCTGGCCTCAGGTTCTGAACCATCTTGAGAAACTGAGGATGCTGAACAAGACGAAATGGTGAATTAGTAGCAAATATAATTCTTGCAACTTCTTTGTCGAGATTTTCCTTTTGAGAGGCTGAAGTTTCTATGATAAATCTGTCCAGAGATGTTGATGACTTTCTTTTAGATGAAAATGATTTAGCAGAAGTGGCGACTGTGGAGGAGTCTGATAGTGACCTTTTTAATGGTGGAGTCAGGTTTGCAGATAATTCAATTAGAGCCGATGATGAAGGGATTGAAGCTGTTGATACAGATCCTGAAATGGAATCAGAAAATTCTAGCATATTGCATAATTTATAAATGAATAAACAAATGAATGAATACTGTGTGATTTAGGCTGCTTTTGAGTACAGTAGTTATTTTTTTAGATAATGATCATATTCACACAAGCCACTAAATTATTTGGAAATATTTAACAGGATATGAAATAGGTGGGCTTGGAATTCAGCCCTCACAGGATTCAGTCCACTTTTAAATTCACTAAAAATAATGGGTTAGTTGGGTTAGGTTAGGCTAAATCCCTTTGGGCTGAATCCCATGTGGGCTGAATTTCAATGGAACCTATGAAGTATATTACACAATTTTGAATGAAATGAATAACAATCATTTAGGCCCCAAAGCTGAGTGGATACATTATATTATAGTGATATAGTCATTACCCAAATTTAGAAGTAATGAAGTTGAAGTATCATCTCTTTAGGCCTTCACATTTTTATTGCACATGCGTATGAAAAGGGAGAAATGCACACAATATAAGTAAAATGATTTACCTGGGTCATCAATTTCTTCTTTTGTATGCTGTGGCTGACCTTGACATTTATATCTTTGAGATACTAATCTTGACACAATGCCCTGTAGTTCCTGGCTGCAGTCTTTGCATTTAGCTCGGTACCCTTTGCCAGAAGTTGTTGGTAGTTTTTCAAAATAATTCCAGACAGGATAATTTTTTCTGCCTGAAGGAACCACTCTGCCAGATCCAGAAGACATCCTTCCTGGTTGATTCCAAAACAGCAACTGACTCAGTGAGAAGCTACTTACCTAGAACAAGTTTCAACAAGAATCTTGTTGAAACTTGTTGTGGGCTGCACATTGATATATTACATGTAGGCTTATACCGTTCCTTGTATACTTGTGGCAAGTCTATATAACACTGCTCCTTATATTGATATGCTAAAAATGTCCTTTAGCAATCAGATCGCATATCAGATAGCAATCCCATAATATTTAAAATCTATAAAAAAAACTATTTAAATCAAAGAAATCTGATTTAAATAAAAAACAATTATATTTTTTAAAAAGATAAAAAAAAAAAAAAAAAAAAATCACCAACCCTGGTGTCCACTAACCTCATACAATAATACCTGTTAAATCCGGCTAAAATTGGCATTTCAAAGCATAACAGTGCCTTAAAAATAGTTTCTTATTTCAATATAAAAGTTTATATTAACTTATACTGCATTGAATAAGTCAATAATTGATACATTTGTCCTATATACAATGTTAGGTTTCTAGTTTTGATATATTTTGTCCAATATAAAATATTAGGTTACAAAGAAAGCAATGGCCTCCATTAGCGGACCCAGGGATCTGGGTGCGCACGTCCTGTGTAATAGTAGTCCTTGATATATATATATATATATATATATATATATATATATATATATATATATATATATATATATGTATATATATGAAGATGGCAATCCCTCAAGGTTGAGGATGATAGTCTTCGCGCAAAATTACTGGTGAGTCCGTAGGTGACTAATAAGACCGATTCTCGCTCGAAAAGATCGGTCGCAATGTGGACATCTTGTGCGGAAGGAAGAGTCGGCCGTGGTTGTTGTTGGCGCTCCTTCCGTCGTCTTCTTTTCTCCTCCAGCTTTGTAGGCCTTTTTGACTCAAAAGTCGCTGTTCCCTCATGGATGATGGTTTTCCAAAGTGGTCTATTTTTTGCCGTTTCCTCCCAGTTAATGAAGTCGATGTTGCACTTTTTGAGGTTCGTTTTCAGGGAGTCTTTGTAGCGTTTCTTCTGGCCTCCTTTTGTACGCTTGCCGTCTTTGAGTTGGGAATAGAAGATCTGTTTGGGAAGACGTTCGTCCGCTCCATCTTAGTTGGCCTTTGATGACATAGGCTTCAATGCTGGTTATTTTTGCTTCCTGTAGTACGCTGACGTTTGTTCTTCTGTCTTCCCAACTGATGTTGAGGATTTTCCGAAGACAGCGTTGGTGAAATTTCTCGAGCGTTTTCAGGTGGTGACTA
>NC_134812.1:47374395-47379395 GCF_046742065.1 Oratosquilla oratoria
AAAAAAGCGTAGACTCAGAGGTGACTTGATACAGGTCTTTAAGATTTTAAAGGGAATTGACAACATCAAAAGTGACCAAATTTTCACATTGAATGAGAATCAGACAAGAAACAATGGTCTCAAACTGTCCGGAAATAGATTCAATTTGGAAGTAGGTAGAAACAACTTTGCCAACCGTGTAGTTAATGAATGGAATAAACTTCCTGCACAGGTAGTACAATGTAGTTCAGTTCAAAGCTTTAAGAATCATTTAGATAAATACTTAAGTAAGATGCTGTAATGGTTATAATTTATCTTATATTATTTGTTTTTGTTTTATCATTTGTCTGTCTGATTTTAATTTATTATTAGTTATATGTTAATTTATTATTTACTATCTACCTGTTTGTTTATCATTTTAACTATACCTATGCATTTATTTATGTATTTTGTTTGTTATTTACATTATTATAGTTTTTATTTATTATTTTATTACTAATATGATTTTTTTTTTTTTTTTTTTTTTGGCATCCGACCTAGATATGGATCAAAAGGTCTCCTGTCGGCATGCTCCGCCTTTGTAATCCTTTGTAATCTAATGACTATGAAAGTTATGTATCTTTACAGAGAGATTTAAAAAAGACAATAAGAAAAAGAAAACGACAATACGAAATGAACATCGCTGATAAATCCAAAGAGAATCCCAAAGAATTCTATAGTTACATTAGAGATAAAAAGGTTGTTAGGAATCACATTGGTCCACTATTATCTGCTGACGGTCAACTTGAATATTCAAATGAAGGAATGTGTAATATCTTAAACAATTATTTTAGCTCGGTATTCGTAAACGAAACACCTCAAATTGAACTCCAAACTGAAACCTGTGAAAAGTCTAGGGGAAACTTACTCGGTACGGTAAATATAACAAAAGAAAAAATTAAAAGGTGTATAGACAAACTCAAAGTTAATAAAACACCAGGGCCTGACGGTTGGCATCCAAGAATCTTAAAGGAAATGAAAAATGAGATTGTTGTTCCATTAGAAATTATTTTCAAGAAATCCATCATATCCGGAGATCTCCCAAGAGAATGGAAGCTAGCTAACGTTACTGCCATATTCAAAAAAGGTGACAAAAAGAAACCAAATAACTATAGGCCTATAAGTTTGACTTCAATCGTAGGAAAAATAATGGAAACTATCATCAGAGATGCTATCGAATATCATTTAGAAAGTAACCGTTTGATAAATGATAGCCAGCATGGTTTCAGACGGAAACGTTCTTGCGTGACTAACTTACTCGAATTCTACAACACAGTTATCTCGAATTATGACAAAAGAAACAATATAGATTTAATATATCTAGACTTTGCAAAAGCTTTTGATACCGTCCCACACGAAAGACTACTTACTAAACTAGCTTTGCATGGAATCAGTGGTAGCCTATTAGGTTGGACTAGTAATTGGTTGAATGGTCGAAAACAGAGAGTTGTTTTAAATGGAAAAACTTCTGGATGAAAAAGTGTTGCAAGTGGAGTTCCTCAGGGTTCCGTTCTTGGGCCACTTCTATTCATAGTATATATAAATGATATAGACCATGGACTAAAATCTACTGTTTCCAAATTTGCTGATGATACAAAACTGTGCGGAGTGGCAAATGATCACTCAAACCAATTAGATATTCAAGAAGATTTAGATCAATTACAGCAATGGTCTGAAAAGTGGCTAATGAAATTTAACACAAGTAAATGCAAGGTAATGCACATAGGTAAAAATAACAGTAAGTACGATTACAAGTTATTTGGAAATTCGTTAACAAAAGTGGATAGTGAAAAAGATCTCGGCGTAATTATCAGTAACGACCTCAAATCATCCAAGCAGTGTATTTCAGCCTCTGAGAAAGCAAATAAGATTCTAGGACTGATTGCGCGATCTTTTGATTTCAAAAGTCCATCACTCATTAACAAGCTATATAAATCGTTAGTTCGTCCACATTTGGAATATGCTGTTTCCGTATGGTCACCGAATCTCATTAAAGACATTGTCAGATTAGAAAGAGTACAACGGCGAGCCACAAAACTGATTCCAAATATAAAAAATAAAGCATACGAAAATCGACTAAAACATATGAATCTGTTTTCCCTAAAAAAGCGTAGACTCAGAGGTGACTTGATACAGGTCTTTAAAATTCTAAAGGGAATTGACAACATCAAAAGTGACAAAATTTTTACATTGAATGAGAATCAGACAAGAAACAATGGTCTCAAACTGTCCGGAAATAGATTCAATTTGGAAGTAGGTAGAAACAACTTTGCCAACCGTGTAGTTAATGAATGGAATAAACTTCCTGCACAGGTAGTGCAATGTAGTTCAGTTCAAAGCTTTAAGAATCATTTAGATAAATACATAAGTAAGATGCTGTAATGATTATAATTTATCTTATATTATTTGTTTTTGTTTTGTTATCATTTGTCTGTCTGATTTTTATTTATTATTAGTTATATGTCAATTTATCATTATTTACTATTTACCTGTTTGTTTATTATTTAACTATACCTATGCATTTATTTATGTATTTTATTTGTTATTTACATTGTTATAGTTTATATTTATTATTTTATTATTAATATGATTTATTTTTTCGCATACGACCTAGATATGGATCAAAAGGTCTCCTGTCGGCATGCTCCGCCTTTGTAATCCTTTGTAATCCTTTGTGTGTGTGTGTGTGTGTGTGTGTGTGTGTGTGTGTGTGTGTGTGTGTGTGTGTGTGTGTGTGTGTGTGTGTGTGTGTGTGTGTGTGTGTGTGTGTGTGTGTGTGTGTGTGTGTGTGTGTGTGTGTGTGTGTGTGTGTGTGTGTGTGTGTGTGTGTGTGTGTGTGTGTGTGTGTGTGTGTGTGTGTGTGTGTGTGTGTGTGCGTGTACGTGTGTGTGTGTGTTTTTTGTGTGTATGCATATATGTATCATATCTACATTTTTTTATTATGATACTTTACTTAATCTTATTGGTTTTATAAATTCTTGATCTTTAACTTTCGGAGAGAAGCATACCTCAGCCTAGTGCAGAAAAGGACAATTTGTATATCCCAACCACTGCTTCCGTTACTGCACATGTTGTGTTTAGTTGCTTGGAAACATTGTCGAAATGTAGTTAGATATTTTTCTAGTAACGGACTTCACGAAACTAAAATATATTAAATCAACACACAAGAGATATATGACGTTAGCATCACTCTCATCAACTAATTGGAAGCCCTTGATATAGATAACAATATATCACTTTTACTCCAAATTGAAGGGACGGAATTTACTGAGATAGATGGCTCTAAAAAAAAAAAATAAAGAAGAAAATCATCTGAGATTATGATCACCTCAAACCTGGATTTTGTTTTAATTCTGATCAACATATGATGACGCCACTGAATGATGTCAGTTGTCTGTTAAACGAAAACAATGCGGTACGTCAATCGATTGAGAGGACAAAGAGCGCCTATGAGAATTAATGAGGTCCTACCAGTGTATCGACACACAATCTGTCTTTTTCAAAGTGTAATTGTTCATTTGAAGTCTATCTCTCATCCTCTCTCACTCTTCTCCCTTCCTTTCCCTCTCTCTCTCATTGTTATTTTCTCTCTCGCTTCTTTTTTCTACACATTCCCCTTCAATTCTCTCCCCTCACTTTCTACTTATTGTTTATTCTCCTAGTTTGCCTCAGTTCTTCCTTCCTCTCCCTACCTTCCCTCTTACATCCTCTTTCCCTCCCTATTCCGTCTTCCTCACTCTTCCCCTAGTATCCCACCCTCTCCTCTCATTTCACTAATTTTCCATCTTTTTATCATCTACCCCCTTTTATTCTCTTTCTATTTCCTTCTCTCTTTCTTTATATATATATACATACATACAATATATATATATATATATATATATATGCATATATATGTATATATGCATATATATGTATATATATATATATATATATATATATATATATATATATATATAAAACTTAAACCCACTCTCGGAGAAAGATGAGCTGAGATACAGAGTAAAACTTATATTTCGACCACTGACTGTGGTCCTCTTCAGCACTTACTGCTGAAGAGGATCACAGTTTTAAGTTTTATTTTATTCGTGTGTTACGACACCTACGTTAATTGAATATATATATATATATATATATATATATATATATATATATATATATATATATATATATACATACATATACATATACGTATACATATACCAAGTGAAGTAATTGTTCTTCGACTATTACCATGATGTAACCCAGCACATCTTGCGGCATGCTCTGCAACAAGATGGAGGAAGAGATGGGAGTCCTGAAGAATGAATGATTTTTTAAGTGATATGGTTGCACTATGGTTCATTCCTGGAACAACCAACACTCCTTTTTCATCTTCGATTCAGTCCAGGTCCCTGACGGGTGGCTCCTCCTAGTTGGGAGAGGCAAGTCGGCTGGGCTACCTGAATTGTACCTTTGAAAGAGGCACACCTTGACTCATATAGCTACCGCCTGTGTCAACACCGCATGGTCCGCGGCTGTCTTCCCTTTGTGTC
The DNA here is from genome assembly GCF_046742065.1 of Oratosquilla oratoria. Lineage (NCBI taxonomy): Eukaryota > Metazoa > Arthropoda > Malacostraca > Stomatopoda > Squillidae > Oratosquilla > Oratosquilla oratoria. The sequence goes on from NC_134812.1 coordinate 47,378,949, forward strand.
AAGATGGTGGGTGTGCACACCCTCCCATGACCTCTGGGACTGGTGAGTTAAAACATTGCCCATATCCTGGTCTCCCTTTGTTGGACTAGGTGGTGGGTAGAGGCCTCGGAGAGCGAATTTTAAATATATGTATAAGGCTTTCCGTGTGAGCGCCTGGAATATTCTTCCCCTCTCTTAGGACGATCGACTACCCTGTTTGTCGGCGGAATTTAAGAAGCTTAGAATGAATGTAGTGGTTCATTCAGGGGTGAGAAGAACAAGCAATGGTGAAATCAGTAGTGAGGGTTATACCCTCCTCCGGTCGGGTAGTACCAATGTGGCCCAACTTGTGGGAGTAGCTAGACATATCTAGCCGACTGCAGTACGCCGTTATAAATGTGACACCGGTTGATGAGCTTATGCTATTGGCCACGTTGAAGAACACCTTAGATTCCACCCATTGTTCCA
>NC_134812.1:47391895-47396895 GCF_046742065.1 Oratosquilla oratoria
ATCTCAGTGCGAGAGGGACTTGGGAGTTCTGGTGAGTCCGGACCTTAAAACCAGGAAGCAGTGCATTAGCGCCAGAAATAAGGCTAACAGCGCATTAGGTTTCATTGCTAGAACGGTAACAAATAGAAGTGCAGAGGTAATTATCAAACTCTATCTAGCGTCAGTTAGACCCATCCTTGACTATGCGGTACAGTTTTGGTCTCCGTCCTACAGAATGGACATTAATTCACTAGAATCAGTACAGAGAAGAATGACCAAAATGATACATGGACTCAGAAATTTGCCTTACGAAGAAAGGCTTAGGCACCTTAACTTACACTCTCTGGAAAGACGCAGAGTGCGGGGTGATCTAATAGAAGTGTTCAAGTGAATCAAAGGTTATAACAAGGGTGATGCAAACAAGGTCATCATACTAAAATAACAAGGCAGGACTCGCAGTAATGGGTACAAACTGGACAAATTTAGATTTAAGAAGGAAATAGGCAAGAATTGGTTTACTAATAGGGTGGTCGATGAATGGAATAAACTTAGTAACCATGTAGTAAGCTCTGAAACTATCAGTTGTTTTCAAAAACGATTAGACAACTTTATGGATGGGGATGACAGGTGGTGATAGATACGGAGCTGCCTAGTGTAGGCCTTATGGTCTCTTGCATTCTCCTTTATTCTTATGTTCTTATATAGCAGGCTGACAGTGTGCTGATCTCTTTGACTGAAAATGTGAAAGAACATGGAAGTGCCACGTGGAGAATATGAGTTTCTTATTGACCTAAGAACTGGGTGCCACATGATAATTATAGGAGTGGATGTAAAAACAAGTCAAATGATAAAAAAAAGAAAAATCATAGATAGCCTAATTCAGGTGAAAACAGAAGAAGAGTCACAAAAAGAGAAGAGGGAAGAGAAAACTACAATTTCAGACGAAGCCTTGGATGAAGAAATCTCATCATCTGACATTTCTGATGATGAATGGAAGAAAGTCTTTGCGAGAACAGAAAACAACATCATACCAATACCAACAATTGCCATGGAAGCAGATCGGTATTCTGTGTCAAATAGAGCTGCTGCTGCTATTAGTAGTGCAGCCCTATTCGACTATGGTATTATAAATTCAGAAGACAACTCCCATGTAATTGACCATCACAAAGTGTGGAGGGTACGACAGAAGTTAAGGAGAAATTTTACCAAATCTAAATGTTTGGGAGATAAGAACATTACTGCTTTTTTTGTGGAAGGAGAGACACAATACTAAAAAGAAAAAAGGGGAAAAATGGTATGGAGTAAAAGAAATTCAAGATCACTGTGTGTTTCTAGGAGAACCTGGTACTGTCTGCTTAGATCATCTAATTATTTTGAACGCGGAACAGGTGCAGGTATTGCAGATGCACTGATGAAATGGATTGATGAAAATTATATTACAGATGAGACAAAGGCAGCGGGAGCTGAGAGCACGGCAACTAATACTGCCTACAAGGATGGAGCCATAAGAGGACTGGAATGTCAATTACATCGTCCTTTACAGCGGATTATCTGCAGCTTGCATCTAAATGAGCTTCCTTTGAGCCACCTGTGAAGAAATATATTGGTCAAACAGAAAGTGGAACTTAATAGAAAGTACCACTTGGTAAAGCCTTAACCACCTGTAAAAGTCTACCAGTATCACCAAATGAATTTCAATGTATAGCTAAAGGGGACCCTCTTCCAGATGTAGATGTGAATGAACTTAGACGGGACCAAGCTTACCCGTACAGAATTATCAGTGCTATTAGAACTGATATAATTGACGATGATGTCCTACATATGAAACCAGGGCCAACCACTTGACAGAAAAAAATTGATAATGACTTATATGTCCTCAGAGAGTTTGTCGTATGTCATTATGGGCCCATCTGGTTTCACATCAAATTCTCTCAGAAATGCACGGAAGGATCTAAACACCTGGAACAGATCAATCTTCTGCAAATACTTCAACCTACCAGTGAAGCCATAGCATGGCAAACAATCCAAAGGAATTCCTACTGGGCCCATTCTGAGAACGTCCTTTAGGCAATCCTGGCAGCCGTTGATCAGAAGAACAGGAAATTAGCTATTGACAGAACCAAGAAGACCAGAGAAATTACTGTCTATGAGGAAGAGATACGTGATTTCAGGACACAAAAAATAGATAAGACTGATAAGAACCTAACAGATCTACTTCCCCCTGAAGAGGAGTGCAGGTTTGAGCCACTACTTACAATGCATTTATCTAATGCGGACCTACAAAATATTGTCGACGAACCATTCTCTATTGACATTCCATGCCACTCTCAAGGTGTGAAGCGGTGTGTGCAAATGATGACGGAAGCTTCTGGCGAAGTTTATGGAAAGGAAGCAAGAGACGGCTGCATTCGGGTGGCATAAAAAGTCCGTGACGTCATGACATCGTTTAAGACAAAGCATGATTTTAATGAATCAGGTGAGAAATAGTAAGTATCACTTAGATAATAAAAGTTGAACACCTTACTTGTTCGTCATTATCCTTCAGTTTAGATTCAATTCTAACGTGATTAGAAACACTAGTAACAACAAACAAAAACTCTGATGGTGTATGTCTTTCTGGGTCGGAAATAATAACTCAAAAAAGGTGTTCCAAATGTTTCTAAAATGAATGAATGAATAAATAAATAAATAAATAAATAAATAAATAAATAAATAAATAAATAAATAAATAAATAAATAAATAAATAAATAAATAAATACATAAATACATAAATAAATAAATAAATAGATAAATAAATAAATAAATAAATACATAAATAAATGTGTTTATTCAAGTATACAAGACCTGAAATGTGCATTTTGATTTGCTATTTTATCTATCAATGCTACACCCTGATATATATATATATATATATATATATATATATATGTATATATATATATGTACATATATATATATATATATATATATATATATATGTGTGTGTGTGTGTGTGTGTGTGTGTGTGTGTGTGTGTGTGTGTGTGTGTGTGTGTGTGTGTGTGTGTGTGTGTGTGTGTGTGTGTGTGTGTGTGTGTGTGTGTGTGTGTGTGTGTGTGTGTGTGTGTGTGTGTGTGTGTGTGTGTGTGTGTGTGTGTTTGTGTGTTTGTGTGTGTGTGTGTGTGTGTGTGTGTGTGTGTGTGTGTGTGTGTGTGTGTGTGTGTGTGTGTGTGTGTGTGTGTGTGTGTGTGTGTGGTGTGTGTGTGTGTGTGTGTGTGTGTGTGTGTGTGTGTGTGTGTGTGTGTGTGTGTGTGTGTGTGTGTGTGTGTGTGTGTGTGTGTGTGTGTGTGTGTGTGTGTGTGTTGTGTGTGTGTGTGTGTGTGTATGTGTGTGCATATGTGTATGTGTTTGTGTGTATATTTGTAAACATGTGTGTATAAATGTATATATAGATTAGAATAAATATTACCTTTGTTTTAGACTAGGTTTAAGTAATAAATGTTATAAGCAGTTTGTCTCACATATTGGTAAAAATTGAAAATGTATATAGATTTGTTTTAGTTGATAATCTTTATTCATTGATTCTTACGACAAGGCTGAAAAATAAATAAATTCTACCGAATATTATTATCATTATTATTTTTTAACTGCCTTTTAGAGACATTTTTAACCTTTTCGAGTAAACAGAAAAAGGCAAAAAGGACCAGAGGTCATTCTCAGAGTGTGAATTCAATGGTGCCAACTTTAGGAAGAAGTCTGGAGTGAAAATAGCGAGATTGTTCACGGCAATTTAAAAAAGTGATAATAGATCTTTACATTAAAATAATGGATCTTTACATTAAATTGATTGACTTCGAAGGTTTTCTTTTTGTTACTTCACAAAATCCTGTTTGTGATTTTTATTATGAAGAACGCGAGGCTTGATATACAAGACGTTAACAATGGAGATAAAATGATAGAAAGAATTACCCTCCTCCCTTGAATCAAAGTGTCATGCTTTGGAAGGAAAGCTTGAACACGATAAAAGACCAACCTAACTCAGAAAGCAGGAATTGGCTTGCTTAAAAGAGAGAGATAAAACATGAAGCTATAACTGATGAAAAGATTAAACTCAATATTGCAAAAGCAAGTGACGCCAGTACAAGATCTCTTTTCGAAAAGATCGATAAACTAAAGTTTACCCATGGCGGCTGATTATCTGACCAACAGTAGAACGCAGTAAATTCTTCAGATAATAAGAAGCAGCGGAGAAGAGACGAACATGAAAGAAAAGGTATCTCTTGTCAGAGATGTAGTTGACATGACTCGATGCGTCATTATTGTTGGCTGGCGGGAAGATCACATTATCTCATGGAGGACACGCTAAATGCCAGAAAAAAATTACCTCCCTGATTATTGGTAGGGATGTGCGGTATCCTAGTGGATATCATGTCGAACTCATGAGCAGTTGGTCGTAAGTTCGGGTCCCGGAACCCGCTGCGTGCTTCTTGCGTTGGTTCCCAAATATATAAAAAAAAAAAAAAAAAAAAAAAAAAAAAAAAAAAAGGCTTACCGCAACTGACAGGGCTTGCCCTACCAGGGGTTTCTCACTTCCCACCACTTCGTGGAAGTCGGATGGTGAGCGTTGGTGAGATTATTGGAAATGAATCGAACACGGCTGGTCAGATTGAGGATGTGTTGAGGCAAAGTCAGTACAATGAAAATAAAACTTAAATTGCAAGCCATAGTCTATGAGGTGTAATCAGCAAGCCTTGGAAATTAGTAGAAAAAGACAAGTCTGAAAAAGAGTTGAAAGAACAGACAAGGAACTTGTAAAGAAAGCCAAGGGGCAAACATGAAATATGGCAACAGGAAAGACAGCAACCGGGAATACCGTCCAAAAGGTGTCCTTTGAATCTGAAAAACAATTGGTGCACTGGAGGGATGACAGGGCCTATATTTTGATAAGAAAATACCTTCTCCACCCCACACCCATCCGCTACAGACGTACTCCTGCTAGACCGGGACTCGTGAAACGGTAGTCGCCCTTGTAGTCCTCTTGA